>NC_092799.1:19274178-19582324 GCF_918797505.1 Bemisia tabaci | reverse complement strand
TGTTTTTGGAGTGTATTATCGTTAAATAGTACGTATAAAGAAATGAATGAAATATGCTCGGACAAGGACGATTATTCAGATAGAAGCAGTATTTGACGCTGGCTCGTTTTTTTCTTTGCATAAAGTACCCCTAAAATTCTGGAGGCGGTCCTCAACATGCCGCGGGAGAAACGTCATATTTCGGTCAATTTTTGACAAATGGAGCTCAACAAGGTCTCGTTTTATCGGTTTTCATGATGACCAATTTTTTTATAGCTTTTTCTGTTCGCCCTTGAAGTCGATAATTGCATTATTTTTTGGACAGCCTATGTACTTGTGCAAGGACGGATTTAGCTTTTTAGCGCTCCTAGGCAAATCTCATAGTCGCGCCCCTCACAGAACAGACGACCGCGTGGGGAGTCTGAGGGGTACTCCCCAGCCCAGTCAAAAGGGGGGTTCGGGGGTCCTCTCCCGGAAAATTTTTAAAATCGGGCATTTGATAAACGCAATTTGAAGCTACTTTTAGATTATTTAAGAGAAAAATTTGGTGGCTGAGATGACTATTGTACTATCTTAATTTTCAAAAGGTATAGGGAATTAAAACAAAGCAAACTAAATAAAGGCGAGAAAAAGTTGAAAAGAGTAAAAGGAAAATTTTACTCATGAATGCAGAGGGGGCGAGGGTTTTACGAACCTTAAGTATTAGTAGACAAGGACAGATTCAGATATTCTTCTTTTCGCGCGTCTCTTTTTTCGTCCTTAAATTTTTTTACTGATTTCAATTCTGGAACCCTTAAAAAAATATGCATGTGTCTCAAAATTTTGCGCCCCTCGAAACGTTGCGCCCCTAGGCAGCTGCCTAGGTCTGCCTTGTGGGAAATCCGTCCCTGTACTTGTGAAAGTCTTACACACTGCCGATGGACCCTTCTCCTTAGACCAGTGCACAAAAAAATCAAATCAGAAATTCATTTAAGGCATCATTAATATTGTACATACAAAATGAAGATAACTCTCTCTTTCTCTCTCTCCCTCCATCCCTCCCTCTCTCTCCCTCTCCCTCCCCCTTCCTCTCCCTCCCTCCCTCCCTCCCTCTCTCCCTCTCTAGTATATAAGCAGTGCTCAAGCAAATATTAAATGAATGGTGCGTTAAAATAAGTATGTGGAAGTTGTGCATATCACCGATAGACCATTTTCCTGCTATCAGTGTTCAAACATATTCAAAGTAAAAACCAAATTAAGACTGTATATCATACAAGTGCGCAATAAAGATAGACCCGTCTGCGTGAGCAGTTTTAAATAGGTCAGTTGCACTGGTCACAGAATCGTATTTTGATGCTTGATTCTTGTAGATTAGCTGAAACTAATGAGATGTGTCCAAATCGCAACTTTCTACGTTCAACATGAACCGAGATATCGCCCTTTGAAAAGTCAGGTTTTTGACGTCATCCATGGCAATAGTGACACCCTTGGTTTCTTCCTCTTTTGTTCCATCAGAGATGCATAGGGTGCAACGCAAAACTTCAACGGCGTTAAACTTAAATGTATAAACCAACTCAAGAAACAGACAGATTCGCACTGTAAAGATCTTCCTATGAGGAGATAACCCACTTGCCGCGACGAGATTAGGTGGTCAGTCAGTTCACCTCAGTTTGTTTACACGCTTAACTTTAACGTCGATGAAGTTTAGAGTTTGCGCCATCTGCATCACCGATCGAGCAAAAGAGGAAGAAACCAAGCGTTTCACTGCCGCGGTGGATGACGTCAAGAACCTGACTTTTCAAAGGGCGATATCTCGGTTAATGTCGAACGTAGAAAGTTGCGATTTGGACACATCTCATTAGTTTCAGCTAATCTACAAGAATCAAGCATCAAAACACGATTCTGTGACCAGTGCAACTGATCCATTAAAGAGGGCTTAATACAGAAGCATATGGGGCGTGTCTACATATTCACCACCGACCCTTAACATGTCCTCAGTGCTCAAGAATATTTAAATCAAATTTGAATTTGAAACAGCGCATTCCATATTTGAATCAAATATTGCAGAAAGGGCACTATTGCAGAAATGTTAACTGTTCAGAAAATGCAAAAAACTGATTTGAGTAAACTATAAGCTTTTGGAAAAAATTTTTTCGAGGTTTTCTTTTGTCCCCCAAGTAGACTGACAATTTCCATAAAAAATTTTTACATGATACTCTTTCTGGGTTGTAAATAATGACACTTGAAGGAAGAGCATTAGTGCCCTTTCTGTAATACATGGGGGAAGGAGCCATAAAGAGTGATAGAATGAAGCCAGAAAATTATTTTAGCCCTTGTTTTTTCATCTCAAATGTACGGCAATGATGCATGTCTATAGCGAAAGTTGGAAATTGTATATCTCCATTGCAACGTTTCAAAATTTCTGCTCTCTTTTTATACTATTTTTTTAAAGAGAACTAATAGAGATTTTCCCATGAAATTTTCAGAAAACAATCTTGATGGTGTGAAGAAAATTTACACAAAATTTCAATAGAGAATACTTAAGAACAAAAAAAAGAAGACGTCGCAATTGGCAATGTCGCAATTGATGGTATGCGATTTCGAACTTTCAACATGTGGTTTGCCCACAGCCATGTAAATTTTAATAAAAATATTTCTGGCTTATTTCAAGTCAAAAAAAAAAAAAAAAAAAAAAAAAAAAAAAAAAAAAAAAAAAAAAAAAAAAAAAAAAAAAGTATCCTTTGAAGTTCAATAGCGTAGTAATCTTCTACCTACTTCCTCATCCAACCTGTTTAGGGCTCCTCTCACTTCCTACACTCAAGGTTCCATTCTCACTCCTTTCATTTTCAGCGTGAGTGAAGCGTGTAGCGCGATCACTGTCGTTTCGAAACGCAAAACTAACCTCTCAATCGAATCAAAACAAAACAAACGACGAGTTGCCGCTGCCGATGCGCGCGCACCCAGTGGGCATGTACTGCAGAAACGGCACTATATTGCTGCAACAGTGCCCTTTCTGCTCTACGTGAGGAACTTAACCCCTGTCAAAAACACATAAAAAATGCGAATATAGTGCCCTGTCTGCACTACAGGATGTGTCCACATACACTAATGCGAAAACCGCAAAAAACTCAATATCGAAAAAAATGTCGATTGTGCCCTTTCTGTAATAGCTGATTCATTTTACTCCTGTTCAGAGATTCGCGTGTGTTCAGTGCTTAAGAAAGTTAAAATCAAAGGCTATATGGACTCCATTTTGCTATAAGGAACTAATTTTTTTGGCTCATCCATAAAAGAATTTTTCTGCACAGGGAAACAATTGCAACTTTTGATGTTTCTCGCACTAGCCAAAAATAGTAGGTAGTGCCTTATTGCAAAGTAAGGTCTTAATTAAAAACACCCGTGGTGCAAATCCACACGGACAATCAGCCCCTCTCGACTGGAGAGTGCTCGAGAAAATTCAAAATGAAGGGCTTTCTACAACAACAAGTGATGTACCTCCACACCGACAACGAACTATATTCATGTGATCATTGCTCGAGAAAAGTCAAAACGAAGGCGGATTTACTGTCTCATTTTGAGATAATTTTGCGATAAGGAGCCACTATCTCTGGCTCTCCCATAAAAGTACAAATCTGCATAGGGAAACCAAAGGTATGTATGTTTTTTCTAAAATGCGCCAAAAATAGTGACTCCTAATTGCAAAATGCAATTGATCCATGTCCACAACGGCGCGGCGATCAAATACATATAATTAAAACCACACATGAAACTAAATATAAGTTTGTTAAAAATTTTGCGGGTGAAAAATTTTGCAGGTGAAAAAATTGTAGGTCTAAATTTTTAGGTCAAATGTGTGTAGGTCTGAGTAAGTCAAATGTCACGTAGGTGTAATGCGTACAGGTGAAACGTCGGGTAACCTCACAAATGCATTGTTACTGTGCAACTGATTAACTGATTGAGTTGTGCTGCAACGCATTGGAACACTGCAAATTAGTTAGTCACACAACTCCAGTAAATTGGAGCAGAACTCCTGTATACACTCAATATTGCTGTTCAATACTGATAAGTTTGCGTGCCGCACCAATTTGGGTTAAATGAGTCGAAATCATCTTACGCTGTCTTAGTGACCAGATTTTTTAGGTGACATTGAAAAAGCTGTATAAATGTGATTTGCGTAGTCTTAAAAATGTCTTAATTGCCTTCAAAACAGGGCCTTGCAAAGCTTTTTGGGTCAAAAATTGACTGGTTGACGTTGTTTCAAAAAAGACATGAACAGCGTACTCCTCCAGAATTTTCGGGGATTTTTTTCGGAGGAGGAAAAAATAATTTCATGATTAGAGAAATATATTTTGTATTGAAAAAAGTTTCGGAATCAAACATGAGCCTAATATATCTAGGATGCTTTTTATTCGTATGAATGAGTTTTTCGATCTTTTTCAAATAATGAAGATGTTGCATGTGTGAGGAATTTGCGATTTGACTGTTGATTCTTATGTATAAATTCGCGAGAAACACGATGGTGTCACTGGTTTTCTCTAAAATCAACTCCCAAGCTCAAAAAAGCTCTCAAGTTGAGGCCAAAACGGAGTGGATATCCCACGCTATCCTGAGAGTCCACATCTACATCAAGACAAACTCTCCATGCAAAGATAGGGAGCAAATACATTAGCAGTGATGCCGTGTTTTCAGTTTTAGAGTCCCCTAATGAAGTGGCAGCCCTGTCAATGTATTTGCTCCCTATCTTTGCATGGAGAATTTGTCATGATGTAAAGGTGGACTCTCAGGGTAGGGTGGGATATCCCCTCCATTTTGGCCTCAACTAGAGAGCTTTTTTTTAGCTTGGGGGTTGATTTCAGAGAAAACCAGTGGCACCATCGTGTTTCTCGCGAACTTTTACATAAATCAACGGTCAAATCGCAAATTCCTCACACATGCAACATCTCCATGCTAAACCTTCTACGGCATGGCATGGTGTCACTTAATTGTAACAACGCAATTATTAAAAATTGAAACAGCCCTCTGTGGCATGATGTTGCAAATTTATATCCGTGTTTTCTTTTTTCTGAAAACGTGATCACCAAAATTTTGAAATTTTGAAAAAAAAAATTGGAACTTTATGTCTTTACAAACGCTACATCATAGGTTTGTGTGCCCTAGAATGTATAATGTAAAATTAACCCCGTGATTAAATATCTAAGGGATTAAGGTTAAAATTGTATTTAAATTTCTGAATTTTTGTACCTTTTCTAATAAAAAATTATTAATTTTATCTAGTTATTATTTCTGAGTGTAATTTATCTTGTTTTAGTCCTTATCTTCCAAAATTGTAATTACTTTACGGGGCCCCGATTCCGCTTTGGCAGGATGTTGCACATTTTTATCAGTTTTTTTTTGGGGGGGGGGGGGGAACACGTGATTACCAAAATTTTGAAATTTTGAAAAACATTTGAGATTAAATGTTTTTACAAAAGCTGCATTATAGGTTTGTGCTCTCGAGAATGCAAGATCCAAAATTAACTCACAGCATGGAGGGTTATAAATCCATTCCTCCACCTTCGTCTGCCGTATCGCACCGACTGAAGTGCGAAACCACGTATCTCCATTGCGGTGTTTCAAAATTTCCGTTCTTATTTCGTCTCTTCCAAGAGAAACAATCCAAATTTACGACTTTAAATTTTGAACCAAATCTTCTGCTATCGAATACGAAAAATCAAGGAGAATTTAAGTTTTATGTTGACCAGCTTCTCGAAAGAAAAATAACATTTCTGAGGAAGTCTGCAACGTCGCAAATGGAGAAACGTCGTCTCTCATTTTGCCCAAACATATGTATGCATACAATTGAAGGCATTATCACTTTCCTCTATCGACTGATATTCGTCTGTAACGATAAACAATGGGACGCGATTGCTACGGCGCCTTGATGCAACTATACAACCTCGACGGATGTCCGTATTGCGTTCGAAAAATTGAAGGCGTTTTGACTCCCTGCTCATGCTACCTGTAATTGATTCGATCGACAGACGCGTTGGTCGGAGGTGACGGGGACTTGATGCAACTATTAAAACTTGATGGATGTCATACCGGTTCATTGGCTTTACCTACATTTTTCCCATTCCACACTTGCCGGCGAAGAGTTGATTCGCAAACTGTGGTAGGTTTTGGCCCTGAGCAGACAAGGGAGGGACGGAAAAAAACATCAGATAACAACAATTGACCCTCTTGCTTTGTGTCTCCGTTGCAAACCATTTTTTTCATAGGTCATGTATACCTATCGCACATTGGCGATCTACTTATTTCTTGTAAACGGTGTGCTTGTAAATTTAAATTAAAAAGGCATGTAACAAGGGTGCAGAAACTTTCCGACCTCGCAGAACCACGCGACCGGTCGTTCGCGTGAAATAAGGGAACCCATCCCTGGTAAAAATTGGCGATAGGAGCTGCGTTTCAAAATACCATAGGAGTTCTTATAGCCGACAAAAGAAGGCTATTGAAAATCATATAGCTGGCTGTAGAAAGCGGAGCAAATCATATAGCCGGGCTATACAAGGCTATGAAAAAGTATACAGTCGGGCTATAGTTCCTATCGCCGGGCTTTACACTTTATCGCCATTCGCTATAAAAGGCTATAAGATATTGTGTAGAAATTCGTGTGCTTTGGAAATCATTAAGTTTGATACGGAACTACCTTAATATTTACAAAACACCCATTATATTTTCCTTTAAAACATTTTTTTTTTCGTCAATTAAAATGAGAATAGTCCATACAGAGTGTGCAAACATTTCACAATCATGAGTTGAACAACGCCGACTCCTCGAGATTAAATATTAGAGCCTAACACAAAGCGGAGCAGCGACGCACTGGCGCCTACAAACCTAACAGGGATACTTCACGCATTGCGCAATGCGTGAAGTATCCTTGTTAGGTTTGTAGTCGCCGATGCGTCTCTGCCCGCCCGCCGCGCCGCAGCGTGCCACGGCGTCTGAAGCAACTATTTCTCACCAGATGTATTGCACAGTATCATAAGAAATTGAAGGCGCTCCAACATATTAAGAATGACAGGCATCCTTCAAAAGTACGGAGCTTTCCTCGCAAAATAAATCAAGATACTACGGCACAAAAAGAGAGCGGTAGTCCAAAAACTAACTAAGTCCTAGCATCCGTAATTAATAACGTTTAGTATAAACTTTATCGTCTGGCTGTTGCTTAATCGCCATCGGCTATAAAAGGCTATAAGAAATTGTACAGCCGGCTATAAAAGGCTATAAGAAATTGTACAGCCGGCTACAGAGGCTATTGGAAATCTTACAGCCGGCTTTAGGTCTATGGTATTTTGGAACACAGATTCCAATTTTTACCAGAACACAGTGGAAGATAGATACATAAGTCGATGATGAAACATGCATAAAATTCCTAGCAATGTGGCCACTGCGTATGAAAAGTAAAGGTTTTTGAACTTGCAGAACGAGCTCGACGAGGAACAACCTTCGAATTCTGAAATACTAGGTTTTCCGTGAATTCAGGCAATAATGGCAACACCGACTTTTTTGGGAGGCTTTGAATCAAAAAAAGTTCTTAGAGGAAGGTTTGGATCACCCGCGTCCACTTACTGCCAAAAAAGTTTAATTTTGGTGTAAGATGAGTCGCCTTTTTTAAGCCATTTTAAATATTGAAAAACAGGAAAATTCTAAAAAGTTTTTTTGAACTATGAGCGCAAAGTTTGACATCGACGACAGTTTGGTCAAAGTGACTCTCTTACATCCCTAATGAACATACTTGAAGGACTTTTTGCTCCTTGGAAGGGATCGTTACGAAACAGCGCGTCGAATGCCGAAAAACCCGCATTTTTCGCCAAAATTGGCCTTCAGACCCATGTTTAGGCCAGTGGTAGACCCCGAAATAGACCGGAAATGACCAAACCATTATGCATTCCGTAAAATATAGACCTCGAATGACCAAAAAATCGCGGAGTTGAGAAATTTAAGGGTGGGCCACTCAACGATACCCCTCCTTTGTATTTTTTTGAACCTCAAGAAAAAAACATTAATGAAAAAAAAAATTATATTAGGAATGGAAGATCTAGACGCCCTGGATCCCCTTTGGCTGTGCAGCGGTGTGACCTAGTATTGCTTTTGAATAACCATTACCATGTCACTGCCAATATTGGATTTGATATTAGCAGCTGTTTAATTTTTTTGGACGTTCTAGTAATTTTCACCATACAACATTTACGAATCGTACCGTACCGTACCATATAGGGAGGAGAAAAATCAAACTCATAAAGAACTAAGTAAGACTATTCTTTAAAATAAATGAAAATTTATTTGAAAAACAAAGGTGTTCATAAAATATCTGAAAAGATTATAATCGCACATCAGAATAATAAATAGAGAATGGGTAGGTTATGCATTAAGCGGAATGTGACAGATCTTTGAGCTGATTTTTTCTTCGAAATTTTTAGGCCAGTTGGCTGATAATCGTTCAAAACAAACAATTGATTGTACATATAACTTTAGGATGCAACAAAGACGTGACAAAATTTGCAACTCAGAATAGATCCGAAAGAAATTTTATTGTAACAAAGTCACACCAAATATTCAGAGCAATGGAAGCAAGTTCTGCAGAGAGAAAGTATGATTGAAATTAGAATATTTGCTGGTTAAACACGCTCTTTTTTCGTCTTTAATATTTTATTCGTAAAAACACATGATGTGATTGATCAGGATCTCATAGGATCATGGATCGAACAAAAGCAAATTTATAGAACCTATCATAAGAGAAAATTGCCAATCAATAAAAATTTGGGGAAAGAGAGCAGTGGAGTGCAAAATTCTTTCTTGAGAAATATTTAAAAAAAAATACCTAAATAGAGACATCAGTGTTACAACCAAATAGGTTCTTAAAATGTTAATTGCGATGGCAGTAAGTAGATGATGATGCAGGAAATTCTGCATCACATTTCTTCAGGCCCTGCATACGATTTCAGTTACACAGCTCGGTTTACTTCCAAAGGAAAAGTTCATCATCACAAAATCGAAAAATAACAAAGAGGCTTGAAAATCAACGAATTTTCTGTTCGCAGGACCACAGGTGGTTTCTAGATAAAGAGGCAAAACTGACCTGAGAATGAACTTGGAAACTGAACGGAATAAACAGCCAGATTACATTCTCATTTGTGGGGAATGTAAAATAATGTAAATAAAATAAATTGAAAACAGACAAAAAAATAAAATTAAAATTTTAAAACGTTAACAAGAACTGGTAAAACCTAATGATGATGAAGAGAATTTGAAACAAAGAACAACTGTTTCTATTCACAACTTAGGCTCATAACGCACTATCACAATTTAAAGAAGAGTTATGGTACACAGCAGAAAACATAATTTTACTTGAGATGATATAGATCTGCGAATATTTTTAGCTAACTAGGTACTTCATCTGAACATCTACAGACATTTATTCAATTCAAATGGATCAATGATGGTTCCATTTTCCCTTTTTTTCACTCTTTCATATTTCAGTGCTTGCCTGTGATTCAACCAGAAATTAGGAAAATTACTCCTTTTTATTACCTTGATTTGATTTTGAAAGCTCCGCTATGTGAGGACTTGTAATTTTTGGATGTGTCAATGTGTCATTTGAATTTTGCCTTCATCATATCTCCCCTGTTTTCTATGAAATGCAACGCCTTACATTAAAATAGAAGGAAAATAAAAGGAAAAATAAAGGTTGGTAAAAAGTAAAAAGTTAAAAATTTATTTCATTCATTAAAAAAAAACCTGCCTCTGGTTCCAAAAAAAAATGAAGAAAAAAAAATAGCGTGAACATGATAGTAAACAAAGTGTAAACGATGAAATAAAAAGAATATTGTTTTTGTTTTGTTTTGCAAAAGGGTCTGACCTATCTGAACATGGCACACCGTCTACTAGCATGGTCACTGCATTATTATACAAAATAAGAAGAGGTGCCAATACCAATTGACTGTGATGGCTCCAAAAATCAAGTTGTTCTGATGCTTCTAAAAAGACGGTAAAAATGAATTATACTCGATGTAAAAGGCACAAATTAATTTGGAGTGAGGAAGAAACGGTGATACTTTGGCAAAGAATAAGAGTCGTTTATAATTTCGGACATTTTAAGAGGAAGCAAAAAACAAAAAATTTAAACTTAAAAAAGCTGTATGGCAAGCATAGGTAATAATTGTAATAAAAAAAGAAAAAATGAAGAATGGCTGGACTTCTTGTGTACACACATTAGTAGATTATTTTCTGGGAACTGATGATGAAGTATGGGTGATACATTTCCTCCCCAATATCCTCATACTCAATATTCATAATTAGTTTAAAATTGATTTCAAAACCAAGACTACGTTTAAAAATTTAGAAAGGCACACGTAAATTTAAAACACACTTTGACACCATTTAAACACTTAATCTTACTTTTTAAATGCAGCGTGTATCAATTTGCTGTAAAACAGAAAAAAGACTGAGGGTTTATTTATGCTAGCTGAATAATGAAGAGCTTTTGTTTATTCAGATTATGAACGGTGTAAAAATTTGGGCTTATAGTTCATAGTGCATAGTATGAAAATATAGTTCCATTTAAAAATGGGAGAGGGAATTTTCATTCATTCATGGTCACTTCCATTTCACTCTGTGGCAATGTAATTAACGTTTCATGGCTACAGAGAAAAAAGTAAAAAAAACAAAAACAAAACAAAAACAAAAAAAAAACATTGTAAATAAATCTTTACATTCATACTATAATTAGCGGCTTTTTGGGAGTCTGAATAAATCGATACTGACATCAGAACTTAACACCTCTTTACAGAATACTTTTTTTAGAGCCACATGAACACTTGGGCCTTTTCTGTAAAATCTGGCCGATACCTAATGCTAATTACGCAACAAATCATTTGCGCTGAAAAATTATTTAATCAACATATTTAAGGGAACATAATTTGTAAGCAAAAGCTTCACAGACAGTGCTATTAATTCATCTCAAGTAAAATCACATAGACAAATAACAAGGAGAAAAAATTAAACATTCTACAACCAAAATAACAAACAATCAAACTAGACAGAATTGGCATTCTTAAAATTCTATGAAGTAACACTTGGATGTTCAGCAGCAAATACCTTAATGTAAGGTACCTAACCATGAATAGAGACCCATAAAACTTAAAAGCGTAGATACATGAGATCTTGTTGAATACAGACTGTTTGCTTAAACATTCCAACCAAGAGACTGCAAACAATGTGCGAAGTACACACTTTCATCGCACAAATTTTGGAAAGTCAAAGCAATAATAATGTTCAACTGAAACCTCTCCTCCTCTTGCAACAATTAGACTCAATTAAGATAGCATGATTTTCTACAGCTAGGATTGTATTCATAGTCGCTCCTTAAACATGCAGGCTTCCTTAAGTCATAAGAATTGTCTACATTGGTTGAGGAGGCCTCTGCGTTTGAGGAGCGACTATGAAGTCAACCCTGTAAGTTTAGAAAACCCCTGAACCCCTCATGAATACCTTCACAGCTGCTACAGGGTTGGCTCAGTGATAGTTCAATGATATCTTAAGACTGCATGCATTCAAAAAATTTCTCAACTTTCCGGCTACTCATTATTGGATTCCATAGCAAGAGAGGATTTTTTTATGTCTGATTCAAACTTTGTTAATCGAAAGACTATTAAACAAATCTTGATGAGAGGAGGAGGACTCTGAATCACTTGGGTGCAAATACAGTATCACAGAACTCTAATTAGAATGTTTCAATTTATTTCTTAAACTTTTCCAATTCTAACCGGTACATCTACACTGATATGAAAACTGAAGATCGAACGATTTATGCTTCTTCAAATTCATTATGTTTGATACAAATCAGTTCGTTCAAGCAACTGATCCGACGGTTGCAATCAAAATGAGCAACTCACCAAATTTAGAGGCATGGTCGTAATTTTAAAATAAGAGAAAGAGACTTATATCATGCCTAGATGCATTCAGACACAGAGAATTCTTGATTTAAAAAAATATTATCGGAACAGACGATTCTTTGCTCAGAGAAAAACGGACTGACATTTCGAAGTTTCCAATTATATTTAAATGATACTTCTGACTAAAGGTAAATTTGCATAAATAATTGCAATGACTAGCTGTTGGAATTGCTTTTTAATTCGATCAGTCAAGAACAGCTTTTATGACAAGGAAAATTTTAGCCCATAAAAGCTAAATTAAAAAAATACAAAAAAAGAAAAATACTTATGTTTTAACATCTCTTCTCATCCAGAAAAATTATGTACTACAAGCGCCTGCCCCATACACAAACTAGAGGCTCCAAAGAGTCTCATAGATGGAACTTTGGATTGCAGCCTTTCAAAGATCGTCAGGCGAACGATCTTTGAAGGTGACCAATGTGCTTAAGACACATAATAGATCTGATATTGAGATTTTCAAGGAATTTTGTACAGGAATGGCTGAGATATTAAAAAAATAGTGCCAATTTGAGAGCCTGAGTTAGTGCGTGGGACAGACACTTCAAACTGTTCATGACAAGTCTAAGGGCAACGCTGAAAATTTGGACAAAAATTCTTCGTTCATTGACATGCGAGTTCTGAAGATACATGTGAGAGGAAAAATGATTGAAAAGATCGTCAAGTTGACAAGATTTCAAACATAAAACAAACACTTGATTCGGAAGAAATAAAAGCGTGGAAGACTAGAAAAAAACCTGTCATTCCTAATTAATTATTCAACCTAAATATCAATATTGAGGAGGGGATTTTGAGTTGAGTAAAAGCAGGAAAAAAGATAGAATTCAATTATTTCAGTATTTTGAGTGACCTCATCCTAATTTTAGAATCACCAGCTTTCATTTTACAAGATGCAGGATTTAAGAACTGTAGCCAGTCTGATTTTAAAAGCCTCTCATTGTATATTTTTATAGAGAAGAATATTGTCTTGAGGGCCTTAGATTCTGTGATAATTTTTCTCCAAGTTCATACTTTCTTTCTGCATGCAGGAATATATTTATTAGCAAAGAAAAGAAAAAGAAATACTCTGAGGGCACAGGTCAAGAGGTACACTTGAAATTTAACAAGAAAATTGGGATACAAATTACTAGGATGCCTTGATGTAAAAAAATTAAAATTAGTCTTTGAGCCCAGCAAAGGCTACTCCAGAAGTCCTTGATATTTTAGTGTTAACTAATATTCTCAGTCTTGCTTTTTGGAACAAATTACAAGCATACAGCATCCCTTCAAAACGTTTGATCCATGATTATTGAGGAAATCTAGCTGCATTACAGATTTTACTGACTTGAAGTTTAATTTCAGAGATTCTTAAGTCAATATTTGATAAATAGCACTTGGTGGCCTCCTTACTTCCATTGAAATTCGACATGGACTTGATTTAATCATACAGTGCTTAAAGAGTCTTGAGGCGTTCCTCGAAATGATTGCTTCTATGAGTGGTTACTATATGGTGGCTTTCTATGCAAGTGGTTACTTTCTCTCCTAGGAAAACATTTTACTTCTCTATGGATTTTTCCCTCCCCTCTTCCTCTTGGCATTTCTTGCACCTTCATTTTCAGGAAGCCTGAGTGTCCACAAATCCTTCTTCCTCCAAACGGCATAAAGTTTGTATAAAGGGGAATGAAATATCCTTTTAATGTCAAAACGTTACTTCGTTTTAATTTTCCTCAAATAAACGAAAAATAATTGATTGATTGATGTTGATATACCTTAAAATAAAGGGATTTTTAGGACTTCTACAGCTTTCCTGCAATTTTTCATCATATATTTAGTTATTTTATTTGCATGGGCTTTCTGATTTTCTTTTATGGAACCTTTGTGTATGTTAATGGATGTACTTTAGTTGTGAATCAATAGATGAATTTTGTCAGAGGAAAAAGAAAATTTAACAAACAAAAATAAAAGGGGCTGTCGGCACCAACAGCTTTTACGAATTCGTAAAATTTTACGCTCTAAATAAAGTAATGTTACACAGTAAAGACTGAATTTCAAAGAATTATCACTTTTTTTTCTTTTTAAAACTACCTTTGCAAAAAATTAAATAATAACATGAAAGAGAGAGAGAGGAAAAAAATATTGCTCATAAAAGTGAAGTACCTTGGATATTTTATCAAGGATATAAATGTTCATATAAAAACATTCAAGTTCAGTTACAATATAGAAATAAATACAATTATGTTCATCACTAGACCTTACTTTTTTACGTATTTACACAGTATAAAAATCTTTTTTTAGATATATTTACACTTAAAGAAGTAATTACAAGAATTAATTTTTACACTGCAGATCCTTTAAATGTTTGAACTTGATGTGTGTTGCAGACAGATGTAAGTCAAAATGGGCATTTCATTAAATGCTAAGGCAAATGATTGATGAGTTTAAAACAATCTGAGTCCCAATATTCTACTCCTCAAAAAACTTTAGATAATATTTCATTATTTTTAAAATAAAAAGGTTGAATCAGAGACTGAATGGTCAACGCCAAAAAAATGAGCGCAAGAGCTTTAGGAAATGAGGACGCATTATCCATTCCTCACCCTTAACAATTCGTTTTTTGAGTGCATTGGGCAAAGGAATTATTACTTCCAGCTCTGAGCCTCATGAGGAGATAACATTCTTACCAAAAACACGAATAGTTTTAAGGAAGAATTCTTTATTTTTTCTTGAAATTCGATAAAAATGAAATTGATAATTGGGAGAGCACTGGGGATATCTGTACGACTTTTTTGAGTGACATCTGTATGGACAGAGAAAATTGCAACTGGGCTATGTTAGGATGCTGAGAAAAATTTTGGTGATCAAAAATTTACGTCCATTTACAGGCAGGGAGGGAGTTTGAAAAAGAGCTAAAAATATAAAACTTTTAGGATTGCAGAGGAAATATTGTAAAATGCATCTCCTGAAAAGATTAGAATTTTACTGATCAAATTAAATTTTTATTAATTGAATTAAGTATCAATAAAAATTGCTTCACTGAGGAAGCTCGACTCCAATGTTGTTCCCGTTAGAAATGTTTCCTCTATTATGAGAACTATGAGTAGAGGTAAGTTCAAAATGCTTCCGTTAAAAAAAATTTAATAAATACAAGATTAAAAATAACATAGAAAAGAAAATTGAGTGAATTCCAAGTGAAATACCCACATTATTTACTTGTAAAATGGTGGCATACCAAGTATTGAAACTCGTGACTGAGTTAGGGAGAGATGGTGAATTCAAATATTTTCTGGTACTGTTTATATTTAGAAGGAGAGCATGAGGATTTGATTGCTTTTCACATAATACTGCAGTTCGTAAAGAAGACCTGACGATAGGAGCATGGCAGATGAGAATATTAATGGCTCAATCAAGATTAATTAATTGGAACAAATGCTGAAATGCCCTGTAAAAAAATAGCTAGCAAGCACTAAAGTGCAAAATAATAGTAATAAAAAAAACCCAGAGGGAATGAACAGCTTTCTTTTTACAGCATAATTTATAATTATTCGTTTCAGTTTAAGATACTTGATTGAATTGACGTGAAATAAAAAACTAAAAATGATAAACACGGCAAGTGAAAATATTTCTTTTCTCTTTTCAATTAAAAAAAAAATATCTGTTATGGAAATTTGGAATTCTGAGCCGAAGCAATGATTTAAAAGAATCTGAAATATGAATGTAAGGTGAAAAACGAGATTTTGTTGGACTGAGAAATATTGAATTCAGGAGGTAAAATCGAAAAAATCATAATACAGAGAAGATTCAGCTAATGATAATGATTCTACAGCTTTTTGGCAAAAACCGTGGAGTGCACATAGTCATAACAGAATTAAGAGCTACGATTGCTGCAAGAATCTTTGAGGCACCTTTGATACTCCTCTGAGGTATAATACATCTCAATTTTTTTTTAAATTTCAGCCACCAAAAATTATTTTATTGAAGAGTATATTGAAATCAATTTAAAGCCTGATTTGATTCAACTAGACAAGAGAACTGTTAGCTACTTGCGTGCACTGCCTCCGTCAGAGAGAGCAATAGTATTATTGTATACCAACAAATTTTAGGCCAAAGGAAAGATTAAAAATACTGAGGAATTCTAGAAGCTGAAGCCAGTGAGCTTTGAGTTATCAACGGAATATAATCAAAATTTCAAGTAAAATCTACCTCATTTCTCATTTGAATTCTTCAAGGTTAAACTTGTTTCAGAGAAATTTTAAAAGACTCGATTTTCTCGCGAATTGATAGGTTTTCGAAGCTAGAATAATGGTCCCATACATAAGTAAAAAAAGAGTTCTTGTGCAGTCGTAATTGCAATCGACTACAAGATTGTAGACACTGCTGGCAAAAAGGTTCATACTTCAGGTATAAAATTTTGCATTAACATCCCACTGCACTGGGTACTAAGGAACGGAAGGTAACATAGGGATGGTTACAGAACAATACTGTTTAACTGACAATTTTGGCGAAATTGAGAAAGGGACTTACAGTATGAAATACGCAAGCTGATGTTTTCAGTTTCTTCTTATTTGGCATGGGAGCGTTGTAATGATGTTGCAGTGTATAAAAAAAATTGCAACCTCACAAAAATGGCGAACTTGTCAGTAAACTAGTCAGTTTGTAAATGGGCAGTGCTGTTCCTCAGCCATCGATAGAAGAGAGAGCAGCCTTCAGTGTCATGGATTACTTCAATTTGTATTCCTTTGAAAATTGTATTTTTCTTTAAAAACAAAACCTTTTGTACCAACAGTGTTGTATTTAAAACACTATCAAGGATTGAAGAAGAGTATTTAAAAAAGAAAAGGAAAAAAAATTTAGCATCTTAGTTTTACATGTTATACTAAAAAGTATGCAAAAACCACTTTAAAAAGTAAGTTTATTTCCTGCTAGAAAAACTCTTTAGGTCTTCGAGAATAAGGCCTTGTGGTCGTTTCATCATCAACTCGCGCAGGGGTCGCAACCGAGGCAGAGGCAGAAACGGAATGAGGTATCGTCCGAGTGTCACCCTCTGGCTCTGGAATTGGAACCGATTTTGATTCACGCTCGAGCGAGGCAATTTTGGAAGTAGTTCGTTCGGGAGGAGGAGGTGGTATCGAAGGGGCAGCAGGTTTTGTCCTAGATTTACTGCGCCTTTTACGCAAAGCTATTTGGCCTCCGACGCCCGTACTTACAGTCACCTCTCCTGTGGCTGTGGCAGGCCTTTCTGGAGGAGCACCATGGGAGGAAATAGCTGTCCCCGCAGAAGCAGCCCGATGACCAACCCTTAACACTTTGCTTTCTTCCGAGCCAGGTTTCGTCGGTGTTTGGGCTGTGTCTGAACCAGAGCCGCTCAACCGATTCACCAGTTCACCCAGAAGCTCTTCCATTCTACCCATTTTTTGGTTCAGTCTTTGTACTTCTAATTTGACGTCGACTTTAAAGTCCATAATATTCGACATGATTTCTTTATAGTCTACGCTGGCAGGTTGTGGCTCATAGATCACTAAGTTTGAAGAGGAGGCTTCATTGAGTTTTTGATCGCTACTCCTAATGATTCCACTGTCGTATAATTCTACCTTAGCTAAATTTGTACCGCTTTGGCTTTGCTTTGCGCTATCTTCGAATTCAACTATTTCCTCCACTGTGCTCTGTCGCGTAATTGCAGGCGGAGGAATGAGGATTCCTCCAGACGACGCAGCAGTAACTTTCTGGAGTTTCGGGAAGACTTTGTTCCCACTCCCGTGACCGCTACTCCCATTGCCTCCACCAGATGACTTGGCTGGTGAATCCCGCACTGACAAAGTTCTCGAAACAGCACTAGTGCTCGCACTCGTCACCGTTTCACTTCCCGAATCAACACTACTCCCCAGAACGCGACCCCACTTTGAGCCGCGCACCGTTGTCGGCCTTGGAGGCCTAGTCACTGGAATTAAAGCACTTGAACTACTTACACTAATTTCTTCTTTTTCTACTACGTTAGTCGTTTTTGTTGAGCTTTTGCTATCTTCAATGGCAAGCACCTCATCTGCTTCAGGAGCACTTTCACCTTTCTCGATATCCCGAATCGGAGGTGACCCCTGACCTGGTTGAGATGGAGTTGCTTGAGGTGGTTGCTGTTGCTGAAGCGCAGCTCGATCACGACGAAATTTTGAAAATATTTTCCTAACTAAATGGTCTTGATTTTGATCTAGTTTTGGCTCGTTCTTCCGCCTCTCAGCTAGCTCCTTTTCTCGACGTACATCTGCTACTTTACGGAAGATTAACTGAAAAAAAGAGAAAAACCTTACAGAAGGTGGAAAACAATGTAATGGGTCACTAGGCAAGGTCACATGTTTTCTTTTCAAAATCTTATGCAAAGAACAATTCACAAAACAAGAACTTTGGAAATCAACCCTAAACTAGACATTAACAAGTATTTTAAACACAGATAAAATGGAACTTAGATTATGCTGCCAATGACATCATTTATATTATATTCTTGTCATTTAAATCATTGTTAATGGTAAACACTTATATCTTGTTTAGGAGTTGACCTCTAAACTTTCCGTTGTGTGATTCGTTTTCTTTATAAAATTTTTAGGATAGGACATGTTGCCTACTTCACAAATATAGATCGCTTACATTCAAAGGATTTTTTAAGGTTACAGGTTTAAATTAAATTGTAAACCATCCATTTTTCTATGCCAAGAATAAATAAAATTAGTAAATTTGTACAGGTCTTTCAAAGATGATGATATTGATTATTGAATATTGCCAGTAAAATTCTATTCACCCATGGTAATTTTGATAGGTATCATTTTTCCATCGAGGGCAAAATGTAACAGCAATGAATGATGAAAAAAAAGTTCCCAGTTTTTTAACTTGTAGCTATAAAACAGTAACAAGGGAAGGTGATGATGGATTTAACTCCCTTCAAAATCCACTAAAGACATAATATTTTTGAGATGTCCCATCAACTTTATAAACAATGAAATCTAAAGTCAGAAAGTAGGAAAAGTAGCCAATGTGCATTACAATTCAGAAAACTAAAAATCTCAATACAGAGAAAAAAAGACCAAATAGAAACGCTATTTGGTGCAACACTAGTTGCGAACATTCAGCGAAACTCTTGATACTAGCGCACCAAACAGGGTATCTCTTTGAAGAAAAATTGTGTTCGAATGAGCATCTTCTCTCTGGATTGAGATTCTTAGTTTTCTGAACTGTAACACTTGTTAGCTACATTTCCAATTTTCTGTCTATATTACTCGGGTGTCTACTGCAATAAGTTTGTAATGAAATCCAAGATCTTCTTACAGAGGAAGGAAATACATAATGACTCCATGTTTGATTGACTAAAATTTTTGGTTTCCGAAGTGTCACTAAGCACAGGTTTAGTGTCAGTTGACCTAGTGGTCAGTGCCAACAAGAAAATATAAATTTTACAGAGGGTATCATTGGATTTCTTTATAAGAAACTTGCCTAATTGAAGGGAAGAAATGAGTAATAAAATGACACACTTGAATACACATGTGTCACACAACAGTTGAAGCAAGAATCAAATCCATAAACTTTAAAACACTAGTGTTAAAGGTCACAATTCCACTGATTGGTTCTGTAGAAACAGTCAAATATCAAGACATTATAAGTACATGCTATGTCACACAGTAGTTTTTACCCCTTCCCAAGTAGCATTTTTCAACGGAAAAATCGCGATTTGTTGCAATTTTGTCGGCGATAAAATCGCTAAGATCATCAACATCTGAGCGATTATCCTCGATCTTGTTGCAATAAAATCGCGATTTCATCGCCCGACAATTTATCGCGATATTATCGCAACAAAAGTCGCAATATATGGCAATTTAGTCTCGATTTTATCAACGCAAATTGATCGCGATTTAATTGAACAAAAAATTGGGATGCATAGCGATTTAATCGCCATAAATCACAATTTTTCATTCGATAATATTGCGATGAATTGCCACCGATATAATCGCGATAATCAACCGATAAAATCGCTATTTATCGTGATCACTGCTACTTAGGTTACTAAGGGAATTCTGTGATGCTGTTAAGGGCTTCGCATGGGCTCACTAACCAAAACAAAAACACAAGAATTTTAGTCTTGAGAAGGCTTTCATTTAAGTCCAAAATCTTCAGAGACAAAGCCATCTGTACCTTCCCTTGTGAGATTGGAAATAAACAGGAAATACTTACTCGATGCCTTAAATTGTAGGTTAAAACGAGGTTTCTAGCAAAAGAATTAGCAAAAGCTTGGTAAAAATCCAAGACTTCTAGTAACTTATCACGCTTAATAGTATGAAGATCACAGTAGGTCAAAGCTCTGACATTTGCAGCAGACTGGCCAACAGCATTGTCTTTCCAAAATGAGTCGCCAAATACATCTCCCTTGCCTGAAAGAATGTAAAGCAAATATTAAAAACGCTAAAGAGAAAAGAACAACAGGTGATCGAAGTACTACATGTTTCAAGGTGACACATGACCCAACAATAATGTATCAAACTTGAAAATTGGCAAAATTTATTTGATTAAACATTCCAACTCCAAAAAATGTGCTGATTAGATGTTGAAACGAATAATTTTTGCCAAATTTCAAGTCTTGATTGACTATTTTAGGGTCATGCACCACCTCAAAGCACCCAGGAAAGGAAATCTTTGTGGAGGCATTTTTTTTTTTTCACAAGCTGACTGAAAAATTGACGTCATTTTGAGAATGTCTCAAGACATTTTTTCTAGAATCAGCTGCTTAAGGTGATTCGTCAAGCTCAAGTGACGTGGTCGAACTGGCATGCGATATATCGCACCTTTTAGGTAAAAAATCTCGGCAGATTTTGAATTTTCAGCAAAAAAAAGGACGATAGCCCCTGCGCATGAGCCTGAAGAATCATTCTAAACCCAAAAATCGGCAAAATTCAGAGAAATGAAAACAGGATAGTGTTTGGAAAAAAACCTCGCATTCGATACCGAAATCGATAGCTGAATCGAATGCGAGGTTTTTTTCCAAACACTATCCTGTTTTCATTTCTCTGAATTTTGCCGATTTTTGGGTTTAGAATGATTCTTCAGGCTCATGCGCAGGGGCTATCGTCCTTTTTTTTGCTGAAAATTCAAAATCTGCCTAGATTTTTTACCTAAAAGATGCGATATATCGCATGCCAGTTCGACCACGTCACTTGAGCTTGACGAATCACCTTAAAGGAAAAAATTAAGAAAAGTGTAGCTGATTCTGAGAATTGTTTGCAAATTATTTCAAGCTTGTTCCTTTGATAACAGAAAACTTTTTTAGGTAGATTTTTTAGTAACGACCTGATAAAGAATTTCACGGTTTTAAAAATAGAGAGGAAGACTTTCCAAGTTGATATTTTGAACTCATGTGAAGTGCTGTTAAAGTTCTGGGTGTGCTTATTTGATGAGAAAATAAAAAAATTCTAATTATCCTTTACATCGACAAAGCGGTTTAATACTGGAATAAAATCTCACCTAGAATGGCTACAACTTCATCATCTTGAATTACTTCTAACGATCCGGTGACAATAAAGCAAAGTGAGTCTATCGATTCACCAGTGTGATAAAGTAAATCTCCAGGCGCTGAGTGACTCATGGTGAAATGCATAGCAAGAGCTCGTAAACATCCATCGCTGGCAAGTCGAAATGCTGGATGCTCGTTGAAAACTTTCCTATTTAGATGAACACATATGTCGGCCTTCATATCCTTGGGGCAATAGTTCAAGACCTGATAAAAAAATGGAGACTGCTAGAGAAAAATCATTGGGAAGCTCCACAGAAAATGACTCAAAGTGAACTAAAAGGTATAAAACAGTAATAAGTGAGAGTTGGGTATGAAACATACCTTCAAGACTAGAGACACAGATTTTCACATGACATCATAGACATGGTGCTTGGTTCTATGAAAATAGAAATACTCATTATGAAGGGGAAAACTTATTTCCAATTTTCTCTTTCTTAGTTAGGCTGTTTGGAGTAACATTTGTCACCGTCAAATAAAACTCCTCCTGATTGGTTGTTAATATGTTCCTCCAAACAATGTAGCTCAAAGGGGGAAAATTAATTCAAAATTAGTTTTTTTCTAGAGAATGAATATTTTTTTCCCCAGAACTAAGCTCCATGGCTATGACATCACGTCAAAATCTATGTCTCTCTCAAATAATAGTTGAAAATTGAGTCACATCCTGCAGAAATACCACAAAGTCGCCATTACTGCCTTGAAGCAAGACACAGTGATATACTTTTATTTAAATTTCAATCCTTTCTGTCTTGCTCTTTTGTTTTTTTACTTTCTTATGAGGATATCTTTGATGAAAAATTTGGTCCATTCTAACTCTTTTTCTCATTCGTAGGAAATGTTCAATTCTTGGCAAAATTAACCAAGGAATTGGAATTGAACATTTATGTAATTGCATCAAAGACATACAGGATACTCAGCTTAAAATACAATTTAACTTCTTGATGAGCAGATACCAATAATGCACAAATTACATGGTCCGAGAATATAAACACAAAAAAATACAAATGAAAAAATGGGTGAAACAAGGCTAATTGTAAGATATAAGAAAACTACAAAGCTATGACGTTTCGAGCCGAAAATGAGCTTGCGACAGTTGAAAAAAATATTCTAGACTTGCTTTACCCATTTTTCCGTTTGTATCCTCTTGTCCCATGATACCTCCGGAATCTTTCAACATTTACTTCTTAACAGCTAATATTTTTCTTCCTTTGACTGATTAAAATCTGGCAAAATTACGGGAAATTATATTTACATTATTAGTAAAAGCAATTGAGAACCTAATTAGAAGCACCTAATTTTGAAGGATTTCAACATCACTAGGAAAAAAGTAAGCAGAAAAAAGTATGTGGTTGTAGACTTTCAAAAACTGATCAAGGAACAATATATTCTGAAGCAAAAAATATGCATCATCCAAAGAAATTTCACATTCACAGGGAAATAGTTTCTTGGATAAAAATTTTCAGTAATGTTAAAAATACAGTAAACCTTGGCAATCTGGACAGTGTCTATCATTGTGATCAGCTGAAAGTATTTTTACCAATTGTAAGTATGTGGTAACTGAAAAAAATCATTTTGCTGTTTGTTTTGATTGCTGGTCTAACTTCATCGGGTACAAAACCAAGAATAATGGGCTACTAAACACGGTTTAAATTGGCAGGAAACGGTGCATGTTTTCTATTCAAAATCTTACATGGATAACAATTTACACAACGCAAAGCTCAAAGATAAAATCCTGAATGAGGTATTGACAAATATTTTTAACACAGATCGGAAGGTTAGAAAGTTAGATTATACGAATGACGTCATTTGTATTTTTGCCATTCAACCAACGTTGATTGAGAATACTTTTATTTTGTTCTGGAGTTGATTTCCAGACTTCGCGTTATGTGAACGGTCTTCCACATAAGATTTTTTTGAGAAAAAATGTTGCATCGTCCTTTGGTCCAACCCTTGTCTGAGGCTCATTTATTCCCCTTATCTGACAATAATAGGCAACAATTAATGTTTTGGATGATCAGCAAAAAGGACAAAATTGCATAAAAAACAAATAGTACTGCTCAAAAATCACATAGATTTGAAAAATTTCAAGACTAGATTGCGAAGGTTCTACTGCATTTAACATTGAAAAACTACTGCGGAGCAGGTAAGAAAAAATTCTGCACAATTTCAAAGTAAGTATTCATTTACGTTCTGTGGTACGTTGAATACGTGCAATAAGAAACTCATCAGGACTACAAAAAAGAAGCGTTCAAGATAAGAGGAGATTTTTTCACTTTTTAGAGATAGTTTTAAAAAAAAGTTTGCACCGAAGGAGTAGGATCTAACTTTTCAAATTAAAATAGTCGTAATGAAAATAATTAACGAGTCTTGCTTGACAGGGCTCCACTGATTGAATTATCGATATTGTAAAAGCATATGTATTCCAACGTTTAAAAACATATTACCATGCTGTTTTAGTAAGGAAAAATGCCATAGGAATGTTCGATAATTGCCAAATTCCCTCCAGTAAATTGTTTATTTTCTAGAGGAGTTATGAATATTTTCACTTGAAATTTTCAGATAATTCAGATCTGATTGCAGATAAAATTCTCAAAAAAAGGGAAGGAAAAATACTCACAGATTTCCCGAAAAATTCATAATTTATCGAAGGAAATTTGGCAACATTTGAAGGCTCATACAGCTTTCTGTCTTAGTCCAGCGTATGGTATGTAATAAAGAGATACACTTCACTAAAGAGTCCACGCCAAATAATTTTACGCACTTTTAGACTGCGACAGAAGATCGTCTGACATCATTTTAGCATGGAAATTGGAAAGTGAATGCAAGAATCAAGATGGCGGATCTTCTGGTGTGTAAACTTATTTGGCGTGGACTCTAGCAGTGAATTAACACCTAAAGTTTTCATTGGTTCGACTCAAGATTGTTAATCTTGATGATTTTAAGAGTTAAAATGATAAAACAAATATTTCCAAGACCCTTACATATCAAACAAAGAAAAAAAGGGGAGAAAATACGTAGGTCCATTAAGCATTTCAGTCATCTCAGTGCTAAAAGTATAACTGGACTGGATGGTCACAACTTTGTATCATAGGAAACATGGAGAAAACAAGGTTTTTTAATATACAAGGAAGCACAAGTCTTAGATTTTTCATTATTTTTTATAAAAATGGAGAAAAAAAAATAAATCAGATCAAACGAGGAGAAGAAAATTGAGAGAGATTCTCCTCAAATTAAATAACAGTAGATGAGCAAGGGAGTAAATGCATTTAAAGCGGAGATGCATATATATATTGTTTCTTGATAGTTTGCCTGACCTGATTTACCTTGTCCGTGTCTAAACCTTTCGTCATGGCCCACGTAGAGACAACGTAGTCCATGACACGTTCAGACAAGGCTTTGGGAACTTCATGCAGTTTCATGAATTCCCGAACGTTATTCAGCATATCATGGTACTTGGCCGTTGCGGATGTCATTTGCTGGATGATAGTTGTCACATGACCGAAAATAGTGGCATAAAGTAAGGCTGAAATAAAAATTGAAAAGAATTAATGAAAAACGCAATAATTACATCTCAGTGGTAGGTTATCGATTTGAGCTGAACAGGCTCACCATTTTCACAACTGCATGAAAAGCTCTCACAATTAAGTTTCAGGCCGGAGAGAACTTTGCTTCAGTTGCTCTTTTACTTATGCAATTGACTTTGTATGAATTTTTTGCATTAGTTACATTTTTAACATGGATTTAAATGGTAAATGCCACCACAACTTTGATTAACTTCGCCCAAGAGTCTATAAAGGTCATAAATTGGGTACTTTTGTTACACTTACCATACTTTTATAATCTGTTTAGACAATAAAATTAGACAATAAAAAATGAGATTCCATTCTGCAGATTTTTTATACAAAAAATTGAAAACTCAAGTTTGAGTTGAAGAGAAATGTAGGAGCACAAAGGACACTCACCAGCGATAATCATCATACAAATGGTAAAAATTTTTTCATTGTCAGTCTCAGCAGCAACATTTCCAAATCCCACACTCGTCATGCAAGTCATCGTGAAATACAGAGCAGTCACATACATCGTTTTCCGTGAAGGACCATTGATGAGCTCTGGAGCATTGGTGTCATTTGACCAAATATAAGAGTAAGGCGATTGGGTAACATTTGCTAATTTCCACAGCCAAGAGTACTGAATTCCATTGTCTGCATCAGACCTTCCTATGTAGGGAAGGGAAAAGCAAATTTGACTGATTAGAGGAATTATTAGAAGAACATTCCTCTCCTGAAGATAACTTAATATTTTTATTTCTGTTCGTGTTTTTATTACCTATTCTGACAAATCTTTTGTATTTATTTTATGTATTTTATATATTTTATATATATTTTATTTATAATTTATATGTGCTTTGTACTTCAAAGCTTGACAGACAGGGCTGTTCTCTAGTCATCAACAGCAGCAGAGGAAAAAGAAGCAGAAGACAAAAAAGAAAAAATTTGCTCTAAGATTTTCTATCTCAAATAGTTATGAAGACCTTCGGAAGAGAAATTTCTATTGGTGTTTCACTGTATCACTGTATCACTTCTCCAGGAAAAAGTATTATCTCTGCAACATTAACAAAAAAATTATCAACAGGCATGTTGATTTGATTACTTTTTCCATTGATGTTTTAGTATTAACATGGACTTGGATGAAAAACAGGGTTAGTACATATAGCAGATAGGCATTATAAGAAAATTACTTTTGTAAACTGAAATCGTTATTGCGGCAGGGCCACCTTCTTCCTGAAAAAAAAAAACCCTTCAAATCTCTCTTAGAAATTAACATACCGTCTAGGAACTCCATTGACAAGACTTATGGATGAGTTGAGTGACAAAAGCCAATACTCCCTCGTAAAATGATGCTAGCTTGCTCGCACTATTTTACTCACACAGAACACATCCACACATTTATCGACAGTGAAACTGCAGAAATGTGTACCTCAGTTTGCGGCGTTGTAGACTTGCTGTCATGCTTCGTTTTCTACATGGAAAACTACGGAACATCATTTCTTAAAGCCCCAGTGATTTTTTTTCTACGTGTAAAAAATATTCTGCGGAAATTTCAAACCATGATGTTGGTTTGGTCTGTTACTAAAAAATAAAATAGGAATAGAGATTTCGAAACACCACAACTGAGATACGCATTTTTGCAGTTTCACTACCAATAAGTCCTCATAACGGCTGTGTATCACTTAAAAGAGTGGGGAGAAAGAATAACAAAGAGGGCATTTAACTCCTTACCTATTGAATACCATATGCAGGCTAACCAGTGAGCAACCAGCATATAGAAACACAGCAGTAAAATCAACATTGCAGCTCCATATTCTAGATACCTATCCAACTTCCGCACTACTCGTCCAAGCCTCAGCAGTCTCACAACCTTCAAGGCGCTGAATAAACTCCCAATGCCCTGGAAAATACAATAATTGGTAAATGAAAAATGGAGAAAGGATAAAAATAGTACAGCCAAAAAGGTTGAAGGCAAATCAGCGGGGATCTGCCATCTTTAAAAATTTGCTTCCATTGTGATTTCAACAAAATTATATTTATTGATTTGTTTTCATTGATGAGTAACAGTGTAAGAGATAAAGTTATTGTAATTATTTAGACCCAATTAAAAATAACCGAGGATCTGCTTAGTCACAGGTTGACAAAAACATGTCTCTTTTGCACAAAATGAAGAGTTTGGTGATATATTTACCGATTACATAGATAGAAAAAAACAAGAAACCAGGACTATGATGATGCGTGTGGATATAGTACGATTTTTTCAGCTATCTTTTCCTGTTTCTCAGTGCTTTTCTTCCCTCGTCAAATTTTGGGCTTATGTTTTGACTGTGCCTTTTTTATTTTATTTTTTGCCTTGAAAACTACCCAGAAAAAAAGAGGAAATGGAATCATGCATGTGGAAATGGGGCAGTCCATGTTCATGGTTCCTTCGGTGGGGGTCATGAGGGCTCAAACCAACAGCTCACTGGACGCTCCACGTCCAGGTTGTTTGAATGAGGGAATAAATCTGAACTTTAGCCCTCTTACAATAAACTGAGCCAATTATCTAACTTGCCTTCTTAGCCACCACTATTCATCATGTCTATGATGGGTTTAATTTTGAAGAAAATATATTTCACTCCCTCCTTGTGAGACTTATCCAGTGCTATAGATTTGAACATTTGATCTTATTCACTAAAAATGTTTAGCTTCTGTATCGGGTTGAAGGCATAGCCTGGAGCCTGGAGTAATGATCGATCATGCAACTAATGTATAGAGGGCAAGAGTAGCCTGGTCAATGCAATCTACTTCAGTTTGCTAAAAGGCAGCTACGAGACAGAGATCAAAACGACTAAGTATAATAGGTGTTGGGTACAGAAAGGGAATTTCTTGGTTGCAGCATTTCAGACAATCCACTGCTAATTTACGTTCCACAGAGGAAACTATCGGGTGGATTTCTTGAAGTTTGTAGTTTCCAGCTTTGTAAAAGCAGCAAGAAAATTCAGTAAAAGTTTAAACAAAATCTGTGCATTTGCTTTAATTGCATTGGATGAAACGTTGACAGAGATCCTGAGACACGGCAACCAAGAAAAGCTCCTCCTGTACCCAGTGCTTCCTATCAACAGCCTAAATCCGCAATTACATACTTCATTAGTGGGGTCTGAAAATCTCCGCCTCTGTTATCTTTTTAAAGGAGAACAATTCGACACCATTCCTTAAAGTTTATGCAGTGCACAGAGAAGAGAAATCACGGCAGTTTTAAAAAATTGCCGTTGCGTAGTTTTTTGTTTAAGAAATAAAGTATGATAGGTTGCTGCGACGTTGCTAACCAAATTATGTAACTGCCGACTTACACCATCAATATGTGTAGTACAACACTCAAGATTGCAGGAACAAGTAGAACTTTTGGGTTGACATAATTTGTTGATGCTGCTTCAGTTAAAGATAGGAGTTTAAGAAAGAGGAGCCACGTCACATCAAGATCAAACAGAAGAAAATAGATTTAAAGTTAGACCTCTTCGAACAACACAGCATGAGAGGCGAAGTTCAAAGCCTTTATTTTCGTCCAAAATACTTATCTGGACTGTGAAGTTACGACAGGTACATACGTGCACATACATAAGCTCAAAAATGCTCCTAACTTAATTCCTTCCCGCAACGTGACTTGGCTACTTCCTGCTTAGTCCAGTCCAAATCGAATGAAAGTGATAAATCTTAGAAGGAAACAGTTATGACTTACAAGAACATTTGGAAAGAGCATTTGTGTCAATTGTATAAATTGTCCGGGCCATTTTAATGGAGTGGGTTTACTGAACTAGGTTCGATTGATACGTTGGGAAAATTATTTTCCAAGAAGAATTCCAGAAGAAACTAAAAACTCTAGCGATTGTTTACGTACGTAGTTTCTGAAATTTAGAGGTTAGTAAATTGTTTTTGTTTACAAAACGAGACAGCTACGCTGCGCCCCTGGCCATGGACCAAGAGAATAAATAAGGACCCCCAACTCCGGTTAGCGCTGACATCAGCGCTCCCTGGCAGAGGGTGTAGTGAACTAAACCGATGATTGGGTCTTCCTGTTTATATTTCCATGCACCACCTATTTAGGCTTATCACTCAGTAGTGCTCATAGAAGTTTCTAGATCCTCGTATCCTCGTGGTCGCCCTGCAGTTTTGAAGAGTTTAGTGTGAAAAGTTTCCCATTTTCATTTCAATCTTCGTCAGTCTTCGTGTACATAAACTGGTATTAATGTGAAGTGTTATTTCTAACCGTTTTACTCAGCAGCAACTGCTGTTGAGAAAGCCAAAGGAAGTGTGTATGTAGTGTGCAGCAGGAATCAGGATTGTACTTTTAGCCGAAGGCGCCGCTCTGTTAAGTGAAATCTTTTTAGTGAGAAATAGTGTTGTACTGATAAAAATCAACTGAGTGTCACAAAATCAAAGATACTTGACTTCAAGCATTACCTTTAATTTGATTATTAGCAAGTCTCTTTGATTCTGCGTCAGAAGTTGACTGAATCATCTTTGCTCGTGTTCTGATAAGATACTTCACATCAAAGTCTTTCGCATTGACCTCTGCCGAAGGTATGTATCTATACAATTTCATTAGTTTGCGAAAGTAAAATGTATTAAAGTATCTACACAAATAAATAAATCATAGATAAACAAAGAACATTGCATGGAATAACATACTATAGAGGTACGATCGTGGACCGCTGTGGCGTTAGTTCGCCGCACCCTCTGCCAGGTTCGCTGCGAGCGCGCGTTAACGGTTTTTAACACAGGGTAGCATAGGGAGTTGGGAGTCCTTATTTATTCTATTGGTCCATGCCCTGGCTGCGCAAGCGCAAAACTCGACCCTGGCGCGAATATTTGAAATTCACGCGGCTATTTCAAATTCACGCTTCATGTTACCATAAGTATCTGCGTCTCACTATTCGGCTAAATACCAATGAGTGGGTGGATTATGCTCACTAATTGTGCAAACATCAACATAAAGTTGAAAAGATTTTAGAGAATTGATGAATTTTTTGAGAAAACTTTTCAAAATAACTACTTTTGACACATGCGTAGAGAAAATGTTTGACTCTTTGACACATAGGTAACCTCAGTCAGATTTTAATTTGCAACTAATAAATTACAGAAGTGTATATATAGTCTGAGACATGAATAAGTATGAAAACAATCAATATGAACATTTTTATAAAAAAAAAAAAATCGTAGCCTCTTCGTTAAATGAAGAAGTCATTCAAATACAATGGCGTTCAGTATAGGTAATAATAAATTGGAAAATTGGGCAAAAAAAATAGTTTAAAAAAACTGTATATATCGACGATGAAAGTGTACAACCACGTGTCTTGGTTTGCGACGTTGCAAACTTCCTATCGTATACTTTATTTTTAAATGGAAAATCAATCAACGGACGTTTTTAAAAATTGACATAATTTTTCTTCTCTATGAGAAAATACTCTGTGAAGATGTCAAGGAAAGATGTCGATTTGTTCTCCTTGAAAATAATAAAACAGGAGCGCAGATTTTGAAACACCACAATCCGCAAACGAAATACGAGGTTGTGGACTTGCACCGAAGATATTCTTAAATTTTAATCTTCTCAAAGAAAAGGAGGAAATCGATACATAAAATGCTCAATGTATCATACTGTTGTGGAATTTCGATCATCATAGCCATAATAATTATTACTTCAAGAAGAACTGAAGAAACAAGCGGACACGGATGTTGATGTCAAAAAAAGTGACACTGTCTTCCATATTCAATTAGTTTTAAAAAAATACAGAGGGATTTTTTTTTAATAGAATCAAATCCAAGTTCCTACGTCTACGATCATAGCTCGTTGGTCCTGTATGTGAACGGGGAAATGAGTAAACAGACAGAGCACAAGCATTTTTGCAACCTGGTAGGGAGGCATAGAGGATCTGTACATTTCAGCGACGAGTTTAATAATTATTCTAACCAGAGACGCAGCCAGAAATTACTCATGAGAGATGGAGAGGGAAAAATTCAAGAAAATCCCCCGAAATTATGTATTTCTGGAAAATTGTCTCGTCATGGGGGGGGGGGGGGAGACCCTCTGGACTACCTCCTTTTTGGGCTACGTCACACAGTGGCGTGGCGTATTTTGCGATGAATAGATTGATCTGCCATTTAAACGCATGGAAAAGGATCGATTAACAGGGTGTTCGGAACGAACACCGTAATAATCGATTCTTTACCATAGCTTTGAATGAGTAAATATCGATAATCGATCATTCACGACTCGCCGCTGGCGTCACTGTCTTAAATGAGGAGGAACTTGCATTTGACTTAATTTCATTACGCTTATTTTAATACATGCAACAGGACATTACAGATGCAGTGGTGTGGCGTGCTTTGCGATGTATCGATTGATCTACCACTTAAACCCATGGAAAAGGATCGCTAGACAGGGCATTCGCAACGAACACCTTAATAATCGATTCTTTGCCATAGCTTCAAATGGGAAAATATCAATAACCGATGTCTCACACCTCTCCACTGTTCAGATGATATAGTGCGAGGTCGTAAATCGCAGCGCTCAGACTGAATATTACTTGCACAAACAAACGAAAAATCGTCAGAGTTAGGATTAGACAGTTGTCTTGATCTAATGATATAATTATAGGAGGAGATGAAGAAAAAGAACTTCAATCCTCTTTTAAAAAACCGACGTAGTGGCCACGGCCGGTCCCGGTTCCGTAGAGAATAACTAGGTTAAGAATACAATTAATAACTAACCAAACTAAAAGATCTGAAAACTCATGTATTGAAATATTCTATGATATTAACTTATTTTAACTTTTATAAGATACGATTTATCCATAACTTCCAACAACTCACATATTTGAGTTTTCAAGAACAGCTTGATTATTTGTATACTAATTGTTATATTTTCTATGAATAAAAAAAAAAAAAAAAAAATCCTCTTTTAAAGTCAAGGAAAATTGTCGAATTCCCATCAATTCATAGGTACCTTTGAGGCCATTTTTGGATTAGCGGTGGAGGAGGCTTTTAAAAGCGTCTTAAAAGAAGGTTTCCAATACCGTCGTAAAAGAAACCGAGGCAGGAGAAAATTATGTATTAACATAGTGCGACACACAAGAAAAAAATAGCAAAAGATATGATACCATTTTTACAAATTTTCAATACGACGTCGACACTATACCATCATGTAAAAACTAATTTCTACGCAAATGAACGGAGTCGACGTGTTTCAGGGTGTGCTTCGGACGCCTGGGTCAACGGACAAAAACCGCACGAAGAGACAAAAACCAAACAGCAACTCCCTTCTGTGACAGAGATTAAATGTTATTAGTTTAGGATGATTTTGACAGTCATGACGAAGAGACGTAAGTGGTAAAAAAGGCCGGTGTATTTGGGAGGATAGTGGAATTATGAGGTTTATTTGGGATTATTTGGGTCATTAAGCAAGGAGACATTTTGTAACACTGAAAAAAATAATATGCTGTTTTGGCATCTAGGATGTCAAAAATGTGTCTGGTGATCCCAAGATGCTGCTTTTACTGCTCCCGCAGTTGAATTTGCATTCACAGGATGTAAAATTAACTGCGGGGGCAGTAAAGGCAGCATCTTGGGATCACCAGACACATTTTTGACATCCTAGATGCTAAAACAGCATATTATTTTTTTCGGTGAATGAGGTGACAACTGATATTGACACCCGAAATTGAGAGTGATCGCGTGCACTAAAGGAAAGGAGCCAAAATAACTTCAGCCGCTGAAGCTTGTCGTCAAACTTTGTATGGATTTTTATTTCATTTTTTGAATATTATCGTAGAAGGCCGTCCCTAGCCTAGCCGGAGGTTATCATTTTGACTATCTTTTAAAGTTTTACAGAGTTACGATTATACGGGCTTAAAAATATTACCATTTTAATTTCCCAACTTTGATTTAAAAAAAAAAAGAAAAAAAAAGAAAAAAAAACAGCATGCGAGAGAATTTAATGATAAAAAAAGTTTGTAAGATCGGACTGTTCCATGCACTGGAAAAAAAAAAAAAAAAAACACATTGGATCTAGAGACCAGACTCTTGAAAACGCATTGACAAGAAAAAGGACTCTTAATTCAATCAGATTTAAGCTTAAATCAAAAGGAAATCCGCTCAAATTAAGAGGCTTGGTTCTTGATTTAAGCTTAAATCTGATTGAATCAAGAGTATTTTTTCTTGTCGATGGTTTTAAGAGTCTCAACTCAAGATCCAATGTGTTTTTTTTCCAGTGTCAGCACCCTAGCTCTTTTCTGCCTTTACATAAAACAATCGCAGGGTTTTTCATTTTAAAGTTGTTTTTTTATCCCCTCCTCAATCTATCCTTTCTTCTTGCACTAGCACTTGTACGTGACTCTATAAGAAATCATGGTCTATGTCAATTGCCAAAATGATTGAAGTAGCAAGTCTATGAGTAGCAGCAGGTATGTGTTGGGTTGATATATGATCATCTGATCACGAGGGACGGGTGTAAACGGTACGGAAAGAAGGGAAAGCCTCCGACACAGGTAGGTATAAGGTGATAATAAAAATTAAAAGACATTTTAAATTTGAATCCGAAAAATTAACAATGAAGTGATTAATATTGAAGGTGAAAATTCGCTGGCGAATGATACAAAGAAAGAACGAAGGGGGATCCATAAAAATGAGGAATAGCATCATATTAATATTTTTCAAGATGACAAAAAAGATGGCGGATTGAACTCGTTTTAATAATTTTTCTTCTTTGATCTAATGTTTTTCAGGTGATTCGATGGACGCCATATTTTGTGTCAGAACGGCATGCGATATATCGCATCAATTGGTTCGATTTTTTCAGCTACTCGTCAGTTTTCTCCAATTTTGAGATCGCAATTCTGTTGTCAGGAGACTAAAGCACTCACTAACCAATTTTAACAAAGAAATTCAACGTAATGAAGGCGTGGTTTTTTTAGAGAGAAAATATCGCATTCGATATACTGATATCGAAACTGAACTCGAATGCGATATTTTCTCTCTAAAAAAACCACGCCTTTATTTCGTTGAATTTCTTTGTTAAAATTGGTAAGTGAGTGCTTTGGTCTCCTGACAATAGAATTGCGATCTCAAAATTGGAGAAAAATGACGAGTAGCTGAAAAAATCGAACCAATTGATGCGATGTATCGCATGCCGTTCTGACACAAAATATGGCGTCCATCGAATCACCTTAAACTACTTGTTAACATCACAAAACGGAGGATGCATTCAAAATGCGAAAAAAAGTGAGTTTGGCATTGAATTGAGAACGTTTTCTCGCGGTAATCGAGTAAATCACCCGGGAATAGTTTATGTATAATTAAACGTAGAGAGTATTCTAATTCACGAAGAGACAAGAGAGGCATGCACTAAGCTGCCGTGCTAAGGAATAACGCCGTATGAGCCTTCAGAAGTTGCTATATTCCCTCCAATAGAAGTCGAAGTTACCCGGAAAGTTGAGAACATTTTCCCCTCAAATTTTTCAGAAAGTTTTGTTCGCAACTTAATCTAAAATATCTGAAAATTCCAAGGAAAAATATGCAAAACTTCCTTACAAATGCGTGTTTAATTCGAGGAAATTTGGCAGCTCTCGAATGTTCATACGGCGTCCTTCCCTAGCGCGGCGGTAAGAAGGTGCACTGAAACTGAAGGAAATGAGAGAGAAGAGAATAGCACAGTTCTCCAAGCAAAAAATGCATTAAGAAAAATTACTCTGCGGGAGAATTTAAATTTATGAAGGTAAATCTAAAGTGCGGAGAAGCTTTGAGCAAGTCTTGCAGTATGATCTGTGAAGGAAATAAACGAAGAATAGAGCATGCGGGTTTTCGTTTTGTTTTTATTTCGAACAGCGTCTTTTTTTTCAATTAACGCCCTCGTCGACAGCCTTTTCGGAATGATTCAACTGAGGAAAAGTTAATGAAAATATGACCCCTGAGTTTCCCGGGAAGAGGCACTCTCAGGAAGTCAGAGATTAATTTCATTTTTCCATTCCGGTATTTTGGAAATACAATTTCTGCAGAAATAGGCCGTGAAATAAATGGATGCTGCGCTTGAAGGGCTTTTAATAATAGGCCAAACAACAATTGACCAACTTCGTTGCATAGCTTCCCTTCATAATTTCATTAAAAAAAGGGGGGAAAAAAAATCTGCACAACGGTAAGGGTGGAGATTAACTACGATAGGTAAGATATCAACAGTAGTGCTAAATTATGAACGTCATTTGGATATTGCTATTCCATCGATTTTAATATCAAAGACTTGTCTGACTGATCCCAGAAAGGCTTTAAAATCCAATACGGCGGTCAAAATGATTGCATTCAATGGCGCGAATATTAGAAATTAAATTACTAGATTCACCCGATAAGATTTGCTGGGGTTTTTTGTGCCGTATATTCTAAAAAATAAGTTCGAAACATCCATATTTGATCGGATGAATCATGTGACTCCTCGATATCTACGCCATAACTCCAGTTGTTGCAGCATGGAGCTGATTCAGAAAACCGGAGCGCCTGCAATCTTGCGTGCATGCAACACGCACGGCCCTCGAGCGCGAAGAGTTGCATCCACCGTACCGCTGTTGCACTATCGTTCAAGTAAAGGAAAGGGAAAAAGGGCCCTGCTTCACAGGAACTTAAAGTTGGTCTTAGATAACAGAAAATAGAGGGGTCTTCTAGGACCAATTTGTCACAAAAAATTCCCAAAAATTCAGACCGAAAGGTAGATTATATCGAAGCGAAATAGTAAAACAAGAAAGGGAATGGGCGGTGAAAATGCAGATAACATTTTTAAATGCGTTTAAACATGCCCGTAGTTCATTCAACGTCTTAAAACTCCTCTATTTATGCTCAGATGTAAATTGAATGTTAACTATTTATTCTTCATTCATTTCAGTTTTCTCATTCGACTCATTGTCAGTCGTTAGTAAGCAGGTATATCACAAAAGTGCCCAAGAATTCAGACCGAAAGGTAGATTATATCAAAGCGAAATGGTAAAACAAGAGGGGGAATTGGGCGATGTGAAATGCAGTTAAAATTTTTAAATGCGTTTAAACATGCCCGTAGTTCATTTAACGTCTTAAAACTCCCCTTTTTATGCTCAGGTGTAAATTGAATGTTAACTACCTATTTTTCCTTCATTTCAATTTTCTCATTTAACTTATTGTTAGTCGTTAGTAAGAAGGTATTGTACCGTATTAAATACTTACTAATCAACCATTACTTCCATATCGACGGTGAAACTACCAAACCACGTATCTCGGTTTGCGACGTCGCAGACTTCCTGTCATACTTTATTTTTTAAATGAAAAACTACTTAACATCTAGTCTTGAAAATTTCTGTGATTTTTCCTCTTTGTGCGGAGAAAATTCCGTGAAAATTTCAAGGAATGATATTGATTTGGTCTACTTCAAAAAAATAAAGTGTGAGCGTAGATTTTTAAACACCGCAAACGAGATACGTGGTTTGGTAGTTTCACCGTCGATATGTAATAGCGTTATGGAATAGCATAATTAGCGAAATTCATATTCGAAGGATTTACGCGGAAACGGCGTGAACCAATACAATTTACGTGTTGCACATAATATTAAACAAAAGAATAAACGTGTGGGAAAATCTCTCGGGGCATCTATTCGCCAGAATTCCAGGATTGAAACTGTTTGGCAAGAGGATGCGGTGGAGTCCTGTTCGAGTCTGTGAGTGGAAACTTTAATCCCATTATGCTCATTCTTTTGAATGAAGAGGACGAAACTTTAGTTTCAAGAGAGGGATTTTAATTTAAAGTGATCGAGAATAACGTAAACGGTTTTGTTTGCTCTTTAAGCCGGAGGGAGTTGACTGAACATTTCTATAAAGCTAAGAGATTAAAAGAGGTCTAGGAAAATGGAGACAGTGGGAAGCGAAATGAAGGAGGCAAGAGGTCAGGTGAGCGGTGAGTGGGGAAGAGTGACAGGAAAGGTAATGAATTATGCAAGAGTGGCCTCCATATCTTGGAAAACGTTGCATCCTTGCGTTTACTTTTCATGATTATCGAGATATTTCTTTCTGTGCCGCGAGTAAGTTAAGGAATTCTAGGCTCTATCAAACAGAAAAACAGAGAACTAAGTCAGGAATCTTTGACATGTCAACAGCTAAAGTGCGAAACCGCATATCGACGGTGAAACTACCAAACCACGTATCTCGTTTCCGGTGTTTAAAAATCTACGCTCACATTTTATTTTTTTGAAGTAGACCAAATCAATATCATTCCTTGAAATTTTCACGGAATTTTTTCCGCACAAAGAGGAAAAATCACAGAAATTTTCAAGACTGGATGTTAAGTAGTTTTTCGTTTAAAAAATAAAGTATGACAGGAAGTCTGCGACGTCGCAAACCGAGATACGTGGTTTGGTAGTTTCACCGTCGATATCTCTATTGCGGTATTTCAAAATTCCGGCTCCTATTTTATATTTTCGAGGAGAGAAAATTCAATTACACAGCTTCACTGCTGATGGATAAGAAAAATCAAGGAAATTTTTAAGACATTAAGTTGACTAGCTTTCCAAAGAAAGATAAAGTATGGTGGAAGTCTACAACGTCGCAAACAAAGATTCGTGGTTGCGCACTTCAGCCATCGATAATCTCTGCAAGTATCTTTTGCTGCCTCGATTTAAAAGTTCCTGCGTACGTCTAATATCTATACGAAGATGTAGCGCATCGAAAAACACGGCGTGTAAAGTTATCCACCGAGATGGTGCATGCCATGGTTTCTTCCACCTTGTTTTTGAGCAACCAGTGCAAATCAGAGAACTGGGCAGTTTAATTTTTTACGAGAAAACGTTTGTGCGAATCCCTTCGAAAATTAAGAAAAATTTGCCTCGTGCTATGCAGAAAATTCACTGAAATTTGCACGAACATCCGCAAAATCGTTTCCATGGATAAAATTGCCCGATTAAAATTGGCAATAGCTGACGTGGCTTGGTTCCTTTATGCTTAACGCGGTCTAATTGACTCATTCTGCCGCGGTAAGGAAGAACGCCGTATAAAAATTCGAGAGTTTCCAAATTTCCTTCGATTTCCTAAAAGTTCGCGAGAAACACGATGGTGCCACTGGTTTTCTCTGAAATCATCTCCCAAGCTCAATAAAAGCTCTCAAAGTGAGGCCAAAATGGAGGGGATATCCCGCCCTACCCTGAGAGTCCACCTCTACAGCAAGACAAACTCTCCATGCAAAGATAGGGAGCAACTACATTAGCAGGGTTGCCGTGTTTTCAGTTTTGGAGTCCCCAAATGAAGTGGCAGCCCTGTCAATGTATTTGCTCCCTATCTTTGCATGGAGAGTTTTTCTTGATGTAGAGGTGGACTCTCAGGGTAGGGCGGGCTATCTCCTCCATTTTGGCCTCAACTTGAGAACTTTTTTTGAGCTTGGGAGTGGATTTCAGAGAAAACCAGTGGCACCATCGTGTTTCTCACGAACTTTTACATAAGAAACATCAGTCAAATCGTAAATCCCTTACACATGCAACATCTCCATCGCGGACAAAATTATCTATAAAATTGGAAGGAAAAGATTCATAAGTGTACCAGGGAATTCGTGTTTTATCAAAGGAAATTTGGCAACGCCTGAAGGTACATACGGCGTTTTCCCGTAGCATTGCTTATGGGAGTAGTGACGGGAAGCGGATTAGTGGAGATGGAAGGAGATCACGAGGGTGCTTCGGTAGAGGTAGGATGGGCGAGCTGAGCGAACGAGGGAGAGGGACTTACATTCTCGTCAAAAATCTCTGTTTCTTCATCGCTGACGTCACAGTCGTCCAAAGCGAGCCCTGAAACGGTGATTCCGGGCGCGGTGGCCGTGCGGGAGGGGCCGAAGCCAGCGGGGGTACTTACGTCCTCGTCGTGGTCGAAGGCGTTGAACACGTCGTACGGGAGGCAGGAGAGGAGGTCGATGACGAACCACGACTTGAGGTAGTTCATGCGGATGACCTTCGGGTCGGAGACCACCTCCCCGCCGGGGCCCACGAACGTCGTGTGGAAATTGAGCACGATGTCGATGAAGAAGATCACGTCCACGATCGAGTCCACCACCAGCAGCGAGACGTCCTCCGAGGTCTGCTCCGACCAATCAAAACATCCAAATTATTCGTTACTCAATCCACTTACTACAAGGAAAAAACACTAAGGCCCAGTCCACACGGGTTCGACAAGGAACAAACGGAATGAGAGAAGGAACGGAGAAAGGAATTTGAGAATGGGCCGGTCAAAGATTACGAAAAACGTTCAATTTGTGTAATCTTTTATTCCCGTGTGTGACTCCATGAGGGGGTGTCGTCTTTACTCTCAAGGGACTCTACACCGGCTGAGCGCTTGAACTGTCAATTCGAGTCGAACATTTTGAGCTCATGGGCATGAGTACAAGACTGAGGGGGGTTCCTCAGGCCCTGTCCACAAGAGTGCGGTTCGCGGAACTTATTCCTCGAACTTCTCAGTTCCCGGAACTTATTCCTTGAAACGGGGGATGCTGTCCACACGAGTTCGCCCGAACTGGAACCGGAACTTCAATAAAACTATACAATTATCGCAAAATAATAGATTATTACGACCGCCAAAGTAACAAAAATACATGTCAAGACATGTAAAGGACGTAAAAAACAAAAACAAGCAAATTCACATCAAAAGAAACATATGTAGAAGCTCGGGGTACGGGGGAAGTTCCGGGTTTTGGAGGAATAAGTTTCAGCTCAGCTAAAAACTTGTTCCAGGAACAAGTTTTAGCTGAGCTAAAACTCATTCCTCCAAACCCCGGAACTCCCGGAACTTCCCCCGTACTCCGAGCTGCTATGTTCCTTTCCTTGTGAATACGTTTGTTTTTGTTTTTTGCGTCCTTTATGTCTTGACATTTGTTTTTGTTACTCTCGCGGCCGTATTAATCTATTATTTTGCAATCATTGTATGGTTTTTGGAAGTTCCGGCTCCAGTTCGGACGAACTCGCGTGGACAGCATCCTCGTTTGTTCGTCGAATAAGTTCCTCGAACCGCGCCTCTGTGGACAGGGTCTAAGGAACCCCCCTCAGTCTTGTACTCATGCCCATGAGCTCAAAATGTTCGACTCGAATTGACAGTTCAAGCGGTCAGCCGGTATAGAGTCCCTTGAGAGTAAAGACGACACCGGACACCCCCTCATGGAGTCACAAACGGGTATAAAAGATTACACAAATTGAACGTTTTTCGTAATCTTTGATCGGCCCATTCTCAAATTCCTTTCTCCGTTCCTTCTCTCATTCCGTTTGTTCCTTGTCGAACCCGTGATTCCTCGGTCCATTCCAGATTATAATCTTTGCAATTGGTGAAAATGTAAACTTCGGTCCCGTTTGTGACACTGTGGAGGCCTAAAATACGGTAACCAATCAGAAATGGATTCACATTGTCTTGACTCTCAGTATAAAGGGACTCTAAGCCGGTAGAGAGCGCTACCCACGTAGCACAGATTGCAATGAGTAGCAATTACATGGTAAAAATATTTCAATTTAACTGTTTCTTGTATATGTTGCCTGGCTCCTATATGAAGGGGCTCCATTTATTGAAACTTATTGCAATACGATTGAAATAAGTTGCGATTTTTAATTGAATTGCATGTTGCATATCTCTCTGACACATGGAGCTCATTTTGTTGATTGTTCGGTTTTAGGACATTTCGTCAACGATTTTTTTTCCGCGCACCTGTTTTTTCCAGTTATTCATACGTCCACGCGTTTTTTTGACACGGGAGTTTTGGTCCACGTGCCAGTTGCGACCCAAAGTTAATTGGCCCACATGTAAATACAAACGACAATTGCTCACGACGTTTTTGGATGAAAATGTAAAATGTCTTGGAAGAATGAGGGTTTGCTTGTTTTTTTTTGTTTGGTCTGTTTGGTTCAACGGAGAATAATATATAGTTGAGAGTTTTGGTAAAAATGGGGAAGCGTCAATTCCATGAGACAAAATTCACTAAATACTCTTAATATTCACTTAATACTCGCATAGTCAGCGTTTTTTAACTAATGATTTTGAAATTTTTGCACACGCTGCATTGATTATTCTCATTTAAATTGATGGGGAAAAAATATGTATCAATTTATCAAAGGAGAATAATAATATAATGTGTGTTTTTTGAATGTTGGTGGTTCCGTGTCAAATTTAATGATTTCCAAAGCACTTTAATTTTTTCTTTTACATTTTATGCTTTTATCGTGCTGCAGTGAGGTGTACGCGCAACCTCATAATTTGACGTATTTGACTCTAAAAGATCGATGTACAAATGGGTTAAAACTAAAGATTGCGTCCTTCTTGGTTTTTCTCCCCCTTTTATTTATTTTTGCAGTTTCTGTCGGCACAACTGCGGTTTATTGAGATTAATGTCGATTGGAAAAGGTTTTACAAATATTTGTCACGTTTTAAAAATATGAATGTTTTCAAAACGAAGTAATAATTTCGTAAAAAAAAATTAAAAAAATAAACAAAAGTACCTATACATATATAAGATATGTTGTACATCGAATACTCCAAGGATAGAAATAAAACCAAATATTCACCAATGACAATTTAAAAAGATGATTCAAAAGGAGAAAGTAAGAACATTTCATTTAGAAAAGGAGCAGCCATAACAACACCTCCCTCTCTCAATTTCTTATTTCCATATTGTCAATATAATTTTACATACCGCCTAAAATATAACGCTTGAACCAAGTCACCGTTGCTTATTTTACGTGTGGGCGTGAACTACTGGACAAAAAAGGTGCGCGGACAAAAAATCGTTGACAAAATGTCCTGACTTCGATTGTTTAAAATCGGCATAAATCGACTAAATGACGTAAAAAAATTGCAATTTATCAGTAAAATAATTACAATTGTACTGAATTCAAATTGAAATTTAATACCAGCATTTTCGTAGCACTGTGCTACTTGGGTATTTGACTTCAACCTGCCTCTAGAATGGGTCGGTTGCGCTAGTCACAGAATCGTGTTTCGATGCTTGATTCTTGTGTATCAGCTAAAAATAATAAGATCCGCCCAAACAGCAACTTTCTACGTTCAATATTAGCCGAGATATCCCCCTTTGAAAAGTCAGGTTTTTGACGCCCTCCACCGCAGTAGTGACACCCTCGGTTTCTTCCACTTTGCTTTCATTTATCAGGGAGGCTCACCTTTTTACTAGCTGGTTACTTAATATGAAACTCGGATGAAAGCAAGGTGGAAGAAACCGAGGGCGTCACTACCGCGGTGGATAAACCGAATTTTTCGAAGCGCGATATCTCGGCAAATTTTGAACGTAGAAAGTTGCTGTTTCGACGGATCTTATTATTTTTTGATAATCTACAAGAATCAAGCGTCAAAAGACGATTCAACTGACCCATTCTAATATACTGGTGGCAATGTGTTCAAATGGCTCACTAGCTCGACCAACAGCAAGATAGTGGGAAGGGGCCTAACATATTTAGAATAGATAAATCTATGATATGCTTATTTAATACTTCTGTTTCTAGTCGTCTTTCCATTATTTAATTTTTTCGTTACCTGTTCCTGGATTCTTAATGATATGATTTAGATTTCATCTTGGCTCCGTCCACAAATTCTCAGCAGTGGGTGTCAACTAGATTTCAAACCAATTTAGTGCAAAAAAATAAACACTTTACTAATCGATTGTCAACCTCAGAGGAATATTAAAGGATTGGAGGTTGAGTACAAAATCAACTCATCCTTCATCTAAGCCACTGACTTCGGTTACTTCTGAGGTTGATTTTAGGTTTTCTGGACAAATCCAAATTTTTTAAAAAAAAATGGTTGTTAAGGAGTTAGACAAAATGAGACATGAAAAATAGAGGCAATAAACAGATGACTATGTACTGCACCAAAGCTTGAAGGGGCTAATCACACACCACTCTGCGCAAAAAATGTACACAAAATCTAAAGTTGAACTTTAGTTTGAACTTGAATTTTACCTTTCATCTTAGTCTCATTTTGCCTGGCTCTATCACAGTCATAGAACTGAATTGAAATGGACCACTAGACAAGGTACGAATTTAAGCAATCTGATACATGTTTCTTAAGCAGAATTTCACGTAAAACACGATTCGCGCAACGAAAAGTACTAAAACCAGCTCCTGATGAAGATATTCACCTTTTCATTTCACATTGGTTACGCGGATTTTGAACTGCCCGCTCACAAGAAACTCAAAGCTCTACGTGAGTCAAATCGCGCACCACTACAGTTTCAGCTAGCCTCTCAATCGATCACTGTTCATAACCCACCATGTGTTGTTCAAATTATAAGCAATTTGCTTTAGCTGAGCCCAAGCGTCAAAATTGAAGTTGCCAGATTTTTATATCGCAAAGACTGTCATGATAATGTTCAGCGCGCGATGCGAATCACGTAGATCATTGATAGTTTTAATGAGCGGGTGGTTTGAATTCACGCATCAGGAATCATTTAATATCATTGTAAGGAGTTGATTTCGGTAATTTTTGTTGTGCGCATCGTGTTTTACGTGAAATTTTGGTTAAAAAATATGTATCAGAATACTTGAATTCGTACCTTGTCTAGTGGTCCATTTGTGTGAGAAGTTTGAAGACGAAACGTGGGGCATACCTTGTTCTTGAAAGCTACGTTGTAGGGCACCATGATGGCTGTGTAGAAGGTGAGGCAGAGAATGACCCAGTCCCAGATGGCTTTGAAGGCGCAATAGTGTAGGAGGATATGCGGCGGCGTCTTGGGCGCTTCTTGTCGGTATTGAGGCATCACGTCCGCGTTCAAACTCATCATCTGAAATTCCGTTAAAGCCACCAGATCAGTAATCATTGCACACTTACACGATGGACCACTAGACAAGGTACGAATTTAAGCGATCTGATACATGTTTCTTAACCAGAATTTCACGTAGAGAACGATTCACACAACGAAAATTACGGAAACCAACTCCTAACGAAGATATTAACGTTTTTATTTCACATTGGTTACGAGGAATTTGAACTGCCCGCTCACAAGAAACTCAAAACTCTACGTGAGTCAAATCGCCCGCTACAACGGTTTCAGCAAGCTTCTCAATCGAGCAATGTTCATTTCCCACCATGTGTTGTTCAAACTATCAGCAATGTGCTATAGCTGAGCCAAAGCGTCAAGATTGAGGTTGCCAGATTTTTATATCGCAGAGACTGTCATGATAACGTTTAGCGCGCGATGTGAATCACGCAGAGCATTGAGTTTTCATGAGCGGGTGGTTTGAATTCACGCATTAAGAATCATTAAATATCTTCGTAAGGAGTTGAACTCGGTAATTTTCGTTGTGAGCATCGTGTTTTACGTAAAATTTTGGTTAAGAAACATGTATCAGAATGCTGAAATTCGTACCTTATCTAGTGGTCCATTTCACGAAGCTCAAGGAATTTTACACTGTTAAGGTGATTCGATGGACGCCATATTTTGTGTCAGAACGGCATGCGATATATCGCATCAATTAGTTCGATTTTTTCAGCTACTCGTCGTTTTTCTCCAATTTTGAGATCGCAATTCTGTTGTCAGAAGACTAAAGTACTCACTTACCAATTTATTTAAAAAAGAAATTCAACGTAATAAAGGCGTGCTTTTTTTAGAAAGAAAACATCGCATTCGATACTGATATCGAAACTGCACTCGAATGCGATATTTTCTCTCGAAACAAAACCACGCCTTTATTACGCTGAATTTCTTTGTTAAAATTGGTTAGTGAGTGCTTTAGTCTCGTGACAACAGAATTGCGATCTCAAAATTGGAGAAAAATGACGAGTAGCTGAAAAAATGGAACCACTTGATGCGATATATCGCATGCCGTTCTGACACAAAATATGGCGTCCATCGAATCACCTTAATGAGAAACTCGAAGAGTGAAATTCGGCGCCGGAGTCTATTTATCGCCCAAAAATCCCGAGGACTGTGAATGCGGAGTGAAATTAGCATCATAGAAGCGTATCGCACTCCGCGAAAAGAGTAGATTCCACTCCGTGTTCATGCCAATCGAGGGTTTTGAGCGCAAAATAGACTCTGGCACAGGATCTCACTCCAAAATGTATAACGAAGTAGTGGAGTCTATGCATGCAGCGAAGGTTCTCGATCGAACTCTCCGCCGCGACGCTGATTCTTTACCAATCATTTTCCATCATTAACGCAAGTATTTTGGTGGTTAAGTCTAGAGTCCCTTTATACTGAGAGTCAAGACAATGTGAATCCATTTCTGATTGGTTCCCGTATTTTAGGCCTTCACAGTGTCACAAACGGGAATAAAGATTCCATTTTCACCGATTGCAAAGATTATAATCTGGAATGGACCAGGGAATTGAGGGTGCGGCAAGGAACAAACGGAATGAGAGAAGGAGCGGAGAAAGGAATTTAAGAATGGGCCGATCAAAGATTACAAAGAGCGTTCAATTTCTGTAATCTTTATTCCCGTTTGTGACTCCATGTGGGGTGTTGTCTTGACTCTATAAAGGGACTCTAGTTAAGTCGGTAGAGTGACTCTTAAAATTTTTAATGAAATCAACTTTGACTGTATCATTAGGTACAGACTGTATCAGACAGCCCATGTCATTAGGATTGATTGGAGGCAGATGGGCTCAATTACATCGCAACGTTCACATTATTCTTTCATGAGCTCATTTCATACATACATTAAAAGTTCCAGAGGCTTCTTGATACAAGGAAAATTTTCACACAAAATCTGAGAGCTTTTCTAATGTTCTTAAAAATATAAGTATATTGTCAAGGGTTGCAACTTTGCAACGCAATTAAGTCCCTCTGCCTCTGATCCTTTCATTTGAAGTTTTGTTAAAATTAATTCGAATTCAATTGAGGTCCTGCTAAAATAACACAAAAACATGACTCGATGTGAAACAATATTAATCAAAATCTTTACATTTCATTAGTATTGTTTTATCTCTTTACTTTCTTCAAGAGAGCGAAGATGTAGACTTTGTCGTCCTGGGACTTCCTGTGCCCAAAAGCAATGTTTGATCGAACGTTTACATCTGACCTCCGATCACCAAATCCATCATTCTTTTTTTCACAGCAACATACAGTTTTGCCAAACGTATACTGTCATTTGAGGTCCTATTTAGACTACAAACGATCCAAAGCGTCATTCATCAGACACCATTCGGTGGGAATTACTGATGATTGTTCGGATAAACTTTTCCCCATGACTCTATGTTTTCACGCTCAAAATGAGGCGTTCTTTCTTAGCACAGCAGAACAGGCCAAGGCTCTCAAACTCACACGGTTCTTTGATACGACTATTCGTGCTTCATGGATGAGCTTGAAGTATCATCAAAATTGAAGGCGAAATGAGACACTTGGTCTTGACTTCGACTTCGTGCTGCGCTTAAGTTTTAAAGCTTAGTAAATAAAAAGCGCAAGGTTTAGTGACCCATTGCATACTAAATGAACTATCCGGTTCGTAGGGCCTAGGTTTCGTCTCTCAGGGTTGCCACGGGATTTAAAGAATGAAATTTCCTGATATTTCCCTGATTTCCCTGTCACATTTTGGTAAAATTCCTACAAGATTGAGGATATGCCAGATACTTAAAAAGACATGATTTGGAATGGGTTTCAGGAAAAATGTGTGGTTCGAAACGTCAAACCCATTCTAGAAAGGCAATTAAGGTGACTTTGCGATTTTCTCCTGATATTTCCCGGATATCCCTGACTTTCTAAAATTCCCTGGCATTTCTCGGTTTTCCGGGTTTTACCTGACTGTAGCAACAACCTTGGCTCTCCGAGTTCTTTTCTTTTTTTTTAGATGTACCTTTTTCCCTGACATTTCCAGTTTATCTCTGCCTTTTTAAAATTCCCTGACATTTCCCAGTTTTCCCGGTATTCCCTGACAGTCGCAACCCTGGCTCTCTGAGTTCTTTTTTTTTGTTTTTTTTTTTTGTTTTTATTATCTACCATTCTCTCTTTTTCCCTGGCAGTTCCAGTTTATCCCTGACTTTTAATTTTCCCTGACATTTCCCAGTTTTCCCGGTATTCCCTGCCTGTCGCAACCTTGGCTCTCTAAGTTCCTTTTTCTTCTTTTTTCCCCCTTTTTTCGGATCTCCCTTTTTTCAGAGGAAACATTTTTACTTAGAGAGGAGGTGGGAACTTACGTGGGCCAAGTTGGACTGCTTGACGGAATCCTTGACGGCCGGAACATGGGAGGAGAACTGGGATGCGAGGACGGAGCGACTCCTGGTCACCGACCGAGCGAGCTTGGCGAACTTGCTCAGTCCTGCCAACAGATCCCCTAATGACAAGAGACAATAAAACAGCTGAGCATGCAACGTGCGACAAACGGACAAACGTGCAACATCCAATCCAGCCTCATCGCCAACATAGCGCCAGCAGAGTGCCCACAATCAGATGGACTCGAGCAGGTCCAAAGGCAACGGAACAACACTTAAAGCTAAACGTGATAGGGAATCGGCAACAACTTCCACTTCAGTGGTGAGGCTCGAACAATCGATTATCGATATTTCCCCATTTGAAACTATGGTAAAGAATCGATTATCAAGGTGTTCGTTGCGAACACCCTCTCTATCGATCAAATTCCATAGGTTTCAATGGCGGATCAATCGATATATCGCAAAGCACGCCACGCCACTGTTCCACTTGCCACTGGCGATTTCCCACGTTGGTGCACAGTGGAACGAGTCTTTGGAAGAAGTCGGACAAGACATTTTAGATAAAAACGGTAAAATTTTACGTACATCTCGTCACAATTTTAATTTAAAGGGATAATTTTTAAAGAAAATTTTACGAGGAACCTAATGAAACTACTTTTAAAATATCAACGTTTTATATTATGAAGATATACGCTTTTAAAGTTTTTAAATCATATTCGACCTCTCCCATTGACTCCATCCACTGTGTGGCGACAGTGTTTTTTCTCCATTACTATACATTAAAAATATCGATTTTAAGTTAAAATGAGGCAGAGGGGACCGTCCCTAAATTGCATGACGATAAATTTGCGGTTTTTTGACACCCCCATCCCCTGTAACGCTACGTAACGCTCTTAACGCTAGACGCCCTGAAAATTACGTTACGCTTAACCGGGCCCCTGTCCCCCAGTTTCGATAAAAAATCATCTAAACATCGCCAAACATTTTCCGGATAAATTGGCGTTTCTATTTAGTGAGGAAAAGTGAAAGAATTGCAGAGAATATTTTTGAGTTTCTTCAAAACTTCCAAAAACGACCAACGAAGAATTCTACAGAAACTCGAAAATAAAATCACTTAAAATCGCTACGTAACGCTTCGCTCTATAGCCCCCCCCCCCCCCCCCCCTGTAACGCTACGTAACGCTAAAAAAGAACCCATCCCTTAGATCGTTACGTAATTTAGGGACGGCCCTAAAGCTGTTTCACCATGAATCGATTGTTTAGCATACATTTAAATGGAGAAAAACAGTGTTGCAACTTCGAAGAATCGCCGCCGGTACTTGCCTGGCATTTATGACGTCACAGAGGGAACTTCGGTTCTAGGTAGAGTAGCACAAGTAAAAAATACGAAAGATTGGTAATTTCCGCGAAATATTTCATGAGATTTCACAAAAACTGAGAAAAAAAATAAAAAACATGAATCATACTTTCGGGGGCTGGGTATGCAACACGCACTAAACTCACCAAAAAGCCAAACCCACCTGCTTTCAGTTATTTATTATGCATTGAATTCCGAAAAACATTTTTCAATGCCTTTAACGTTTTTCTGAAATTTCATGAAATATTTCACATGAAATTTCAAGATTTCAGTATTCATGAAAAATTACAACCCTGGTTCTAGGGGCCGTTGAAGTATTGCGTAAGCCACTCAAGAGGGGAGGGGTTCTGACCTTACCTTACGTGGTCTTGAGAAAAAGGGAGAGTGGGTAAACGCATGTTTTCAAGTCGAAAACATGATATTCTCCGCTGAAAATAATTTTGCTCAACAATTCTTCATGTTTGATGGAGAAATTTTTTGGTAAAAATCGGGGGTTCGTCAATCCGAGCTTACGTGATTCAAAAAAGGGGGATGAGAGGTTGGCTAACAGGCGGAGATATAAGGTGGGAGTATAGGAAAAGAAAGTCGGCCAAAATGACGGACGCAATACTTGAACAACAAAAAAGAAAAATTAAGTTTAATGGAACACCAAAGTTTAAAGTCACACTGCTGTAATATCGGGAAGTACCACAAATCCTAACTAAATACATGCTATTGCTTCTCCTAAGTAATTAAGAATTTACAATTAAATCCAGGTTCATGAGGTCGTCACCATGCATTGAACTATTGTTTTTGGTTTATGCACTTTCAGTACGTTTTATTTCCTGAAATTCTCACAGGGAACGATGGTCATATTACTTAGGTTTGAAATCTACGCTCCTCAAATACAAAATGGGCATAAAATAGAGATGTGCGGATAAAAGATAAATTTTCAGCTTTATGAATCCTTGAGAAATTATACCAAAAACTGCCATTTGCCATCATTCTCTTCCAATGGAGATTCAGGTGAAAATTGATAATATAACTCGAAAAACGTAGAAGTTTCCGTTTTATGGCTTTGCCTTAGGCCAGGGTCATTAATTGAACCATCCAGTCATTTTTATACTCATTTCACATCCGATAGAAAGCTGCGGTTAATGAAGTCTAGATTTACTGACCAGCATGAAAAGCATACTAATATAAGAAACGTAGCCCGAACTGTAAGCAACGCGGTCGTAAAACGGTGCTGAGTCCACACTATTTTAGTGAGAAAACAAGGCGAAAAATTTCACAGATTTAAATCAGAGTAAAACATGTTAAGTTCTAATGAGCACCAGTGCAAGACTGCACTGGGAAAAAAGCCGCTTGGATCTAGAGTCCAGACTCTTAAAAATATCGACAAGAAAAAATACTCTTGATTCAATACGATTTTTTCCTGAATCGAGGAGCCGAGCCTCTTGTTCTAAGCGGATTTCCGTTTGATTCAAGCAAAAAGTCCAATTGAATCAAGAGTATTTTTTCTTTTGAATGTTTTTAAGAGTCTGGACTCTAGATTCAAGCGACTTTTACTTTCTCGCTCCCATAGGGTAGAGAGGAAGTATTGTCATCCTCCAAAAAAAAAAAAAAAAAAAGTTGAAATTTCATCATTTCTAGACGTTTTAAGGTCCCAGGAGTAAAAATAACCATACTTGAAAAAATGTGTGTCCGTCCGTGTGGCGTCCCCCAAATCTGTGTACAGCGATATCTCAGAATCTATCTGTTCGATTTCATTCAAAATTGGCACAGGACACCATATCTATGGTCTCCTTATGCACGTCCAACGATTTTGAGGTACGCTAAAATTTGGGGGGGCTACGCTCAATTGTCCATTTTTAGCAAAATCACACGGAAAGCTCATTTTGAAAGACTGTAAATTTTGAAAAATGGCTTTAATTCTTTAAAAATGGGCATCAAGCACATCATTTTCCAGTGTGAGAGACTCATTAGAGCTCAAAATTTTAATTATTACTTGAAAATTTTGAACTTTTTGGCCTTGTTTTCTCCGCAAAATAGCGTGAATCGCGCTCTCTACTCCACCACCTTCTTCTTTACTGACTAGTAATGCTGAAACCCCATTCGGAACCTCGAAGGAAAAGAGGGAGGGAGGGGGGTGTTGGATCAGGTGCTACAATTCGTTTTTTGCTGGGCAGTTAGTCTGCACCGATAGTCACTTCACCTAGTGAAGATATTTTCGGATCAACAATTAAGGTGTCAGATAAACCCGAAAAGGTCTCTAAAGGCTTGTTTGTCGCGACATAACGGGCCAGATTACTGGACGATCGACGAGATTTATGCAAAAATTTGTTGGAAACAGTACTCCCTCTCCCATGAAAAGCCCATGAACGCCGTGGCCCAGATTTACATTTGAAATCCGGGAGCGACAAAATAGCCTCGGCCGTTCCTCCAAACGTTTTTCATGTTTTTTTTTTAAAGCTTTGACCGGTGGAATTTATGATCCTCACTTTTTATGGATTAGAACTCAGGTTGTAAAAAGGTTGCCAAACCTTGGAAAATATTCAGCCCTAATTGTTATTGCATGAATGTTCGAGCCGATTTTTATGTTTACAATTGGGGAATTTATGATCCCGTTAGGGAGGCGGTCTGGAATTAATCGTGCGGTTGATTTTATGGGGATTGGATGGGGAAAGGGATGAAGGATAAACACGAAGCGAAAGCAGGGAGGGATAGACGGATAAGGGTGAGATTCCATATTTAAATCGAGTCTGGCGAAAAAAGCGCAAGTCCAAATACTCATGAGTTCGAAACCCCCGTTGTCTTGTTCACACAGCCGGCGGAACAAGATGCTTAAATTGTCATATCTTCGATAAGATTCGCCACTTTTTCTCCCGGGAAAAAAAAAAAATACTCATGAGTCCCGGCCTTCGTTGTTGAAAATGTCTCGTATGGCTCATGGGTACTCCAATATCCACATTTCTCGCATGAGGGATGAGAATATTAATTGAATATTTCGACATGCACACAAGGCGAAAGTTCGGATACCCATGAGCCACGCTAGACGACAGTTGCGTGGCGTGCCTTGCGATATATCGATTAATCTGCCACTTAAATCTATGGAAAAGGATCGATAAACAGGATGTTCGCAACAAACACATTAATATTCGATTCTTTACCATACTTTTCAATGGGGAAAAATCGACAATCGATCATTCACGCTCCGCTACTGCTAGACATATTAACACAAACCAGACCAGGGCTCACGAGCTTTTGGACTTCCGTCCTTTTCGCACAACTCGATTCATTTGGTGGATTGATCACGTGTAATATAAAACACCACATATTTCTCTCCAAAACTTAGCGTAGGAAATAATTGATGGAAAGTTAAACTCCCAAAGCAAAATATCGACGCGGGCACAAACATTCATCGGATGAAGAACTCAAAGCCAAAGGGACTTAATTAGAGTTATACTTCGAAATCAACACTGTGTGAAGCGATTAAGTTTTCCAGCGCATTCTAACAGTGCTCAAAAAATTTCGGAAAAATTGCTCTATTGTGCGTGAAAATGTGTTTCTATTTCCGGTCCAGAATTTGATTGAAAATAATATCTGGTCCATGATGTGGTCAATCGAGAAATGCAAATTCCGTCGGAAAAAGTTATTTTTGATTTCCTGAAAAATATTTTCATTGCAATCAATATTCGAAACTCACCTTTGAGTTTTAAGAGCCATGTGGTGCATCAAGCTCGATTTTTAGGGGACATTGAAGATTTTTAAGGGGCCAGATTGACTTTTTGCCTGTATATCACGGCGCATTTAGTGAAAAGTTAGAGACAAGATGTTTTAGTCCCAGAACTAGTAACTGTAACTTGGTGGAAATTTCGAAATAGGTAAACTGATCGAGCGAAAGGAAATTAGGCTACATGCGATGCAATAAAAGATCGATTATCAATATTTCCCCATTTGAAGCTATGATAAAGAACCGATCTTTAAGGTGTGTATAGTGACACCCTGTTCATCGATCCTTTTGCATAGGAATAAGTGGCAGATCGATCGATACATCGCAAAGCACTCCACAAGAACTCCTATTATGAGGTTTCATGAGTAAGTCGTTTTCCATCTGGTCCATAGAATTGAAAGTGAAGCAATTAGAGACATTTTTCAATAAGTATATCCTTGAAAGGAAATTAATTTTCTCCGCACAGCATCTATTAGCTTTTCTTGGAATTATTACTTGTTGCAATCGGCAGTTCATTATCTTTTTTTTCTCTCTCCATCGAAAACGGACAAAGCGAAGGACAAGGAATGTGTCTTTCAATCGTGAGCTTATTTTTTATGATCCACCGGATAAAAGAATTTCAGCTTCATTTTTATCTTAGATTGGCGATCAAAATCAACGCTCTTTAAATTTCAGATTGAGGTATTTTGCGGCATCAGAGACACTAGTTTACTAGCTTAAACCGTCATCCTCGCCTTACTTCCGGTGTAAAATTTTGCTTCGTTCAAGCAAACTAAAACTTTCCGCACATTAATTTTGTTTAAGAACTGGCGTGTCAAATATTTCCAGAATTTCGTCGTGTGTATGTTTCCCTCTTTTTTACGATGTAATTTACAGATGTTTAAGATTTACTTGAGATGCGAACACTGGTCCAAATTTTCCGGTGACTAGTCGGTTCAGTTTTCTGTGTGTCAGTGTGCAGGTGTTCACAAAAATATTTCTTTCCTAGCGTGATAGGAATCAAAGCAGTTAATAGCTTTTTGTGATTTTATGATCTGATATTGGACTTCATCGAATTAAATATTTATGGAAAGCGAGAGCTTTCAAAAAGAATCACTTTACATGTCAAGGTCTGTCATTGACAAGTCGGTGGATGCCAAGTGCGCACATTTTTTCTACAGGCAGATATCTGTGCCTCTCTCTGTTTTTGAAGATGGGAGAGGGAGGGGGGCTGTTATTGCACCAATGGAATGAATCAGGAATGAGTTTATTCTCATAGTTTGGAACATCTTCCTGAAATACATAAAACAAATGGAGAAAAAGCTGTATTTTAGATCGATTTTACATCACAGGGGTAGATGGCTGTGAGCTGCTCAAACACATTTGGCGCCATGTTGGATGGACTGCTAACAGCTCCACAGCAAAAAAGACAGATAACACTTGAATTCCTTTTCAGCCCCGGCGGAAAAATTCAAAACCCCCTTTTCTCGTTTCAATTTTGCAACGGCACTTTATCATGACACAGGTTGTGCTATCGTTGACAGCGAATCATTTTTGCAAGCAGCTAATTGGACCTCCTGCACCGGTTTCCACTTTTGCCGAGTTTATGCAATAGAAGATATTTCGCCGAGTGTCCTGTGATATCACAACAGAATCCTTTCTTTCTTTTTACAAAAAATGTATCCATTGCGATTAGTCAATGCTGTTATATTATCGAATGGTGAGGCATTGTGTCGAATGAAAACCTATAAAATTTGGTTTTTTTATAGTTTTTTTTAAAGTCAAATATGTCTAGATTTTTCGGGGCTTTCCGAGGATAAATTGATAAGATAGCAATTTTTCCCGAATTTGACAGTTTCAAAATCTGCTCGTCAATTTTCCTGTTACACTTTTAAAAAATCTGTACTTTATAAAAAAAAAAAAAAAAAAAACCCAAAAAAACAAACAAAACACTAGCAATTCTGAGCTTGCGCTATTCAATCATCGGAATTGGAAATTCTGAAAAATATCATGAAAAGATCGAACGTTTCGTGGAGAATTTTAACCTACATCAGTGGCGTGGCGTGCTTTGCGAAGTATCGATTGTTCTGCCATTTAAACCTATGGGAAAGGATCGATAGACAGGGTGTTCGCAGCGAACACCTTTATAATCGATTCTTCACCATAGGTTTAAATGGCAGAACAATTGATACATCGCAATTCACGCCACGCCACTGACCTACATATATCGATCATTCCCGGGGAGTTTTGATGCGAGAGGGAACAGTGGCGGTTAGTGTCATAGATCGTCAGTATTCGCTTTAAAGCGACTCGTAAATATATGTATGTAGTTGGATAATTTTGTGTTCACAAATAAGGATAAATCTCAGTAGTTTAATTCAGTAGTTAATAATGAAGACACACGCCACTATTCTCCAGGAAGTTGGCTGATAAATGTCTGATTTGAATGTTAGCCTGTGACATGTCTATATAAATCTTTCGATCAAGTTCAAGATTAATATTTTCTGTGGTAGCTCTAGGAATAACGACTACGTCTCACTGCTAATATTTCACTTTTAAGGCTCATATGTGGAAGTCTGGCACTAATGAATCGCAGCAACATATCTCTAGAGTGTAGAGGCCAAAAAAGCTTTGAAAGCTGAAAGGCAAACGCTGAATATGCTCCACAGGATTGAAGACAGATGGGCAAATTTCTAATAGGAATGGCTGCAATTGTGGCGAGACGTGAAAGATACGAGGGTCATCCAAAAAGTAAGTTCACCCCTTTCATATCTCCGAAACTAAAAGGGATAAATCAAATCGGTAAAAACAGACTTCTTACTTATATCCTCAGCTCTCCATAGGTACCAAGATTTTTAAATTTGGACCACTGGTTGCCGAGATATTCGATTTTTACGTGAACAACTCCCGGCCAGTTCCGTCCACCAAACGACGCGCTGATATGAGATGCACCGCGCGCTGTCGCGTCGCTTTTGTCTTCTGGGACTCTCAAGGAGTACTTCTCGTCCATTATTTGGAGAAAGGGTGTACAATCAATGCACCACGGTATTGTTGAATATTGAATTCGTTGCGATTGGCAATAAGAAACAAGCGACCGGGTCTCTTGTCTCGTGGTCCCCTATTCCTTCACGATAATGCCAGACCTCACACGGCGAAAGAGACCCAAAATTTGTTGGACAAATTTGCGTGGGAGGTGTCACCTCATCCTCCATACTCTCCAGCCCTTGCCCCGAGTGACTATCATATTTTTCCGCAACTCAAGAAGCACCTAGGTGGCCAGCGCTTCGAGAACGATCAGTGATGGAAGCAGTCAATGGCTGGTTCAAGAGTCAACCAAAAGTGTTCTTTGAGAACGGCATTAAGAAGCTTCAGAAACGCTATGAAAAATGCATCTATAGGAACGGAAATTACGTCGAAAAATAAGGTAAGATTGTTTTAAAGCCAATCTTAGAATATTTGAGTTGGTTATTCCTACGTAGATGTGTGGGGAACACAGTCAATTCACGTAGCGTGACGGGAATCGCAGCGCATCGTTTGGTGGACGGAACTGGCCGGGAGTTGTTCACGTAAAAATCGAATATCTCGGCAACCAGTGGTTCAAATTTAAAAATCTTGGTACCTATGGAGAGCTGAGGATATAAGTAAGAAGTCTGTTTTTACCGATTTGATTTATCCCTTTTAGTTTCGGAGATATGAAAGGGGTGAACTTACTTTTTGGATGACCCTCGTAGATTATCGATATTTCCTCATTTGAAGCTTAAGGTACTTGAGGTGTTCATTGCGAACACTCTGTCTATTGATCCTTTTCCATACTTTTAAATGGCAGATCATCGATATAACTGCAAAGCTCGCCACGCCACTGGGCTACAATTAGGTTAACTGAAAAGCTTCATATAGGTATCTTTTTTATAAATAATAAGGGGAAATTCAGCTTTGATACCTTTTTTTATACCTTATTTTTTTCTTCATGTGACAGTGTCCTGCCTGATGACGATTGTTTGTGATCGAAAGGCCGCGTAGGAAAATAAAATTATAAAAAAGGTATCAAGACGAAATTTCCCCTTATTAGACCTAAGTTAGTTCTGAATAATTTTTTCGTTGTAACAATACTTCACTATCTTGTAGTTTTTCCCGGAGAATACAGATCACACTAAAATAAATGATAGAATTGAAGATGAGGAATAAAAATTGAATGTTTTTAGGATAATTTGGCAGCCTTGTGGATCCGTTCGAAACGTTGAGAGTTTCTGCTTACTTTATCCTTTGGACTGAATTCTTGACGTTTCTTGACACTTTTCTGTGGGAAAGGCTGAATCCCTCCGCAGTAAATCCATCTATTTCAAAAAATTTATTTTCTCTCATACGCTCTCTTATAATCCGTAAATTCGCATTATTCTAAATTTATTGTTTGCGTTTGATCATCTCCAACTAAATTGATATTCAGAGCTACTTTTATCTTTATTATTTTAGTTTTATGTTCTGAATATTATCAGCTTGCCTACTTTTTCATTCGTTTATTCTTTCCTTCCCAAAAAATCAACGCTATACACTACGAACTTTCACTACTACAGAAGGTGGAGAAATTACAATACGTTCACTCTTTTAAAACAACTATTTCGACTTTGATGTAACGTTTGTTTGCATCAAATTATAGTGAAGACGAGGTGACACCAATAATCTTGAACCAACGCTAGAGTGTAAGACCGAATGTTGTAGTGAAAACTATACTTATTACGGACAGATTGCGGTTCATGTTCACGTTCTATTTTTTAGCAGAGTATTAAGCTACTTAATTTAAACTCTCTGTGAACCTACTTTAAATTATGAAGAATATACTCGTAAGATTTCAAGTATCAGTGTTCCTGAGTTTTCTGTTTTAAAATATGGAACATTTTAGAAACTAGGTAACATCTGATGTACTTAAATTGATCCTGATAAAATCCGTCCAAATCTACTTTAAACTTCAGTGAATACATGTATTATTCCTATATCCTAAGTTAACGAAAAGAGACTTTGCAACTTTATCACACAAAGAAATCTACTAAATCTACTCGTAAAATCTACTCGTAGCAGTTAAAGAAACGGTCCCAGAACATTCTTAAGGCAACCGAGATGGACTTCAAACGTAGATCGGCCGGTCTGTCGGATCACCCTCTGAATGAAAGGATACGTGAAATTATGGGCGCGGGCGACGAAAACAACATAAAGCATGGCATTTTCACGAAACAGCTAGTCTGGCATGGGCATGTGTAAAGGATGCCAGGTGATAGGTTGCCTGGAAAGGTTCGGGATTGGGTCCTCCCTGGCAAAAAACGTAAAGGACGCCCTGCCAAATCGTGGATTGATGGAATATGGCAGGGAACGGAAGAGAATGCGATTTGCCGAAGGTTCTCTGACAGGATCGTTATCAGTGGCGGTTGGGAGTCGCCTGTCGCAGAGCGCACGGCAGCGCTATTAGATCGAGGGGGGGGGGGGATATTCTGCCTTATCTAAGGAAAATTTAGAGAAAATTTCATATCATTGTGTTGCTTTACTTGTATCAAAAAATTAAAGATGAGAGAAAACCAGGCCCCTAAATAGAATAAGGCTGATTTTGTTTCAATGCGCCTGATTGACAAAACATCGTTAGACCCTACTTTAGATAAGTTTGCCTATTTACCTACTTACTCATACAACAGCACTGGAAAAAAAAATCTCGTTGTATTTACTAAGAAAAGGATAAAATTACCAAGAATTCAGAGTTCTATTTGATCCCAGTTTTTTCTTGGTAAAATTACCATTTATGGAATTGGTAATTTTACTGAGAATTCTCGGTAAAATTATTGAACTTTCTCGGTAATTTTACTGGACCTTGGTAAAAACGCCAATATTTTTTATCGACTGTGGTAGAATTACCACAGTCGATGGCACACTAATGGCAAAGTTACCGGGAATCGATTACCAATAAAAGTGGTATTCTTACCTGAAAAAAAAACAGTAAAAATACCGGTTTTAGGTAAGCTTACCAGTGTGTCTAGGTAAAATTACCAATAATTGGTAAAAAAAGTGAGATGGTAAAGGTACCAACGGGCCTTGGTAAAAACGCCGAGAATTTTTTTTCAGTGAGTCACTTTATCCGCGCGACCATACCTCCGAAAAAGGTAACCTTATCTGAAGCGAGGTCCATTAAAATTGCTCATTGTTAGTTCAGATCAGTATCGTCGGTAGGTAAACACGATTTTTCTTCCGAAAATCGACAACGTGTGTTCGCCGCTAAAGCACCAAATCTGTTCGAATCCGGGAGCCTGGAGGAAATTTCGATTGGAGCACGAAGTTGGAGGAGCGTTTACTTCGGACGAAGGTAAATAAATTACCTCTCCGCCCCTCCCCGCTCCGCGAAAGCAACCTGGAATTTATTTTATCAAAGCTATAAAAATGCTCCCCGCCAAATACATGTAGCGACGCAGCCGATGCATCGGATAAGCCAGGCTTTAACGATTTTCCTCCGCTGCAGGTTCTGTGTTCCTGATTCTACGGTCGCCGTAACAGCGCTTGCTGAGATTGCGGAAGAAGAAGCTCTGCCTATGCGGCCGTGCTCAGGAAAAACGCCGTATGAACCTTCAGGCGTTGCCAAATTTCCTTTGATAGAACATGAAGTTCCTGAAAATGTCAAGGAAAAATATTCATAACGTTCCGCAAAAATAAATGTTATATCGAAGGAAATTTGCCAACTCTTGAATGTTTGTACGGCGTTCTTCCTTAGCACGACAGTATGGGAGATGTCTTTCAATCACACGAAACTCCCAGCCCCTCAAAGAGAAAACGATTCTCCTTAAACCGGCCGGAATCTTAGTCGTTTGCGTTTTGAAAAGAATTTCATATCAATTTCCGACGTGATATTGCCGGAATTTTTCTGCGGGTATCGAGGCTTTGATGAGCGGAATAACTTGAATAACTTTTCGGGATTAAACGGCTCTCAGCGGTGGCGCTGATTTAATTTTCCAACGTTTCAAGTTTTCTCCTTTTCCAGGGTTGCCATAATTTTTTCATCTTCTCATTCCCTGACTTTCCCCTGGGTATTTTTGTTTTTCCCTGATTCCAAAATTTTCGGATTCCCTGACTTTCCCTTCATTCGAATAAAACTTCCACTTCTGTTATTTTTCCTTTCAATTACACGCACTTCTGCCGAACGCACCTCGCAAAATTCCCTGACTTTCCTCATAAATTCCCTAACTTTCTTCACGAATTCCCTGACTTTCTTCGGTCTCCGCAAATTCCCTGACATTCCCTACCATTCAGGTTTTCCAGACCGCCGACAGCCCCGTTTTCTCACCCTTGCCCTTTAAAAAACTCTTGTCTGTAAAAACTTCTATGTACATAAATTAAGCTTAAGTGTGAAAATACTTTATGAAATCTGAACATGTAATTGTATTGGATCTGAAATTTGTGTACGCTGGAAAAAAACACATTGGATCTAGAGTCCAGACTTTTAAAAACATCGACAAGAAAAAATACTCTCGATTCAATCAGATTTAAGCTTAAATCAAGAACCAAGCCTCTTAATTTGAGCGGATTTCCTTTCGATTTAAGCTTAGATCTGATTGAATCAAGGGTCCTTTTTCTTGTCAATGTTTTCAAGAGTCTAGACTCTAGACCCAATGTGTTTTTTTTCCAGTGTAGTATACTAAGAGAATCAATTTCAAGCACGAAATTGCCCGTACATTTTGGCGGGTTCCGAGCGAAAATAACTCGAATAAATTTTCGGGATTGAACTGCCCTCCATGACAGCAAATCACCACGTCATCAGGAAGTGTTGTGCTGTGTATTCTGATTATATTACGGACGCTTTGAAGGTATCATAGCCCGTGCGAACAATAATGTAACTTATAAGTGAGAATGATCTTCGTGTTTAACAACAGTATGAATGTGTTCGCATCATTTATGAACATATCTGTTTCCCTTCTTGTTCTTAGTTTGCTTTCCTTTCTCTTCTTGCCAATTCTTCGCTCTTGGCCATTCTCTGCATTTGAACTTTATTCTTCCTATCCAATACGAGAGGTGGTGAAATTCTCTAGGCGAGGAGCTTAAAATTGAGTTGCTAAGAATGAATATTTTTTATTGTAACGCTTGGTGTGTCCCTAACGATAGAGTGTATGACTAGAAAATGTCACTCGCTTGGGAGGTGATTTTTCAAATTGCTTAAAGAAAGGCAAAACCTCGATTTTTCTAAGTATTTTGACCTCTGAGCGTCTTCTGGTCTCATGAGCTTAACCTTGTTAATAGTTAATTTGTTTTCGTGCGTATTTATGCACGAGAATGTGTATCTTCTTCGTTTTTTTTAAGAGGGAAAAGCTGCAAAGCCTTAAAAAGTTAAAAAGAAATTCAACAATTAAAACTTCTCCATACGTGTAATGAAAACACGCATTATGGAATGCATTCTGATTTTGACGCATAAACACTTATAAGTGCGATAAGATAACAGAATCATTTAAAGTGACACATTCCGTTATCACAAGTGGCAAAAATTTGAAGGCGCTCCGGTTCTTTAAATGGCCAGGTCTGGATGCAACTATTCGTGTTCTCGGGATGTCCGTGTTGCATACACAAATAATTGCAGGCTCTCTGGCTTTCTCAGGCACAACATATGTGGCTGCGGTTGTTAGTTCTCATGGGTTTTTTTACGTTGCGTTTACAATGAGTCAGTTACGCTGGTCATAGAATTATGTTTTGATACGAGTGTTCACGATACTTAAAAGAGTGTTTTGACGAAAGTTTGTGTGACGAGGGAGTTTTCGCATGTACTTGAAAGCGCTATTAAAGTAGCTGGAATGATCAGCATATTGAGAAGTGCGGGGGAAAAAACCAAATTACTCATCAGGAAGAACAAGTAATGAATCTGTTCAAATGTAGTCTACTTGATGTCCTTTTATTTCGCGGTATGGTAGATTTTAGGTGAATTTTAGATGTTTTCATCCGAGGAGCAAGAAAGTTAGACTCTGAGTGGTAGCAAGGCGCGAATGCGCGGCTATCGATTTTATCCCACGTGAATCATGGTAAAGAATCGATTATTAAGAGATACCCCGATAATCGATCCTTGTCCATAGGTCTAAATGATAGAAGAATCGATTCATTGCAAAGAACGAAACAGTCCTGACAAGGAGCCACCGTCAGCTGCGGAAATGTTATAATTTACGAGATCACCCTCGGTTTTCGGAAGTTGGTCCGTCGAAACTTTCCGAGCCAGAATAGAATCTCACGCCGCCAGCTGGAGCCTAAAATACCCATGTACTACGCACTAAAACAGCTGAATATGACCTATTAATTTGACGTGCCACTTGGCAAAAGCGCGATGGGCGGGGGTAGCGCGAGAACGCCGTGAATTATTGGTCAAATTTTGGATTAATTATTGTGCGTCGGAGAATTTTTAGTGAAAAAGCAACTTGAAAGACTTGTCCTTTCAGACTTTCATGTCAAGAATCAATAATTGTATTAATTTGAAACGAGTATTGAAGGCGTTCAATCCTTTACTGTGAACATTTTGTTCCGTTAAGTTGGATCCTAATAGTTTTACTAGTTGAGAGTTCAATTCAAACTGTGATGAATACACTGCGATTAATATGCCGCAGTAATTTGCGTTTAAAGAATTATTCTTAATTTTATGAGCAACACAATGGTGCCATTATTTCTCTCTAAAACAAACTCCAAATCTAAAAAATCAGATGCTTCAGATGCTCAATCCGAAAACTTCAGAGATCCATATGAACTAAACTTCGGGTCCCACACACGAGGTTTTTTTCTCCGTGTAGTATTCAGGGAAAATTTGTAGTTCAAAACGTCAAATCCATTCTGGAAAGCAAATGAGGGTGACTTAAAAATATTCCTTGACATTATCAGGTTTTCACTGATTTTTTAAAATTCTCCGACATTTCCCGGTTTTCCTGGTTTCCCTGACTGTGGCAACCCTGACCCTTATTTTTGTAGTTTTTGAGGAGTTCTTTTCAAATAACTACGCTAGATCCATTGCTATAGTGACCCTTAAAATTCGTTTCCTTAAAACGTCACGTCCGGATCATTTGCAGATTCAACGATTCCAATTTCGAAAAAAACCCATCTTGAACCCGCCGTTTTTTTCTATTCCCGGCGCAGTTCGGGTCTTTCTCCCGGCGGGTATGGCATGTCTGGGCCCATTGATTCTCACGAGACACCACGCGACAGCAACTCAATCTAGCTTTAATCTACAGCCAAGATCTAACTGCAGAGAGCCTTGCCAAGTTTCGCGTTTCGATACTCTCCCGGCTCCGGGTTCTGCACAAAAATAGGCTTTTTTCGCGGGATCTGGCAACGTGAATGTCGGGTCGGGGCAGAAACTCGAACTCGTGACCTTAAGAGTTCTTGTCTCGCGGTGCACGCAGTATCACTGTGACAAACTCGGATTAACAGTCAACGTTATGACCGTCTCGGTACTGCTATTGATCCCCCCTCCCCTTGCCGAGTTTATCGAAAAAAACCGAGACGTTGTCAGATTTAAGCATAATCCAAGGCCGAAACACATAGGAACAATGAGACTCCGCACTGCTCTGCCGTAATAGTGGAGAGAACAGTAAGTGTCGAATTTTCGAAATCAAGTTTCCTTCAAAATTCGTCTAATATCTTTTGGACGACACTGAGATAGCTAAAACAGCAAAATTCATCTTAATTGCATGAGAATGAGACATACGAGAAAGCCGTAAGTGCGCAAAAAACGACGTAGTTTCATCTCTTCTTAGCTCTCCGGAGAGTCAATGAAAACTGAGCTTCCAACGCATCATCGGGTATAAAAGTTTAGAGTGAAGCTGTAGCCAAAAAAAGTTTTACGAAAAGAACTTTTTGGAACAAATAGAAATCTACATGATCAAGCCGAATCATTTTGTAATGCAGCAGTTGGGATATAGTTAAACTATTTATGATGTCGATTACGTAATACGAAGCAATGAAGTTAACTATAGAACAAAATGAGGAAAGAGTCACCACAATCCGTTAAGGGATTTTATGTTGCTTCTGGGGTTTATTAATTGATCGAGGAGTCATGAATGCAAGGAAGCATCATATGGTTCTGGTTGAAGACCATAAATATTTTGTGTCAGAACGGCATGTGAAATATCTTATCGATTGGTTCCATTTTTTCAGCTACTCGTCATTTTTCTCTATTTTTGAAATCCCGATTCTGTTGTCAGGAGACTAAAGCACCCACTTACCAATTTTAACAAAGAAATTCAACGTAATTAAGGCGTGGTTTTTTCAGAGAGAAAACATAGCATTCGATACTGACATCGAAACTGCTCTCGAATGCGATTTTTTCTCTCCAAAAAAAAGCCCAGCCTTTATTACGTTGAATTCCTTTGTTAAAATTGGTAAGTGAGTGCTTTGGTCTCCTGATAACAGAATTGCGATCTCAAAATTGGAGAAAAATGACGAGTAGCTGAAAAAATGGAACCAATCGATACGATATATCGCATGCCGTTCTGACAAAAAATATGGCGTCCATCGAATCACCTTAATATCTATTCATATAATTTTAAAACTGTACAGACCGGCAACACGACGTCAATGAAACATCCCTACATTCACTCCACTTTTTTTATTGTTTCCATAGATGCATAAATAAAGTTATAAAATACACGAAGAGGAGTGAAGATAGCGCGCATTGAAGGTATGAAAAGGGCCGGTTATTTTTTTCGAGTTTCCCGCGCTTTATTGAAAGCTCTCACTACCTAAAGATGTTTATGTGCAGACTTATATACAGTTCCACATATTCAACGCGCTCTTTAGCTGCGATCATGGCTTCGGCGGATTCCTTTATCCGTATTTCATTTCCTCCCTGCAGAGCTTTCGCCTCTATAAAAGAGGACACTTTGTTGCAAACGCCATATCTTTATTGGAAAGGATACGGAACAGGAATTTGAATTTTGCCACCTTTGGTTATGCCCCCGACGCGTTTAAGAAGCTATCTCATTCCGATTTTAATAAAACAGGCATTAAATCTGCGATCCCTCCTTTGCAATGCGAGAGATTCTCTCACCGTAGATGAGTTGTTGGGGTGGAATCTCAAATGCTAATTTTGGAAAAACTTTCTTTGATGGAAATGCTTGGCCGATTGTATGATTTTTGCTATGGATAATATTTAAAAAACATTGCACGAACAAGTTTGTGGTTCGAGACGTGTAAATTCAAGGAAAAGCCTAGCTTGAAATTCTACTTGGCCATGCTCGTACGAAATTGCTGGGCGATACAATAACTTTCCGCCCAATGTCAGCAGAAAAATGGGTTGAACCACTTGCTACTCATAGTTCAGAATATTGAACATAGTTTTCGGTAGAAATCTTAAAATCCAATTTTCCTATCCAACTGAATAGAAGTAGCTTTCCGTGGACGGTTACAAATGACTGCGTATTATGTCTTTATAGTGATCCAAGTTGACCCGTCTCCCGTATCGGTGATACCACGCCTAAAATAACAAAAATTTTGATGCAACAGTTTTAACACTCCAGAGTGCAAATCGCCTAATCCGCTAATTGAAGGAACTTGAAAAGAGCATTCGCTACAGTATCATATCGAGCTAAAGATATCTATGATCCGATACTTAAAGTTCTTCGGCAACTTCTCATTATGACCTTGTAATTGAATATGTGATGCTCTCATGACATTACATTTTATCCGGTGTGTTTATATAATGATTACCCTTAACCACGAGATTTTGTCGCGAGGTGTCTATAGTTCACAAAATGACAGATTGCGTCCATCGTATGGTTTGATCATGACCTTTAAATTCAAAGAGAAGGAAGGAAGGAAGGCAAATGGTTGTAGATGTAATTATTGATCATCAATTATTTTGGAACCGAGCGATTGTTGAAAATGTATTGCACCGAAAAATACCGGTACATTTCCATCGATTCTCTAAGTGCTCGATAGATCCCGATTTTGATAAAATAACCTTCTTCATTAACTCATTAACATTAAGTATGAGCTGTATCTTAATCTACGGATATGTTAAAATAGGGATAGTAATGATACAATTCACTCATAATACACATTCCCCTGGATTCAATCGAGAGCGTAAAATAACTTTGTAAAAGTTCAATATAGGGTGAGGAAACCACCATTACTATCTGACTAGGACCTCACCATCAATAGGGATGTAATCGTACCTTTTGATTACGCTACACGTATTGTCTTCAAAGGAAAGGCAAGTTATGACAAGATTAACAAGTTTGTTCTGGTGATGATCATTCATCGATATGCGCGTGCATTCAACAATAAATGAACATAAGAAGAGAGAAAAAGGGAGAGAGAAGAGACAACAAAATATTCTGCTGCACTAAAATCACAGAGATAATCTTAATTATACATCTAGGCTTGTACGATCTATTGTTGATGCTACAACAACGATTGGAGCCCGATCAGAACAAAAATGACGCACAATCAGTCCTTTCACTTGTTTGTGAAGTTGAGAGTCATAAAATCTTTGAATTCTGAAAAGACCTGAAATGGCCTCTTTTTGTATAAAAAAAGGGTCCATATTGATAAATGCTTATGGTACAAACAGCTGCATTAGCGTTAAAAAAAATCCAATAAAATCTACAGAATGTTTCAGTCCATCGAAGTAAAGTATAGAACTGTCATTTTCATGAAAGATTTTTTCTCAACGGTATCAGTATGTTAATTTTTTTCATATAATAGTTCGACTCAGAGAGGCTTAAACGGATACCCAAAGTAAGAATAATTTGCTAAAATAATGGATGATTTAATATCTTAAGATATTGGAGCACTTTATTAAATATAATACAGTGAATACCGCCCTTTTTGAATACAGGCAAGATAATGCAAATTAGTAGTTAAAATAATTTGGAGGATTTTTTTCTCATGACTCTACAAGAGGGTTATCTTTCAGAATAGTTCACCTTTTCATTCTGACTGAGGTCCCAATCGTAAGTGAAGAAGTGAATTACACTAATCCAAGCAATATGAAAGAGTTGCTGCTTCATGGTAAAAACGAATAAGCATTCTTCTACGTAGGGGTGCACTGTTTACGTATAAGATATTTTAACGTCACTTTTGGACGGATTTGAGATTCTGATGCGCCAGAAAAGGGAGCGTTTGTCGACCTCACTTGTGATATCATGCATGATATAACGCACTATTACTTCACATGTAGTCCAGTGCCGATTTTCGTTGGAGTTGGCAAAACTAGATTTCATCCATTCCAACACGAAAAAAGCGAAATTAAGGCTGGGACCTACCCGGGTGGGTAAAATTGCTTTACCTCACATACCACAGGGCCAGGGCGGCGCGGGCTCCTATGCAGGAGTTAGGATCTAGCCCTACGTGATTCAGGGCCCAGTCCTACCTGGACAAGGGTCCAACTATTACCAGGTAGGGCTGAACCCTGAAACAGGTAGCTTTGGGTCCTGAAGTAGCTGCTCCTATGAGGTATGAGGTAAAAACATTTTAGCTACCCGCTTAGGCCCAAATTCCATTTTCCCGTGAACCCATTGAAAATAATCGATCCTATACGAGGCAGACCGCATTGATAATTCTTCTAAATGTATACAAAGAAATGAACTCCATTTCAGCCAACTTGCAAAGGATGCTAACGGTATGATCCGAAATCGGATCCACTGATTTAAGCATTTACATCTATTAAAATAAGACTTAGGCATGAAATTCAAAGTTGAAAATTTGATTCTAAAATCGTTTCTATTGGTGGGGAGGGTACAAATTCAGAAAATTAGCAGCATGATGAAAACACGGCAAGTTATGGTTTCAGGAAATTCCGTCAACGATTTTTGGTCCGCGCACCTGTCTCGTCGAGTAGTTTACGTCCACGCATAAAATAAGCATAATAGTGACTTGGCCCAAGCGTTATATTTTAGTCCGCATGTAAAATTATATTGACAACATCAAAATGAGAGAATTAAGAGAAGAGGAGGTGTCGACATCGTAACTCATTTTTTAAATGAAATGTTAGTTTCTTCCTTTGATTCATCATTTTCAAATGTCATAGATGAATGTTTGCTTTTATTTCTGTCCTCAATTTTTTTTATACAAAATATAACTTATATGTAACTATTTCAATGAATACACATATTATTACTTCATTATAAAAACATTTACATTATTAAAGTGAGGAAAATATTTTTAAAGCCTCTTTCAAGCGATGACATAGATATAATCTCAATGAGCCGTAGTTGTGTTGAAAGGAACTATACAAGAATGAATAAAAGAGGACAAAACCAAGGAGCACGTAAAATTCACACCGCACTGTGGCAAAATAGAAGCACAAAATATAAAAGAAAAAATTTAAGTGCTTTGGAAATCATTAAATTTGACACGGAGCCACCTTATTATTTAGAAAACACATATTATATTTTCCTTCAATACATATATATATTTTTTTTCATCAATTTAAATGAGAATAATCCATGCAAAGTGTGCAAACATTTCAAAATCATGAATTGAAAAACGCTGACTCAGCGAGTTTAAATATTAGAACCTAACACAGGGCGAGGCGACGTGCTACCAGCGCGCAACGCGCACTGGCGGCAATGCGTGAAGTATCCCTGTTAGGTTTGTAGGCGCGCAACGCGCACTGGCGGCAATGCGTGAAGTATCCCTGTTAGGTTTGTAGGCGCTTATGCGCGTGTTACGCTAGTTGCTCGAAAGCTCGCCTCGCCGCGGACGCGGAGTGTTACGTCGATCCGAGCTACTATTTTACGACAGAGGTGTAGCACTATAACGAGATGGGATTTCCTTGAAAGATAATTAAGTCCAGTTGCACCAAAGAGGTTTAGAGAGTTTTAATGAATTTTTCCTTATGGAATTGAGGTCCTCCCTATTTTTACAAAAAATCTCAATTACATATTTTTCTCCGTTGGCCAAAAAAAAAAATTATAAAAAAAGAAAGGAAAAAAGGGGAAAAAAACAAGCAGACCCTCATTCCTCCAAGACATTATACATTTTCATCCGAAAACGTCGTGAGCAATTGTCTTTTATATTTACACATGGACCAATTAACTTTGAGTCTCAAATTGGTAAGAGGACCAAAGCTCCCCCATCGAAAAAACCCGTGGACGTAAACTAACTACTAGAAAAAACAGGTGCGTGGACAAAAAATCGTTGACGAAATGTCCTGTAACCCCAGTTATGCATAATTTGTTTTCAAATTATTCTAGGAGCTTGCCAGCAGTAATTCCCTTAAGTGATTACTCTGAGTTTGTCGTTTAAATGTATGTAAAACAATCTATGTACACAAAAGAGGTCTGCATTGTCTGGAACCGATTATTTTTACTGGATTTCAATTGAAGAAAAACGGCGTGGATACTTGAGAGAATTACCATTAGTGCTCGCAAATACTCTAAAGTAAATAAATTGACTTATCTGCTAGAAAAGTATGTTCAAGTGCACCCCTTTTCATCTAAGTGCGCCGCTGCTTTCGCTAGTAAGAAAATTGGCGGTTCATAAAAATCGCCAGTATGAAGTTACTCATCAAAAATACGAGTATGTCCACATTTTGCAATTAGGAAGCATAATTTCTCGCTCGTTGTAAGTACAACATATCATCGTTTTCCGGACAAAGAAACGTAACTCCATTCTAAGGTTGCCAAATTGACTCAAACAATTGATTTATTTTACCAAAATGTACCTATGAAATTTTAATTCAACATTTTGCTGATTTTTGCATGAAATCTGAGGAAAAATCGGTGACATTTCCAATTAGGGATGCCCAAGATTCTCCTGGTTAATATGCAATTTACGGGGAGAAATTTGGCACCATTGACGTGGAGTTACGTTCTTTTGTGCGTGAAACGACGATACGTGCCGTTAGTTTCCCTAGCTGCTCTAAATTGCAAACTGCAGTCCATTTCACAAAACACTAGTCTTATAAAATACAATATATTACAGCAACAGTACAATTTTTACTTACTATTGAAACCTTTTGGGTCATTAGAATTCTTATACATCAAAACTTGTTAAAATTTGATCTTGTAGCCTGACCTTGGAGTAGAAGAACAAATTGAACAGGTTCACTTTCATTTGCGTCTATACCATTCACTGATAGGTGAGCCTTTGAAAAAGCAACTTCTCGATAAAACTTATCCAGCAGTCACGTTAACTTTCAAATCGATACTGCCCGATAAGATTACGAGTAATAAAAAGTTTCGTACTGGCGATTCCCATGTGCTACTACGGTGGTGCGGAAGAGAGCAAAATAACCCGCAAAGTGCACGGTTGCCATACTGTGAGCCGGTTTGTCCTGACTTTTACTTTTCCAGTCGATGTAACACATGAAAAGTGGCGACTTGTTAGTCCTGCATTATTGGTCAAACAAGACATGAATTTCCTCAAAAATACACCTATTATTCAATGATATCCAGTGTGTTAGTAAAAGTTTAATTTTCAAAAATCAGGAAATAGGAAGACAAATTGAGCTAAAATGTGTTTCTGTGGCATATGATTCCGATTTTCGCTAAAGTTAAAGATAATGCTATTATTCAAGAGTAATTTGCTGTGCTTATAAATTTTTGTTGACACCAGCAGGTTTAGTTTACAAGGAATACGTCAAGTAGAAAGGAAATGAGCCACATCAGCTACTGCCAAATTTAATTGGACGATTGCATTTTTTCCATGAAGACGGTTGTGCGGATTTTTGTGCAAAATTTGCATGGTAGGAAACCAATCCCTTAAAAGTTTGGAAGGAAACCGCACAAACGTTCTCTTGTAAAAACTTACCATTTTTACAATGGTAAATTAGTCAAATTTGACAATGGATGGCATGGCTTGGTTCCTTTCTGTTGAACTTGGTCTACATTTCTACGAAAGGAACTTTCCTTTCATTCCGGTGAAATACCACGTAAAAACTAACCAGAATTTTGAAGATACTGCCACAACATTGCCGGTTAAAAAAGGGAATGAGTTATAATAGCATCAATTTTAAGCGACCATTCCGTGACACGCTTCACAGTATAGCAACGACGATTTAAAATGTTAAAATGACCATGAGTGCTCAGTGCTCACCTCCTTTGGTATCCTCCGTTTCTATTGGTTGTTTGAGCGCTGTGATGTCCCGGAACGTCAGCAAGAACAAGACAACAAGGTCTCTCTCGTTTTTGATTGGCGCAATCTGGAGCAGGAGCCATAGTGGTGTTTCTAAAAAAGAAAAAAAAAAAGCACACAGATAAGTCAAACACACTAGTAGGATGATCAGAAATAAAAGGAATCTCAAAAAAAAGTAAGGCATGACTGAAACTTACTAAAAACTGTATGTACGTAGCAAAACACGAATTTTTCAGAAAATAATAATAATTTTCACCGCAAAAACTCGTAAGTATGAATGTTTTCGATACGAGGAAATCGGATACCCGCGCGGCATAAAAAAGATACGGAAAGAGTCAAATGTGTTCTTTTAGCGGCTCTGGTGCTTGCACTAGAGCTGCTATTCCGGACGGTCCCAGCTGGGGAGTATCAATGCAGCATGTTACATTGTAGAGACCGCGCGTTGGTTGATGGGAATCGGCGCCATTTTCGGCTATGTTCCTTGTCATGACTTTATTTTATTGCATACTGTTTTATTGTTAGTCAATGCTATGTTGTGTATTGTATTTTTGGAATCATGGTGATACAGTCAACAATTCAAAACTTGTTTGTGCTTTTATCTCGTGATGGAAAAAATGTACTTTACGTTCAAAATTTGAAAATTTGAATTTTAAAGTTTTCGCGGTTAAGGAAGCTTTAACCACTGGGTTGGAGCTTCCTAGTCATTTACTCGATATCAGCTGATAGCAAACAAAGGTTACCAGGGAAACCGTAAACGTCTAACAACTATCGTGGCCATTGGGGCGATTATTGAAATGATATCGACTGTATGTCGCCGCTTACGACAGGACATAGCCCTATCTTAACTGTGTAATATATCGCAATTCGATATTGTTTTGATTTTTAAAAGGAGCAATTCATTCATACAGTTCCGATTAGTTTTGGCGAACGGGCCCTTAACCTACGGCACTCGGCTCATGGGAATTTTTTAACTTGTCCTGGACGGACTCGTCTGTATAGCGCCTCGTTCTTCGTTGTGTGTGTGATTTCGTGAAGAAGTTTCTATGGCAATTTGCTTTTATTTGTGAGCTGTTTTTTCACGGGATTTTTGAATGTTCTGAACGAATAAATTCGGTGAGTACCTCATTTATCCCTCCTTCCAGTAAAATTATTTCAACTTTTCCTTCTCCCTCATTCTGGACCCACTCATGGGCTGATTATTTTCTCATTCTTGAAACTTTAGACTGGCAATTTCTATGCACAATCTATAGCTCATTAACCTATAGTTCAAGAGTTCCTCACTAGTGTCTTGCTCTTCTTTTTTATTTTTAAAGCCTCAATGCTTCGACAATCGAAAACATTTTTTCATCTATATTTTGTAGGCCTTTTTGGCAACACTATTTTCCCCGCAAATAAGCCGGAAATTAAAACGATTGCGTCCTTCGATGTACTTGACATTCAACTGCATTCAACCTGTTAATAATAAGAAATCAACTAATATTCTTTCATTTTATTGGTCTGGATTAGCACTGCTTTCAGAGAGCGCCAAAATTCAAACGAGCCAATCAGATTTAAATATTGCAAATCGCTACATCGAATGACATCATGATTCTTCATAAAAAAATGGCGCTTTTTGCAAAATCTAGGGATTTTTTAAGTATATTTGAGCAAATCAGGGGATTTAGGGATTTTTAGCGAAATCTAGGCATTTTTTTTCTTCCCCGCTAGGGATTTAATATCGGAAGACTGGCTTCCAGTATCGTAGCGTTGATCGTCGCTGATGTCGAAATGGAACCTAATGCCGGACTTACTGTAACACCTCCATTCCTCAATTCCGGTGAGGAATACGTCTCTACCCTTAACTCAATATAAATATACAAATTGATAAGTGAGTGCTTTAGTCTCCTGAAAACAGAATTGCGAAACTTAAAATTGGAGAAAAATGATGAGTAAATGAAAAAATGGAACCAATTGATGGGATATGTCGCATGCCATTCTGACACAAAATATGGCGTCTATCGAATCACCTTAACTAAATAAAATAACCAAATTTTCAACTCTCAAACTATCAACTATCAACTATCAAAATTCAAACTATCAAAATTTCCAACAATGACAAAAATGATTGTAATATACCTATAATGTAATGAAATATACACGCTCTAATCATTTAATTTGTATTACCTTTATGTTATGTACCTACATGTTATACTATTTTTATAATAAATTTTGCCAACATGCTTTTCAATTCAGTCTACAACATTTCATTCCGACGTGGCAATAATGATTTATAATGCCCCTAAACATTAAAATGAATTACAATAGTAATGCCGCATTATAATGTCGTATTATACATCGCAACGATTCATGTCCTACTGATTATTGATTATTGTAAGATGAATTCTGTTTTCTCTGATTGTATGTTTCATACGTGCGAAGCAAGTACGGGTCACTAGAAACGTGGTTCGTACGGGTGGCTGATGAAATTGATCTTCGAATACCTTTTGATGAGCTAGGGAAATGGAACCATCTGCATCTCATGGACAATAAATAGTTGCCGTAATTAAGGTCATCCCGTGATTAAGGTGCCGTGATTTAAGTCATAAATTCTTCATCTAATTCTTGATTCATCTCCAAAATGTCTGCTAAAGCTTTCATGCGCTTCTCCTTGTATGCATGAATGAGCAAATTGGGTATCGAACAAGCGGACACTTTTTGAAAATTTAGATGATTCTGGACAATATCGTACAGAAGTCCACGAGCTGCAGATAGAACCATTACCTCTAGCTCATCAAAAGTTATTCGAAGATCATTCAACAACCTCTTTGACAAGTTGCAAAAACTTTTCGTTAACAATAGTGTCACACGGTACTAGGAATATTTACTATTTAACGAACCTTATATTTCCCTGACTCAGTCCTAAATTATAGAAGTATGCGTTACTTTTCCAGCAATCCAAAAAAACAATTATACAAAAAACCAATACCTACACTTTCAGATATAAAAATGCAAATTTTTTGCAGCCTCGCTAAACGACTTATCAACCAGAGATTTTTTAGGAAGCGGACCTCCAAAGAGCTTTCAAAATTAAAAGTATACAACAAGTGATAATGCCATGTATTCGCCATATCAAAGCCCAATACACATTTATACACCGGCTACGTAAATCTGCTAAGTTACAAAACATGAATCGACAGTTGTCGGATTGTACATCAATGACAAAATGTGTCTAGGCCCTCATTCTTGACTACAACTACTGCCCCCAGAGCCGCTCTCCGACGCCAATGCGTTGGAGCTTCCTGCTTGTTTTTGATTCAGCAGAAATATTCAACGTGTACATGATTATTAATCAGTGGAAGTTCGAAAATTAACTTTTCCGGCTGTGTGACTGTGGGTGTTTTATTTTTATTTTATTTCATTTTTTTTTAATTTTTATTTTTGCATATGAGCAACACCTATCATAATAGAGTGTGAGTAGTCGCACTCGGGTATTGGTTTCGTAATTTGACCATCGACATTTTTTTTCACCAAGAAACATGTAGTTTACAATACATTGCAGAGACGATGTGGAGTGTCTGCTCACGCCAAACATTCAAAAGGACGTATGCATCCACAAAAAATGGGCTTTGTTCAGGAGAAAATAACGGACCTTCAGCTGTTGAATGCATTATGAAGGTAATTTCTTTCACGGCAATTCGTCGAGAAGTTAAAAGTAGAGACTCTTTCACACTGTTTTCAAAGTATTTTCAGTCCTGTTTATTTATTAAGGTTAACTGCGCGCTTTTGTTCAAAGGAAGCTTAATTGCCGTTAGGAACCGTACTTACAAGGTGCGTCACGAGCAGGTTTAAAACCCCGGACTTTTTTTACTGTTGGAGGAAACAAAAACTTGGAAACGATGAATGGAAACGCTTGTTAAAGTCACCGTTGCACGGCCCATTAGTCTTGTAAGTGACGCGGCGTGCTTTGCGATATATCGATTGTTCTGTCTTTTAAACCTATGGGACAGGACCGACACACAGGGTATTCGTATCGAACATATTGATAATAGATTCATTACCACAACCTCAAATGGGGGAATATCAATAATCGATCATTCACGCTTCGCCTATCGTCTTGTTATGTTGGAAAGTTTGTTGAACGATAGGATTTGGATCCTTTAAGCTTCCAGGCCTCAAGCTTTCAGCTTTCATGCTACAGCGGTGAGAGGACACCGTCGCACCGAAGAAGAACACCGGCAGATCTATCAAACGTTGTCAAATTTCATCAAACAAAAATTTGAAGAAAAATTGGAGAAAAAGGAGGAATCCTTTTTCCTTGAAATTTCAAACATCCTTTTTTTCTCATAAATTTGAAATCGGCCAAAAAAATCTTAGAAAAATGAGAATGTTATTCGTAAAACTAGCTGCTTCAGCTCGCTTCGCTCGCCTCCTTACCTAGCCGGCGGACTGATTATTGAAATTGATAGACAAAGCGATGGACAAAGAGAACATAGGGAATATGGAGCGATCTTATTGGTTGCAACTGGGGGTTCTCACAGACTGAGGGGGAAAATGATGGACTAACTGTCTAGTTTCTTGTCAGTTGCCGTAACAAATATTAGCGCCTGCAAGACTTTAGGAATACTTCTCGCATTGCACTAAACGCAGTGCAGTCGGTCAGTTGGCGCGTGGGACGCATATTAGATCCTAAAAGACTGTAGAAATGATGTACGACTGCGAATCATCATTCTTGACTTTCTGCTCTAGTTTTTACCATAGTTTAAGGGAAAATATGTATTGTCATTGTACCGATTCAGAAACTTGGATGATATTTAATTTTTTTTTTTTTTTTTTTTTTTTTTTTTTTTTGTTTTGTTACATTAAACGAAAATAGATCGAAATGGCTTAGTTCCTTCCTATTGGATGCTGTACATTATTTCCAATTTTTGTAAAGGTGCGTTCTGATGCAAACGCAGTGTAGAAAAATACCCGTTGTACACATAGTTCCCTCTTTTCATCAGGTAAGGATCAGGCTTCATTCGATCTGAACATTTGCAGTACATCAGAAACCATACATTACCGTCACGTAAATATTATCCCACGGGCGAAATATTTTAAGCAACAAAAAAGGGGGTTATGGTCTCGTTCCTCTGTTGAGAATAAACCAACGTATCCCTTTTTTGCACGACCAAGGTGAAGCAGAAATGGGTAGTCGCCGCCCCTTTCTGTCTAATAAACGACCTCAACAAAAAATGAAGATTGATGGAGGCCGTGTAGTCCAAGCAAGAGCGCATCAAGAGATACTCATATTTTTAAAAGCTAAAAAATCGCGGGGGGAGAAAGTAAAGATTGGACTTACGCAAGAGGCACACGGAGAAAAAAACTTCGTGCGTGAGACCCGAAGTTGAGGTCATGTGGATCTCTGAAGTTTTCGGATCACGTTTCTAAAAACTTGAGGTCCAGCTGCCAAAATTTGGGTCAGACATCTGAAGTACTTCGATATATACCAAAGGGTTCGGGTCACACATCTGAAGTGCTCCGGTGCATATAGAACTACCTCGATGTTTGACCCGAACTTCGGCAGCTCGACCTTAAGTTTTCGGATGCGTAATCAGAAAACTTCAGAGATCCATATGATCTCAACTTCGGGTCCCATGCACGAAGTTTTTCTCTCCGTGGACAATCTCTTCAAGGTCAACCCTCTTATAAAATTCATTTACCAACAAGTATGCTCTCAGCCACCATTATTTTGAAAATTTCTGGTAATTTTCAGGGAGGGAAATACTCTTTTTTACTCCGAGCCTTAAATATGTACCAGCAAGTGAACCACTTTGAGTTCTTAACTTGAAATTTGATCTTACGTGCCCAAAAGATTTCTCCTGCTCATCAACAAACCTACCTTAAAATACCTGAACGCACCTTACAAAATAATGTGCATAGCTCTAGCAAGATCAGCATTTTAAAAGCCACCTATATACATTACAGGTTAGGAGCCGTCCCTAATTTACGTAATGTCCTTTTCTGGCATTTTGACCCCCCTCCTCCCGCTTGTAACGTTTTTGTGACGCAGATGATACACGTTTAACGCATCCTTCAACACGTAAAAACAAAATGGTGTAACGCTCTACTCGGCCCCCTTCTCTCCTAAACCGTTACGTAATTTAGGGGGGCGTTTGGGGGGGACTTTTTTTTTTTTGGTGCGTCGCACTAGGTGGTTTAAAAATTTTTGAAAACAGCGATTGAGTTTATTCGAATGCTCTCTAAAACCAGGTATTCGACGAGGCGTAACATTTGAATGATCCTGTATACACATATTATCAGAGAGGTGGGGGGGGGGGGGGGGGGGGGAGGTGTTCGAATGGAGTCTAACACCTCTTTGGACTAAAGTTGAATGACCTCGGAACGATGACGGTGGTCGATCGAAACGATCGCGCCATTCGAGATAATTCTTTCAGCGATGCACTCAAATTTGATGGCCCGTTATGTTTTTGCACCAAACCATTGAGATAATCGGAAGAGCAGCTAGTAAAAGAGCTAGCTGCACAACTGCCTGTTGTGAAGTATTCATAAATGTGCGATATATCATTGCCGGCTCACCGGAGAAAGTAGGAATGAAGTCAGGTAAACGCGAATAAAATGATGATAAACAGGTTTACTGATATTTCGGCAGGGACAATTAATTTTAACGACGGTTATAGCCCTGGATCAAAATATTGTTGCCGGACGACTCACAAATTCTACCTCTACCAACACCGCTGCGCACAATTTCACGAACGTACGGTAAAATTCAACAGCACAGTTTAGAAAATGAATTCTTGCAAGTGAGGGCAATGCTTCTATACAAAATACAAAAGGAAAATTCCATGTTTTCGAAAAAATCAAAAGTATACACTGACTTCCTTAAATAGTTGTAAAAACCCGCTGCGTTTTTCCCTCCGTATATTGTCGTTATTTTGCAGTGGCAAATCTTTGTATTCTTCTGCAAGGATTCATTTTCAAAGCTATATGCTGTTGAAGTATACTGGAAAATCGACCGAGTGCGAGAGAAGTTTTCCGAATAAAAAATAAAATATGATAGGAAGTCGTAGCTTCGCGATTAAAGATTCGCAGTTTCCTACTTTGGCCATGGATTGTATTCGATAGTGGCTCGTATGTTTAAAAACAACAGAACTAAACCTCAAACAAAAATTTTAAGATTTAAGTTGGAAAAACTGAGAATGAGGATTTTCCTATCAATTTCACTTTTCATTGTCATTTGGTACTCAAAAGAATAAAAAATCCATCACAGAAGAGCCGTTCCGTCAAATTTCTAAATTGACTTTTAGGGCTATGTTGACATGTTGAGCGGATCTACATCGATATAATCTAACCTGTTTAATGTATCAAATACGATCTATTGGATCGCCGAGAAGTCGGCTGCATGTTTCATATCTGCGGGTTGATTGTTGAATCGTTATCGAATGATCGAGTGGGGGTTGTGTCTCACCCAAAAATGAGTTCGTTAATACCCCAATCCATCAAAGTCTGAAACCCGCCCCACAGCTGTTTAAGAAACGACTAAGACACTAGAGTGTTGTACGGGAGAGAATTGCCATTCCTGTGCCGCTCTCTGATTGGTTCATCAGTTTTAGGCTATCACAAAGCTCCAAATTTGGCCAAATGTAAAAAAACCCGATCCAGAAGTACGCGTACTATCGGCTGAGAAATGAATAATAATCACAATCATAGGTCAATTTCCGGCAAATATACATCCATCAAAGTTCGATCCGAACTCAATTCAGAAGTTGGATACGCAAAAATGTCTATCACATTCAAAATCACGTCTAGAATTTTGTAGAGCTTTGTCTTCATCTTGTTTGTTTACATTGGGTCAAACTAAGAACGGAGAGGCTGGGGTTTGTTTTCATTGGTCCAACTTGGGGGCTTTATGATAGCTGACCAATCAGAGAGCGACACACTTTTTCTGCACTGGAAAAAAAACACATTGGATCTAAAGTCCAGACTCTTAAAAACATCGACAAGAAAAAGTACTCTTGATTCAATCAGAATCTAGCTTAAATCAAGAAACAAGCCTCTTAATTTAAGCGGATTTTGTTTTGATTCAAGCAAAAATCTGATTGAATCAGGAGTATTATTTCTTGTCAATGTTTTCAAGAGTCTGGACTCTAGATCCTATGTGTTTTTTTCCAGTGTGTAGTAAAAGTTAGTTAGTTAGTTAGTTAGTTATTTTATCTATGTATAGGCATTCTGCATCCTACGCTATTAACGTCTTTATAAAGAATTCGGAAGTTGGGTGTGTAAACAAAAATGTAGATTTTTAAATAAAGGGAGGCAAAAAGTTTCAGTAGTTTGGCATGTTAGTGGGTTTGCATTCCAAGGACTGAGTATACAGGTACTCTATAAGACACGACTGATATACACTGAAAAATTCTGATTAAAGTGTTGAATTTGGCAAGGCTGTTTGGAAGCCGCATGAACGACGACCAATCGGAGCACGGATCCGGAGGAGCTTGCGGCTACTATTTCCGCTCGGGCTTGGTCTCGGGGCTATTTTCGTGGTTCAATAAAACGGAACGATGCCCGGCCCCGGCGACTGCAGGGACCCGGGACCGGCGAGGGACAGTTCCCGCCGACTCCCTTTTACCGCCGCAGCGCGTCCCGGCAAACGCCTTCTAAAAGTCTACCCTATTTAATCAATATTTACGACGAGCTGCTAATGAATCCTTCCCTCCAATCGAACCGCCCCAACTCGAGCGGAAGATTTTTTACGCCCGTGAAATGATCGAGTCCTGCCGAGAGGAGCCTGCTGACGTCACACGTTGCCTCACTTCCGATTTGTCGTCAGTTTCAACTAGAGTTTCTTTATAAGGAGAGTATGGACAACTCGATAATTTAGAGGTTAGGTTTGATCAGATTATGTAGCTCTTGGGGCCCGAAAGGGCTGCTAACCCATGAACTCGGTTTATTCAGTGGTACTAATTTTCATAATTTTTACTACACTGAAAAAAAAAAAAACACATTGGATCTACAATTCAGACTCTTAAAAACATCGACAAGAAAAAATACTCTTGATTCAATCGGATTTTTGCTTAAATCAAGAACCAAGCCTCTTAATTTGAGCGGATTTCCTTTTGCTTTAAGCATAAAATCTGATTGAATCAAGAGTCCTTTTTCTTGTTAATGTTTTCAAGAGTCTGGACTCTAAATCCAATGTGTTTTTTTTCCAGTGAAGCAACTGCAGACGCGTTTCGCCTGTTTCGCTGATCCTCAGTGCTGTGCAGCCTCCTAAATTTATAGCTGCGCTGCACTGAAGATTGGCCCAATAAGGCCAACACGCGTCTGCAGTTGCCTTCCTGAATGATCGTTACTAGTGTTGCAACAAATAGCATATCTATTGGAGGGGAAAATTGTGCTAACATGAGCTTTTCCCCTCTGTATTGAGTTTTTCAGCTTCATGCTGAATTTTTAACGCACGGTGGCTGAAAAACTCCAACATACTGTCTTACGACCCGTGCGTCCATCTCAATCAGTTCATGTCTCCTATTTCCTTCAGTAAGCTGTGCTTTTAAAATTTGATTGAAGGAATCAGCCCATTGAGAAACCTAATTCTCATCAAAATCCATTGAAATTTTCGAAATGTCCGGTTAAGTTCATGTAAAACTTTAGTTTTTTTAACGAGCAGGAAGTTTGAATAGATGAAGCTTCTCAGCTCACCGACGCGACGTGATGCGAGTTCATGCTAACGCTGGGATGCAACTATTCGACCTCTGCGGATGCCCCGGTTGCATACGCAAATGATCGAAGGCGTTTTGGTTTCCATCTGGTGATGGAAAGTGTTTTGACGTGCCGGTCCGTCCGGTATTTGACGCGTTATATGGATTACTTCACTTCATGACTCGTCCGATCATGCATTGATAAAAATTAATCAATCATATAAGAAAAAGAATACATAAAAGAAACCGCTCAGCAGCGGCGATGTACGTTGATTTCGTCCTTCCAGATTGATACATACAATTTAAGATTTTGTAGGTAACAGGTAATATTTTAACTGAGGAGACAAGAAGGAATGTTTCTTTGGGGGTGGACATTTTTCGTGATAAAATATTGAGCGGTAATGATCAACGGTCATCCCTGAATTATTTAATTCTAGTTAAATGGTAATCATTGCTATTAATGTAGATTTTTTCCTCCTACATTGGCTCCTTACAGAAAAAAAAACGCTCCTATTAGAGATTAATGCTGTACGAGAAATCTTATTTTTTCCACTACGTTCAGAGGGGTTATGGTGAATTTTCTAAATTTCAACAACTACCTGAAAAAATATCCACATATTTTTTGAAATCAATGAATTTTACACAGAGTATTGGAACAACGTTAACCTCAATATGTATCGCCTTAAATAATGAACGTAATCCAATGGTTTTCATTACTGAAAAGAATCAATTTCTGTGCAGATGTGCAGATGTGTATTTTGCCGTTTCTATTCGTTCGCTTTCTCGAAAAAGTTCAATAACTGATAAAAAAAACTGTATAACTACATTATTATACCTATTTTGAATAGGTATAATATCATTCAAAATGACAGAGGAAAATTCAGGCTTCAGGACATTACCTTTTAAAACTTCGTCCAGTAAATTTTTCTTGAATGATGGTTATCATTTCGATTTTCCCGGATAAAGCGTCCCTCGCAATAACCCCATTCATGACAATCTCAGGGAACAAAACGACCGCAGTTAGTTGTGACGTCATACTTGCGTTTTACAGGTTCATTCTTGCTCTGAGCTAATTACTGTAAGTGCTCCAAGATGTGCAATTATGATAAACGGAGAGGAGAAATGGAATATCCCATAATCGCAAGCACTGACCGACTTCAGAGAGTTAAAGTTAATGCGTTGTCATAGTTTTGAAAAATGCATCTTTTTTCCGACGGACGTAGAACCGAAGGTTTCTTTGTTCATTTGATAACGGTGTTGCAGGTGGCACCCTCATTCCACGTAAGCAGTTCTCTTGAATGTGCGTGATTATCTCCTCACATACACAGACTCAGATACTGAAATCAGGATCCTTTACGCATATTACGCTTACGAAACGCACATTAGCGCCCACAAGACCGCAGAAATTCTTCACGCATTGCATCCAACACAGTGCGATCAGCGCTCTACGCATATTAGCGCCCACAAGACCGCAGAGATACTTCACGCATTGCGCCCAACACAGTGCGATCAGCGCTTACGCGAATGGACCACTAGACAAGGTACGAATTAAAGGATTCTGATACATGTTTCTTAACCAGAATTTCACGCAGAACACGATTCACACAACGAAAATTACTGAAACCAACTCCTAACGAGGATATTAACGTCACTTTTTCGCGTTGGTTACGAGGAATTTGAACTGCCCACTCATAAGAAACTCAAAGCTCTACGCGAGTCAAATCGTGCACTACAACAGTTTCAGCAAGCTTCTCAATCGAGCAATGTTCATGTCCCACCATGTGTTGTTCAAATTATCAGCAATTTGCTATAGCTGAGCCAAAGCGTGAAGATTGAGGTTGCCAGATTTGTATATCGTAGAGACTATCATGATAACGTTTAGCGCGCGATGTGAATCACGTAGAGCATTGAGTTTTCATGAGCGGGTGGTTTGAATTCACGCATAAAGAATCATTAAATATCGTTGTGAGGAGTTGATTTTGGTAATTTTCGTTGTGCGCATCGTACTCTACGTGAAATTTTGGTTAGGAAACTTGTATCAGAACGCTGAAATTCGTACCTTGTCTAGTGGTCCATTTTTATGTAAATAACACCAAAACGTTTTGGCTGAAAACTCAGCCTCCTTTATTTGGACAAAAACAGTCAAAACTGGTAAAAATCTAAAAACGTAGTACTTGGCTGTAACTTTCAAAGCGAGAAAAATTGTATAATCTAAATTTAGATGTTTACCATGTTTGACTGTTTCTATCCAACTGAGGAAGGCTGAGATTTCAGCCGAAACGTTTTGGTGTTATTTACATAAAAACTCGCCTAGTTACCTGCTATTAAATTTGTTAACATTGTATAAAAAAAACAACTGTCTCATTTTTTTACGAGAGGAAATATCTTCGGCCAAATTTCGTCGAAAAAGTATTATGAGGACCGGTGGCAATTCCTGAAAGTTGGCAACACTCATTTCTTCCCCTTAAATGCATGTAAAACAATCGATTGCCTTGACTTATCTAAAATCGATATTTTTAATGGATTTAAATGGAGGAAAAACAATGTTGCTAACTTGCAAAATCGCCACTGATGAGGACTCTGCCTGCGGCAGCTATGCAAAATTTATGAGGGCGTTGCGGGGTTGCGTTAAGGGTGCATCGGGAGCGATGAGCGGAGTCGAAAAGTTGGAAAAGTGCGTGATGTAATTTTTGAAAACTGCCTGACTTTGACGGTGAGCAAAAAGTTTCTCCGTTTAATTACTTCAGTTGAATATTTAATTTAAAAGTGCTGTAGGGTATTAAAAAAAACAATCTCTTCTCCCTCCCTGCTATTACGAATGTTATCTCGACGGAGGAGGAAATTAATGTTCCTAGGCAGTGCATATGTCTGAATTCACGCTGTTTTTGCTGGTAGTACAACACCGGATTTTTAACAACTGCAGTGGCGTGGCGTGAGTTGCGATGTATCGATTGTTATGCCATTTAAACCTATGGTAAAGAATCGATTATTAAGGTGTTCGCTGCGAACACCATGTGCATCGATCCTTTTCCATAGGTTTAAATGACAGATCAATCGATTTATCGTAGCTCACGCCACGCCACTGAGCAACTAGATGAAAGTCCATCCGAGTTCTGCTTTCAAAAATACATAGAACAATCAACTTGGGATGAGAGAGCACTACACGTGTCACGAAATAAGATAGTTAGTTAATTTTATTAGAGGCATTCAGCATCTAAGGCTATTGATGTCTTCACAGAAAATATGAAGGATGAGTGCAAAATACAAAAATTTAGATTCTTAACTTAATGGAAGCAAAACGTTTCAAAATTTTGGATTTAAAAGTGGGATAATCGTAGGTTAATGGGTTTGCTTCCCTGACTGGTGAAGAATGAATCCATGAGCGGAGATACTTGAGGACAAATCAGTCTATAATCACGTGTTTGGCGGTGAGGGGTAGTACATTGCAGAAGTTGCAGATGGGTTTATCTTCTTTGCAGATGATGTGCAGTGATTGTGACTGACAAAAGTATGACCAATCCTGAGATAGGTGCGCAATTTTAACTTCACTTGATCTTCTTTTGTGGTGTTATATGGTATAGGGGCTCTACGAACACGATTTTCGAAATATGCACTTGATGATTGATTCTTGTAGAGTAAACATGAGAAACTTAGTTTCTCACTCATTCTTTCCCAGCACGGTCGCCATTCTGCCGATAAAGCCACTACTTTCGTAGGAAGTCTAATTTTGCAAAAAAAATTATCGATCATTAAATGTAAAACGAGAGTTCAAGTGCATTGGTATGTAATGCATCGGAGACACTAATTTGATAAAGTATCTAATTTTGCAGAAAAAAGTATGACTCTTTAGTTATAAAATGAAGGTTCATGTAAATTGCTATATAAAACATCGTACATTTGTGCAAGACGTTTGATTTCGACTGATTCCAGCTGATATTGATGACGAACAAATTTTAATTTAGATTTCCGCGGCTAATCGCGGCGTGGTCAAATTTGTGTGATACCATAAATTGTCATAAAAATTTACTTCCGATGAGAAATAGTCACAATAAATGCACCTTAGTCCTTTAAAATTTTTCTTTCAGACTGTTACGACCTATCCAGTAAACCGTCATGTTCTTACTAACTCTTAACGATGCGAGTTCTTTTTAAATACTACTTAACAACATAATTATCAACGCGGCTTTCAGCCTCTCGTTACATGTAAACCTTGCATGTTGCACCTTGAAAGTAATTTTTCTCGAATAACGAATGAAGTTTGCCGGCCTTTAGTGTTAAAATCGCTCTTACAGTTTCAATCCTTCCCGATAAGGCTTTTGCAGTCTTAATGATCACATCAAATGACCTTGATCATGCATGCTACTGATTGTTGGCTACACTCACATGCAATTCCGTTTTAAAGTTGTGTTTAAATCCGCACGCTGTGGACTTATTCCGGAGAATATTTTATACACATGCTAAGTTGAGGTCATGGTCAAAGGCGCAATAACTGTGACACTGTGACAGGAAAGAAATAAGGCTGACCACTTGTTGAGGATGATAGAAATTTTAAGGCTTCGCATCTTATGTCGTATATGAGCATCATAAACATTTTATTTTCATCGAGATTGATATTTAATTCTCATTCATTTTTTCGTCGTAAAAAGAGCTTTGAAATCAGTGTCACTGGCAGGGAGGGACGATTTAGGATGGTCCGATATCACTGCCGTTTCTGATCTATGATATATGTATATCTACTTTCACAAATTCACTTTTGTAATAAATACTTTGACGTTAATCATGTGATATCAGAGAGCAATTCAGGGGCTGAGAGAACTGATGTATTAAAAGTACCGATCGTGAAGGTGCATTGATGCTGACGAAAATAATGACATTGATACAATTCCAAGATCTAAATCACTTCAGCCTCCGATCTTCGTATCCTCTTACTCACCAAATATATTAAAGCATTTTCAAAAAAAAGGGTGATTTAAGATTCGTTGGTCGGGAAAATAAGTTTATTGAACTTTACCAAACGGTATGGTAAATTTCAGACCGTTAATTCTATTACATTTTTTGAAACGATTAACAAATTTCTAACTGTCGTGTGGAGCTTACAATTTATAAAATACTCAAATTGTATAACTCAAACGATTTATAGATTTTTAATGGACTTTTTCGGTGATTCTTTCAGACTCAAAAAAAAAAAAAAAAAAAAAAAAAAAAAAAAAAAAAAAAAAAAATTGATAGGGGAGAGCAAAATAATTGAAGGGTCTATGATGATTTCTATGAAGACATTAGAGCTATGTTTTTCAGAGACATGTTTCATTAGATTATATTTTTGATCCATAAATAAGTTCAATACGTTTCCGAAAAATAAGTTAGGTTTCCCCTTCATTTGTCAACAATTGCAAGCGTTTTACCTACTGCACCGGACGAATTATATTGCAATTGCTGGGGCTGTGAGGGGGGGTAGGGGTTGCATCCCCTTTCCTCTTCCGTAGAGTTGATATTGATTATCACAGAATGACTTAATATTAAATGACCTGCATTAAGGGTTTTTCCTTCCGCCCGCGTCACTCCTTTACCACCCGCTCCTCCCTCTCTTGAGCATTTGATCAATGACAAAAATGATTGAGATTGATGAGGACGGATAAAGCTGTGCAAGAAAGTCACACTTGAGCATTTTGTTGCCAAATTGAGCGAAGAAATACAGTATTTTTGGAGGGAAATTAACACCCTCTTGAGACCGAGTATTTAGCCAATATCGTCATAAATTGCCAGCCTTTTCGAGTATAATAATTGAACTACATTTGGCAATTAGGAGATACAATTTCTAGCTCACTATAAAAACAACGTATGTGTCATTGTCTCCATATCGATGGCTAATGAACAATAAAGCCTATCTGCAAACTGACGATTTTTTAGGGAGAAAACTTCGCCATTTTTGTAATTTTAAGGTTAGATTTGCAATTTTTTCATGCAGCAATTTGAAATTGTGTCATTGCAGTGCTCTCCTACAGAATTGGGAAAAAAACTAACATCGGTACTGTAGAATATGGCAAAGTTGGCAACTCGTTTCTGCCAAAATTGTCAGTTAGGCGGTACGTTCGTTAGCCCTTGATATGCAGACAAGGGCTTTTATAAATGAGTTAGTAATTGTGGTTCCTTATTGCAAAATGAAGTCCAATTCCTACTGAAGTATTGAAATAAGATTTGAAAAATAGTGTTAAAACTGGCATTTAAATGCATTATTCTTAAACATTGAGTTAAAGATAGAAAATACTAAAAAACAAAACAAAAAAACCTCTTAAAATATCGACAAAGCACTGAACTAACATTCCAGTAAGACTTTTCTCGGACTGACTTGAATTTAAAAAATACGAACGAAAAACGAGGGAGAATAAGGAAGACAAGGAGAGGAAGGAGGAGGAAAACAGGAAGAAATAGGAAAGCACGAAAAGGAAGAAATAGGGGAGGGAAAGGAAAGTTAAAGAAGAAGCACCTATCTGTACTGGCAAATCCGTAGCACATACGTTGTTCATGAAACGCTACGCGTTGTTAAAATGTAGCCCATATGACGATATGATCTGAAAGGCTCGAAAGAGAATGTAGCCCCCACTCTTGCGTCAGTAGAGCACCGATTTTTTGCATCAAGCATAGGATAATCACGTAGTTTTTTGGCCCGGCGGGCGGGAGTCAAGTGTGGTACAGACAGTTTGGCAAAGCTGTTCGTAGCGCAGTGCATATTGCATAACGTGTCAAACGAATATTACTACTGACTCATGTTCAGTCGCTCTCTCTATTCCCTTATCTGGGTCATCATTTGACAAACCCACCCCCTCCCCGCTTTTTTTACTCACAGACAAAATTGGCGCAAACTGTTTTTATTAATTTTATCCCTCTATCTCATTCCTCTTCGGTGGACACTCTTCCCGCTTTATAATGATCGTATTTCCGGAGTAATCTTTCAACGCAAGTGATTGTAGTATTGCTAATTTTAATAAAATGGTTCTATTTAGGAAATTAATAGGCCGATTTTCTTCTTGTGTCTACTAATCTTTGAAAAAAATCTCTCTTGAATTTTTCTTGGTCAGTTGTGTTGATTGGAAAAAACACTTTCGACGCACCTAGGTGTTTCCTTGGAATTTCTTTTTCTTTGAAAAATAATTCGAAAGATGGGTGTGGCAAATGGGATAGCTCAAAATTAGTGGCGAAATCAGAATCAGTGAAAATCAGTGGCGAGGCTTGAATGATCGAGTATCGATATTTCCCTATTTGAAGCTATGGTAAAGAATCGATTATTAAGGTGTTCGATGCGAACATACTGTTTACCGATCCTTTTCCATGGGTTTAAATGACAGATGAATCTATATATCGCAAAGCACGCCACGCCACTGACACCAATTTCGGTGGCGAGGCGTGAATGATCGACTATAGATATTTCCCCATTTAAAGCTGAGGTGAAGAATCCATTCTTAGGATGCTGGTTGCATCGAGTACCCCGATTTGATGCATTTCCGCAGTTAACCACAGTCAAAATGAGATGAAGATAGTCGCCGGATGGTGTAAAAATTGACTTAGAGTCGGCGGAGTGCCCGATATTTAGGAGGAAAAAGGAGAAGTTTAACCGTGTAATTCAATTCAAAACTACTCCCGATTAATTTGTTGCGAAAATTCGACTTTATGCATTTCTGCAGTTAACCACAGTCCATACGAACTTCAATCCATGCGATAGACTTTCTCTATAGCATAAAGATAGTCGCCGGATGGCGTACAAATTGACTCGGAGTCGGGGGAGTGTCCAAAATTTAGCAGGAAAGTGAGAAAGTCGCAATGGAAATAAACATTCGAGTGGGTCCGGAGTAGTGGTCGTGGGCGAATCAAAGTCTCAGGAAATCGAGTTAGGAAAGTTTCCCGGCCGGGGACACGGCGGGGGGGGGGGACGGCAGGAGAAAGCTCATTCCGCAGACGGGAAAGAGCAATCTGAATTAAAGTTATACGGGCCGGAGCAAGATTCGAATAGGCTTTCACCGGGACGCATTGACTTCGACGTTGACAACTTTTAGTCGCTCGCCTCTTGCCGCGCGCAAAGCTGTTTTTATTTTCCCGGCCGCGCGCCGCGCCGTCATTTATAAACTGTCTCCGGGCACTGACAGATCCCTTTTTCCACCCGTGGGGGCTGGGGGTGGGAGCCACCGAATCGGGGAGCCTCACTCCTCCTCCGGAAATCTTCTCGAAAAAGAGCGGATAGTTCCACTCGTTAGCGATTCTGTCACTTTTATATTTTTCCCTCTGTTTTGCATCATTGTCGACCGTCTTTCCAGAGAGAATCAAAGCGGAAAGTGAATGATTTCCATGCAGAATCTCTTTCTTGCCGCTTAAGGGTGCTAGGAAAAAGACGTAAGAATGCTTCCTCTTCTTCTTCCTCTTATGTGTCTTCTCCTGCTTCCTCCTACTGCTCCTACGCTTCTTCCTATTTTTCCTCTTCTTCTTTATTCTCTTCTCCTTTTTCGTCTTCTCCTTCTTCTTCTTACACTTCTTCTTCCTCCTCTTCTACTTCTTCTTCCTCCTCGTCTACTTCTTCTTCCTCCTCTTCTATTTCTTCCTCTTCTACTGTTTCTTCCTCTTGTTTTTCCTCATCTTCTTCTTCCTATTATTCTTCCTACTCTTTTTTTCCTTTTCTTCTTCTTCTTCTTCTTCTTCCTCTTCTTCCGACTCTTTTTTTCCTTTTCTTCTTCCTCTTCCTTTTCTTCTTTTTCCTTCTCTTCTTCTTCTTATTTTTCTTCTACCCATGACTACAGGAGCAAACGGACACCTGGTCAAAAAAGGTCTATATGAGGCATTAATACCATTTTGTCGAGGGGGTTTTATGAAATTCCTCCGGCTCCAAAGGGAGGCTTAGAGGATTTCCCTGGCCTCAAAGGGAGGTCCAAGGAGCTCCCCCCCCCCCCCCCCCGGAAAATGTTGGAAAATTGAGTCGTCTCAAGAGCAATTTGAATTTTTGAGCTGTTCCTGACCACAAATCGATTGAATCAAAATTTCAAAGGCGCAAACAGTGTCACACACTTATCATACTGAGAGTCATGCGAAACGCATAACACCTGAGGCGCGAAGCGCTTGGGGGGGGTTGGACTGCGAAGCGGTCAGGGGGCGTATCCCCTATTTAATCAAACTCTCATACATGTCTTGGGAGGAGCCGAGTAGATTTCTGCCATATACTACTTCTGCCCATGACCCTCACCGTGCATGGCGAAAAATTTCTTGGAACGTCTATAGCAACTTTCTGTTAATCATCGGATTTCTATTTGTATTTAAGGAAACCAAAATATTACTGTTGTCTTGATGGGATTCTAATTGTCATAATAATCCCATCGAGACAGAAAGAATTCCAGTCCAAGAGCACAGATGCATCTAACCCCCCCCCCCCCCTCCCCAAAACATCTACAGATACTGATTAGCGCCTGTAGATTAATCGCGGAATATAAGCCAAATAATTAGAAAGACAGAAACGGGTTATAGAAAATAAAACAATCAATCTACGAAACAAAGCTCTATTTCATTCAACCGCGCTACAGAGGAACGCCGTATGAACATTCGAGAGTCGCCAAATTTCTCCAGATGAAACACGTAATTTTGAGAGAAGTTAGGAGTATTTTCCTTTAAAATTTTCAGAAGCTTCATATTAAATTGCAAAAAAAAAAATAGTTTGAAAATTTAAAAACAAAATATTCATAATTTGCCCAATAAATACAGTTTTCATTAAAGGTAAAATGGCAACGTCTGAAGGCACATACTTTCGCAATACGGCAGCATTCTGCCGTGCTAAGGAAGAACGCCGTATGACCCTTCATGCGTTGCCAAATTTCCTTTGATAAGACACAAAATTCCTGGTAGGCTTATGCATCTTTTCCTTCCAATTTTTTAGATAAATTTGTTCGCAATTTCACTTGAAGCTCCTGGAAATTTTAAGGAAAAATATTCAAAACGTTCCGAAAAAATAAACATTTTATCGAAGGAAATATGAAAACTCTCAAATGTCCATACGGCGTTCTTCCTTAGCACGGCAGAACACGCAAGCGGCCAGCGTTATTTTCGATTCTGCGCTACGGCGCTGCATACAACTATTCGTACTTGATGGATGTGCGTGTTGCATACGCATTCATTTGAAGGCGTTTCAACTTTCCTCACGCTCGCATCGCAGCAATGACCCAATGAGTGCCATGTTTATACGTACGAATTCATTGGGAAAGTTATGAATATTTATCTCTCAATTTTTCAGACAATATCGTTCGCAGTCGAATACAATGTATCTGAAAATTTCAAGAAAAAATATACATAAATTCTTCCCAAAATAAACATGTTATCGGAGGAAATTTGGCAACTCTCGAATGTTCATACGGCGTTTTTCCTTAGCACGGCAGCATTTTCCTCGGCTTTGAGTACTGCGGCATGAAATATTTTAGATACTTGCAACTCGTTCAGAAAAGTATCTCCATCGGCTCTTAGTCTTCTGCTCGGGGATCAAAATTAATTTCACGTGAGAGCTCCCGATCTTCAAATTTAACCCTCGCCCCCCCGCAACACCCCCCGCCCACCCCAAAAATGAGGAGCTCGCGTGACCTCGACCACTCTTCCGTGTTCCCGGCCAAATTTTCAAGATTTAAATCACTTGACGGGGCAGAAATTCTCACCCTTTCTCCCGCTCTCCCAGGTGCTACAACTCAAATCTTTCCCCACCTCCCGCTCTCCTTTCAGAATAGTTGCTTCCGAGGCGAAAAAGTTACGTGATAACGATGTAGGCGAGCGAAATTATAGGGGGCCGCGCCCGCCTCGAACGGAAAAAGTAGCATTGACGAAACAATTACTCCGGGTCTGATGAAATGCGGACGAAGCAATTCGGATGCAACTGTTTCAGAATGAAGCTCGGAACAACTTCTCGCCAGCCCCTGGGAGAACTCCCGGAATATTGTTCAAACTTGACAGTGTAGTCGTGACACTTCCTTGATCAAAATGTAAATACGCGCTTTCAAAACGTAACGATGTCGCAGCTGAGTGAATATTTCAGTTTTAATATTCGCACAGTTTATTACTTTCTTCGGTGGTGGAAAGTTTTATGTTTAAATGGATTTACTGTGGTGAAAGGCAAGTCCTTTTGCCCCCTTTTCTTATGATTTTTCGCATTGTTTCCCCCAAAAGTTCTATAAGAATGTAAAGGCTCATTTTTTTGTGATTTACACTAGGCATTCAAATAAAATTCTTGATACTTCAAAGAAATGTTTAGAATCTTTATTATTGTTTCGAAAATTTAAAAAAAACAGGGAATGCTGTTTATATAATTAAAATTGAATTTAGGTAGGACTTGGGTGCAAAAACGGCCCGAGCCAGGCCGTATTATATATATTGATTATTTAAATAGACACATTTTCAATTCTCTAATAATTTTTTTTCCTCTCTTTTTTGAAAAAATACAACGTTTTCTTTCAATTTTTTCTTTCCTTTATAGAAACCCATAATTGCATCCCACAAAAGTGATTCTATGCAAAACGGCCCGAGTATCAGGCATTTAAACACTAACTGTGCTACTAACTGTGCTGAATACTAACACTTGTTTTCGAAAAAATATTTCGGATACTTATGAATGTCTACAATAAACATGATATTTTTAATGTCCATTCAAAATAAGTCAATATTTTGGGAGCAGAATTTACACTTAATACATTAAATACATGGGACGTATTTACTTTGCTAAATTGTATTATTTTTTTAGTCATCGGATCACAAAGTACTACGACAGATGAATTGTTTACACCTAATCAAATACTTTTGATGGCATTAACTATGGGTAAAGTTCTACTATCGAATATCAGAGAAATCTTTCGACGAGTGATTCAAATTTTTGTAAAAATCGACTGCTCTAGAAACTAGGAATAGTTCATGACAACGTTTCAGCGCGTGAAAACAATTTTGACACGAATCGTGCGGAAATATATATATCCATTATTTCTGTCTCACATTTCAGTGACCGAAACTTTTAACTCCCTTTGCATTCCCCGCATTTTGAAATAATTGCATGCAACACAGGGGAATGACGTTATATTTGTCACTTTTAATTAGTCAATGTAGGGGCTGGGTTTTTGTCACGTGCGGTGACAGAACTCGGCTGCGGGCGAGGTAACACAGCAAAATGTGACTAAAAATGGAAGGAAAAAACCCTTCGTTAATTTTTGATCGTAGTCACATCGTGTGGTTATAGATTGACTTTTTTCATTGGAAAATGCAGTGAACTAATATTAAGAAGAAATTTGCACTACATTTTGATGCGATTACGAACTACAAAACCTGGCTCATTTGTAAAAACACTTATATGCACAGGAATACTGATGGGTCATACTTTTTTCTGAACTGAGCCATAATTTGTAAAAACTTATTGCAAAATGTAGTCTATTTAACGCTCTTCAGGTTTAAAACACAATTCTCGGGAAGTGTAATTTTTTCCTTTTTTATCTACTGATATGTGGGTCTTTTTTTAAACTCGGTTGGAAAATCATTCAACAATTTTAGCGGTCAAGAGACAATGCCGCATTTTAAAAATGGATTTTTTTTTTAGGAAATAGATAATTCATTAAAGAACATCTTCGTAAATCTTCTCCTGGAAATTGATAATATGTAATACTGTCCTTACGGGGCATTGCTGGGTCTATACAGGTATATCTGCAAATTTCGGTGACTGCTATGATTGACAAATTTTAAATTTTTCATCTTTGACTAAGCCTTAGTATGATTAGATGAAACGAAACTCGCTCACCTGAATAAGATATGTTTCCCTGAGTTATGCTGCATTTCCAGCTACATCTGATTTAAAAATTGAAGCGAATCTTTGGCGGAGATTTTGAATGGATTGTATGTCGTACGACGTTTTTCAACGAATGGGATTTAATTTTGTTCCCCTACGTAGCCAATGAAAACAACGGAGCTCTCTGAAGCATTTTTGACGAATCGCACAAGTGGTGTATATATTTAATGAAAATCGGTTAACTGCAATAATGCGAATCGATTTTTTGGAGGAGAGACTTCAATAATTGCAGTAAATATACGAGTATTTTTAGGGTAAATTTTGCAGCGTTTCATAGTTATGATGAATTGTTTTCATATTGATATTCTACCTCAAATGCATCGCTTGATAATCGCCTCTAGCGGATGAGATATCGATTTAGCTTCAGAGTTGCACCAGTTTACCCTGAATAAATGCATCAATTGTGAATTTTGTTGCCTCAAAATATTGGAGTTTCAAAATGCAATTGATACTCTTTTAATTTTTTTTTCTTTAGAGATTGAGAAGAGTTGATAAAATCATTTCTGCTTGGCGTGGATTCCCTGTTCATTGTTTTAAAATTTAATTAAAACATTGAGCGAGAGCATTACTTGTTCGTCGACGAATCATTTTTAAGGAGTACATCTAGACTTTAAAGTAGATTTTAATCCATGAGAAACGCACATCATATTATCTTCATAATTATCTACGCCTATGATTCGATATTTAATGTATCACGGTAAATTCATGTGATATTTTTGAATCGAAAATATTCAACACCTGCAACATAGAAAGGTGACGACCAAATCATGAATCATTAATGAGAAGAGAAAATTGAATTTCCCATTTTATCAACTGTATTTTAATTAGTGCATTTTTTAGGGCTGGTGCTGTCCTAAAAGAATGCTTCAGAATAAAAATAGCATGTGTCTGTTCATGGTTTTAAACACTGCCTCCGGGAGGTGTGTATTACTAAATATACTGGCTTCAGTCCTGTTGCTAAGAATTCCAGTAAAAGTAAGTGACAGCTAAGATTATGATTTTAACAACTTTGTGGAAAAACATAGTTTTGCAGCAATAGTACACCTAAAACTTACTTTTAGTATTACAAATGTTTGTTTTTGGCAAAAATTAAAATCAGAATTTTCTGTGGATACACTACCAACAGAGTAAGATGTGTCGGTAACGTAGTTGGATATTTCCTTGATGACGTCTTATTCACTTCATATATTAAAAAAATACTCAGTCGGTCGATTCAAAAGAAAAAATAAAACTTGCAAACATGCACATTGATTATCGATATTTCCCCGTTTGAAGCTATAGTAAAGCATTCATGATTATGGTGCACTGAAAGAAAAGGATGCTGATTCAACATTATGGATATAAAAAAGTGTGTAACAACAGACTCACAAAACGCTGAGTTAACCGCTACAGCAGTTACTTTAGCGATGTCAAGATGTAAAACTAACCTCTGTGGCGGTTAAGGTGATTCGATGGACGCCATATTTTGTGTCAGAACGGCATGCGATATATCGCATTGATTGGTTCCATTTTTTCAGCTACTCGTCATTTTTCTCCAATTTGGAGATCGCAATTCTGTTGGCAGGAGACTAAAGCACTCACTTACCAATTTTAACGAAGAAATTCAACGTAATAAAGGCGTGGTTTTTTCAGAGAGAAAATATCGCATTCGAGTGCAGTTTCGATATCAGTATCGAATGCGATGTTTTCCCTCTGAAAAAACGACGCCTTTATTACGTTGAATCTCTTTGTTAAAATTGGTAAGTAAGTGCTTTAGTATCCTGCCAACAAAATTGCGATCTCCAAATTGGAGAAAAATGACGAGTACCTGAAAAAATGGAACCAATCAATGCGATATATCGCATGCCGTTCTGACACAAAATATGGCGTCCATCGAATCACCTTAATTTAGTGTTTTGTGAGTTGTCGCACATCTTTTTACATCCAGAATGTTAAATCAGCATCCTTCTTGCTTTCGGTGTGAGCACCCTTTTCATCGATACTTTTCCATATGTTCAAATGACAGATCAATCGATAAATCGCAAAGTACGCCACGCCTATAGGGCGAATCAGAGTTCGTGACATCGCAGAGTTTTTAGGAACTCATTGAAAATTTTATGCAATTAAAATGTAAGAAATATGGAATAAATTGAAGTCAAAGTGGAAAGATTTAAAACCGAAAGATGAATTAGAATAAATAAGTCAAAGTGAAAAGATTGAAAACTGAAAGATGGAAACTTCGATACAGACAAATAGGCAAGTGGAGTCAAGACAAACAAGTGTTAAGATATACTTATAGGGACAGGTATGCACACAAGATCGTAGAGCGAGCAAGAGGCGAGACGAAACAAGTTCAACAGTGTCAAGAGAAATTACACACTACCTGATTGATAGGAAAGTCAACATCTATGAAATTCTGAGGATGTCAGTGCACATAAAATCAATAGGGAGTGCGGAACCGAGCTGAGGAGAGGCCTAAATAAACAATAACCAAACCAAATAGAATACTCTTCAAGCATATAATACAAGAGATGACAAGAGCAGTCTGTCATCCTAAGAGAGTTTGAAGTATAAAAAGGGGGTTGGAGAGAAAGTGCGTAACCCGAGCGAGCACCGAGCTATTTCCACGAAAAGCAATTCCACTCGAAATCGTGCAAGAGTCAATCCGGAAGTACGGGCACAAATAGAACTTTTGATTCTGGAAAAGTGCGTCGAGTCGTAGCTGCCACATCGGAGCTTTTATTCACTGAAAAAAAAAAGTTCGGTAAATCCGAACTAGTTAGGATGACAAGGAGCCAGGTTTTGTTCGGTACACACAATTATTTGTGCGACCGAACTATAACAAATTCTCACAGTTCGGCTCAACGGACCGAACAGCTGAGCAGACCGAATAATTCGGTTGTGTGTACCGAACAAAATCTGGTCCCATATCATCCTAACTAGTTCGGATTTACCGACCTTTTTTTTCAGTGTGAAAGCCACCGCGCTCTAAAGAAAATTGGATTCATTTACAACTAGGAAAAATGTATCTTTGGCGGTTTTTCATCGAGTTTGGACAAATGGATCGTATTCGATGGTGGTTCGATATATCGTTTGGTTCAAAACAATAGAACATAATCTCAAACAAGAATGTTAGGATTTAAGTTGGAAAAGCTGAAAATGAGACAATTCCTAACAATCTCACTTTTCATTGCCATTTGGTACTCGAAAGAATGAAAAATCAATCACAAAAAACCCGTTCCCTCAGATTTCTGAGTTGACTTTTGCGGCTATGTTTACATGTTGAACCAATCGATATCGATACAATCTCGTCTGTTGGATGTATCGAATACGATCTATACACGCTACGCATTCCATTAGGGAATAAGAGCTCTTATTCCTTAAAAGCTACGCCAAGGCTTTAAATTTCGACTACTATTGATTTAGAAAAAAGAGATAGGAAAAATAGCTGTTTCATAAGTTTTTCATGTAAATGACTATACGTAAATAACTCAAGATTTGTTTTTACCAAAAAAAACAACCATGATTTTTATTTGGAAAGTGCCTTGTAAAGAGCCTTTAAACTAGAAGCAAGCATGTACGTGAAGTATAAGAAATATTTGCATAATTAGCACCGCTGTACATGTCTTATTCTGTCTTTGTTAAATTAGGCTCTCTATACACTTGAAGTGATTTTCAAAGAGCCTCTTTGAAATGATCAATGCAGACATTTTAGATTATATCCTTCCGTAAACTTTGAAAGCATGTTCTTCAATTATTATTATTATTACCACCAGTATTAATATACTAAATTTTTCTCCCTATAATAATGGTAGGTGGCAAAAGCTTTCAACGTTGTAAGCTGGAACTTGTGTTTTAAATTTTTAACTTGATTCTCGGTGACAGCAGTGGCGAGGGGCGAATGATCGATTATCGATATCTGCCCGTTTGAAGCTGTAGTAAAGAATCGATTACTAAGGTGTTCATTGCGAGCACCCTGTTTATCGATCCTTTTCCGTAGTTTTTAAATGCAGCTCAATCGATAAATCGCACTCCACTGATTCTCGGTGACAGCTCAATTTTCTCTGCTTAGGAGCGTCGGTAAAGTCACAACGCATTTCATCCTATAATCAAGTTCCAAACTTACAACGCCTTGAAAGTTTCAACCCCCCCTCCTCCCCGGGCCAATACTTTCAAATCGATTCTTGTGAGAACTGAGTTGAGGTTGCTGAATAGAGCAAAAATTCTAAGGACTAATTGCGGAAGAAAATGTGAAGAAGATTGGAAAAACTAAGAGTACGAGAGAAAAAAGAGGTAGGAGTATGTATAAATAGAAATAGACAGAGAGAGAGAGAGAGAGAAAGTAGGTGTCGAGACCAAGGTGAATACTAAACTATAAGACGATTCAAGTGCCAGGAGTTTTCGGGGTAATCATAAGATACTACCTTGACACCGCACGATAACGATTCTAATGACATAACGTACCTCGAGGCGTGCCTGTAATAAACGGACAAACATAGAAATGAATACATTGAAGAAAGTGGAAGAAAATAAAGATTTTAGTGCAATGCTTGTTTTGATGTGAAACCCTAAGACAATTTTGAGTACACATAATACGGAGGAGGTAACATCACGTTGAAATTTGTATTGGAATATATTTTTCAGGTTTGCACGCTGTAATAGCGCATTGCGCAATGGGTCAGTTATGCCATGCTAAGGAAAAACGCCGTATGAGCCTTCAAGCGTTCCGATAAAGTAAGAATTTTCAAGGAGACTGTTGGATATTTTTCTTCAAAATTTTCAGACAATTTTTCACACAATTTAATCTAAAATATCTGAAACTTTCAAGGAAAAATATGTATAACAAAACTCATATATACATGTTTTATCCGGGGCAATTTGGCAACTCTCGAATTTGCATATGGCCTTTTTCCTTAGCACGGCAGAGTTGCACTGGTCACAGAATCGTGTTTTGATGCTTGATTCTTGCAGATTAGCTAAAAATAATAAGCTCTATCCAAACAGCAAATTACTACATTCAATATTAACCGAGATATCGAGCTTTGTAGAAGTATGCTTTTAACGCCATCCACCACGGTAGTAACACCATTGGTTTCTTTCACCTGGTTTTATACGTGTTTTAAGTCGCGCAACCACTGCATACGTGTGTGTATTGCTGATTGATGGATCCAGGGTAGAAGGAGCCAAGGGTGTCAATACTGCGGTGGATGACGTCAAAACCGAGTTTTTCAAAGTGCGATATCTCGATTAATATTGAACGCAGATAGTTGCTGTTTGGACGGATCTTAATATTTATAACTTATCTACAAGAATCAAGCATCAAAGCACGATTCCGTGACTAGCGCATCTCACCCGTATCAAGGCTGTGCTTTCATTTGACGATTTTGGAGGGTTATTTGACAATAGATCATACGTTCTTTTCATCCACGAACTTACGCACTTTAGCGAAAAGAGATTCCATCGGAGGCTGACTCTGCACTGCGTTGCACTTAATTTCCGTGATCTCATACCTGCGGGCCGATTGTTGAAATTTATAGACAAAGCTATAGACAAAGAAGACATAGGGAGCATAAAACAATCCTATTGGTTGAAATGGGTGGTTCTTATAAACTAAGGGGGTGAATGATGGACTAACTATCGTGTCTGTCGTGGGTTGCCGTTAGTTAGTCTACTACCTGTGTCTTTTGTTCATTGCAACCATCCGCTTCCACTAACAGGATCCCTCCATATCCTTTTTGTCTTCTTTGTCTATTGCTTTGTCTATCAATTTCAATAATCAGCCCGCTGGTTCGAAATCTTCTACGTTACGTTAAAAGAAGAAAATGGTTCCAAACTTCGTCGTTTCCTGGTCGAAGGGACGTAACTTAACTACAAGGTTGCAACGATTAAAACAATTCAATTTCTTACAAAAATGTACCTGTGAAATTTTTTCCCACAGTCTCTCTGGTTATTACATGAGATCAGAGGAAAGGTCGATGAAATTTTCAGTAAAAATCCAAAAGATTACCCCACAAAAATTCAATTAGCGAGGGGAAATTTGGCAACATTGAAATGTAGTTACGCTCTTTCGAGAGGTAAACGACGAATTGCCCATTCGAATGAGCTAGTCGTATGCATATAAAAAATATGCTACGAATTTGCCGGCCAGAATCTGAAACTTATCCAAATTCATACGGAGCCTCATACCAAAATCGGATTTGGTGGACCCTCTATCGTGGGTAGCGAGAAGTTCACGCAGGAATATCGGAAAAAGATCAAAGCGTTCCATCAAATGCGGACGTCTTTATAGCTCGACCAATCGACGCGACGCGACATAACGTTCGTTGAGTTAATGCTGAACCCTCAGATACAACTATTCGTACTCGAAAGCTATGCTTCTTGCATGCAGAGGAAATGAAGGCGCTCTGCCTTTGCTCAAGCGTAAGCTAGCAGATTATCGCGCGACGTTCAGAGTAATACCTAAACTGTGCTTGCTTTTAGATCGGTCTGAGTATTAATTTAGGGCGTCGGCTTGGCAACTCTGAAGCTGGCTCAAGTCAAGACTCACAAAAAAAAAACGCCCTCCCTCATGACAGATCGCCGAAATCCAAGACTTATCCCCATATAACTCTCTGTCAAAACACAGGCTTCGCGAAGTCAAGGAGCGATACAAGTTAGAGGATACTTTGATAGGGTATAATCTGGGGTTAGCTTGAGTTAAAAAGGCAGCAGCCTAGCACACTCTTGCATAGTCTTTGTAATGCCTTCACCACAGTTCAAATACCTCAGGTATAAGTGTAAAAAGATCTTGTTGTAACTAAAATTGTTGCATTTAAAATCAGGACTGCTTCCTGATATAGTACATTGACGGTAAAACCAAGCCACGTATCTCGGTTTGCAACGTTGCAGACTTTCTGTCATACTTGGACCACGTTAGGCAGAAAGAAACCAAGCCACGCCAGCTTATTGCCTTTAATCGAGCAATTTAATTTTTCACATGAAAACGGTTGTGCGGATTTTTGTGCAAATTTCAGTGAATTTTTCGCATAGTACAAAACAGATTCCTTAAAAATTTCGAAAAAATCCGCACAAACGTTCTCTTGCAAAAAAATAAATTGCTCGGTTTAATTTGGCATTAGCTGATGTGGCTTGGTTCCTTTCTGCTGGACGCGGTTCATTTAGTCCATTTAAAATTATGACTTAATTCACCCAGATATAATATATCTATGGTGGAACTCGCGGAACAAGTATCTCGGCTTGCGACGTTGCAGAATTGGACGTATTTCTATCAAACGGAACTATGTGCATTATGACGTGAGCCCTGTTAAGCACATACTCTTATGGGTTTCAGGGCTCATGTCTTAATGCACATAGTTCCGTTTGATAGAAATACGTCCAATTCTTTTCTTACTTCATCTTTTAAATGCAGGACTACTCACTGCCGATTCTTAAAAACTTTCCCTCGGTCCTCTCAGTGCGAAGCAAATCCTTAAACAAATTTCAAAGAATGGTTTTGATTTGTTTTCATTGAAAAATATAAAATGGGAGCGAAAATCCTAAAGCACTGCGAAAGAGATACGTGATTCGGGACTATGACCGTCAATATGTTATTTCTGCTTTATACTCATTGGTTCCAAATTACGACTTAGAAGTTAGAGGTGAATGAACTTTTACTGGCATGTACTTCGCAAGTCTCAGTAAGTCTTCGTATTCAAGTGAAATGTATCAGCCTCTTTTGCATGCGTCAGTTCGACAAATTTTTCTTTTCGGTTTCTGAAATTCTGAAACCATATTATTCAAGCGGTAGCTTTTTTCTCAAATTAGACTTTTCTGATCCGACATCGGTTGAGAAGGGAAAAACATTTATTTTCTTCGAGTGTAAGGATCACATGAAAGTGGGGATGACAGCGTTGATTCAATCAATGTCAAACATCGCTTCGCCACAAAAAGAAGGTTGCACTGCTTTAGTTGCGAGGTACGAGCGGAATCACTCGATCCTTTCAGAGCTCCAGAGTACGCTTAGCTTGAATTTGGACGCATTTCTGCCAAACGGGTCTATGTGCATTAGAACGTGAGTCCTGTTATGCAAACAATCGTATGGGTCTCAGGGCTCATGTCTTGATGCACTTAGTTCCGCTTGACAGAAATACGTCCATTTAGGAAAAGAGAGACCGCAAAAAGGAAAGGAAAAAATTGGACGGTTTTAAGTTGAGAATTTAAACATTAAAACAATATTGAATCAATTTCAAAAACTTCGGCTAATTTGAAAAGTCACGAGGGTGTTTTAAATGTATTATTTTTGTGGGTTGAATTTCGTTGTACAGATCGTGTTTTATACCTGATATTTTGACAATATAATAAAACACTTATCATAATGATTAAGGTGATTTGTCAAGGTTTCTGACGTGGTCGAACTGGCATGCGGTATACCGCATCGATTATGACAAAAACCAGATTATAGATTTTTAGCAAAAAAAAAAAAAAAAAAAGACGATAGTCCCTAGGCGCATGAGCCTCAGAAAATTGGCAACATCCGAAGAAATGAAAGTAGAATCCTGTTTCGAGAGAAAACTCGCATCCAATACAGTTATCGATCTCTGTATCAAATGCGAAGTTTTCTTCCAGACAGAAGTCTATTTTCATTTCTCTAAATTTTGCCAATTTTTTTAGTTTAAAATGATTCTTCAGGCTCACGCGCAGGAACGATCTTTCTATTTACTGAACACTCAGAATCTGCCAAGATTTTTGACATAATCGATGCGATATATCACATGCCAGTTTGGCTATGCCAGAATCCGTGACGAATTACCTTTAATTCGTACTATGTCTAGTGACCCATTACAAAAATGGTTATAAGTTTTCATTTTCTCTTAATAGTAAAAATTTCTCTAAGTCCCTTGCAATTTAAATGAGCACCGTCGTTTATGTCAACAAATAAAGTTCTCGCTGCAAATACCGAAGGGATAAGACACCCGGGAGGTCTAAAGCTGCTGACGGGCAGCTAAATACATATTTGGTAACTTGATAGTTTGCCTATCGCGATAACATGAACTCGGGTCGGGGTGGGTTTTACAGACCGGGAACAACTCTGGGTCGTGTTTTTGTGTTTCGTTTCGTTCTCCCCTCTTTTCATCACTTGTTATAAGCTCTATCTAAACAAACATTTGTCCAGTGCAGCTATGCCGACACGACCTCCGACCCGACCCGTTATGCGTAGCCAAGTTATAATGCCCATCTACGAATTTATCGATTGTGTATCATAAACACATTGAATGATATAATTTTAAATTTGTCCATTACTGTCCGAAGGACTAAAACGTCCCAGATGTGCCCCTTAACATTTTTTGGCTTTGTCATACCCGTTTCCTCAATTCATCTATTATTCTTGTATTCTATCGATGCAGAAGTGCGCCATGGCCTGGAGCATCAACAATGCAACAATACTGTTACAAACAATAAGTAAACAATACTGTTATCAATATTGTTACCGCTACGCCACTATTACTGAAGGCTAATTGGACTGCATTTTGCAATTTGGAACTATAAATTCTGGCCCTGTTTAAAAACAACGTATGTGCCATTAGTTTCCCTGTGCACATAAGTGTTTTTTTCAAATTAGCCAGACTTTATATTTCCTAATTGCAAAATGCAGTCCAATAAATAAAATCCGGCCGTCTTTTTCCAATCTATCACAGCCTGTACCTTCTTTCAGGCTTTAGGTTTTACCGTTTTGTTTTTGGGTTTTTTTTCTTTTTTTGCGTGGTAAGCGAGGGAAATTCGATTTCGGGCATCTACTGCTCGTATGTGTCAAGAACACTACCGTGATAAGGAAGAACGCCGTATGAACCTTCAGGCGTTGCCAAATTTCCTTTGATAAGACACAAATTTCCTGGTAGGCTTATCCATCTTTTCCTTCCAATTTTTTAGATAATTTTGTTCGCAATTTCATTTGAAGTTCCTGAAAATGTTATGGAGAAATATTCAAAACGTTCCGAAAAAATAAACATTTTATCAAAGGAAATATGGCAACTTTCGAATGTTCATACGGCGTGCTTCCTCAGCACGGCAGAACACGCAAACGGCCAGCGTTATTTTCGGTTCTGCGCTACGGCGCTGCATACAACTATTCGTACTTCATGGATGTGCGTGTTGCATACGCATTCATTTGAAGGCGTTTTAACTTTCCTCGCGCTCGCAACGCAGCAATGACCCAATGAGTGCCATGTTTATACGTATACAGCATTCGTTTGCGGTTTTAATCACCGATGGAAGCATAGAAATTGCTGGCAGCTGATATCACTTGTATGATTCGTAACGGAGGGAGCTCATTAAAGGAAGATTGAAACCACACCGGGATCTTCGGAGAGGACCTCACATTGAATCGGACTATAACAGTGCCAAATTTTGTATAAAAAATAATAAAATAAATGTCTTGGAGGAAAGTTTTGAATCTTCTTCATTAAAGGATCCACACACTCTAGATCGAATTACTAACAAAATTCTCTGAAAATTTAGACGGAAAATACCAACAAGTTTTTCCAAAAATTCGCGATTTGTAAGAGGAAGTTTGGCGGTGTCTGTAGACTCACGCGGTTGTCTCCTCAGCACGGGATAAAACAAACAAATATTCATCCTTCAATTTTTTTCAGTCAACTGTAGCGTATCATTAAATATTTTTTTAAAAAAAAGTCTCTTGGCAGTTGGGGTTTCTCTAAAAAAAAAGTGTAGCATGTTTGAAAAAAAATCAAGATTTGGAATGGAGTTGCGGCGTTTTTGCTCTGAACGGCAAAAGGCTGATTATTGGAATTAATACGCAAAGCAATAGACGAGGAAGTAAGGAGTGATCCTATTGGTTGAAACGGGTGGTTCCCATAGATTAAGGGAGAAAATGATTGACTAACTAGGTATACGGTTTCTCGTGGGTTGTCATTAGTTGGTCTATTGCCCTCCTTTGACCTCTTTTTTTTTGTATTGTGCCCACTCTGGAAAAAAAAGCACATTTGATCTAGAGTCCAGACTCTTGAAAACATTGACAAGAAAAAGTACATTTGATTCAATCAGAATCTAGCTTAAATCAAGAACCAAGCCTCTTAATTTAAGCGGATTTCCTTTTGATTTGAGCAAAAATCTGATTGAATCAAGAGTATTTTTTCTTGTCAATGTTTTCAAGAGTCTGGACTCTAGATCCAATGTGTTTTTTTTTTTCCAATGTGCCCAAATCACTCACAGAAGATCCATGAAATGGGTCCAAACGTCTAGTATTTTGTGAGTTTCTTTTGTCATATTTTCTTTGTCAACTGCTGGCTTGTAGTTGTAGCATCATACAATATTGGTCATACTGCATTCGTCGTTTTTTTGGCTTGCAGCTCGATTTAGCATTGTTTTTCTTTATTTCAGGGTTGCCACAGAGGTTAAACCCAGAGGATGAAATTCTCTGACGGTTCCACGATTTCCCAGACACATTCTGGTGGAATTCCCTGGCATTATAAGATATTCCAGACGGTCAAAAAGTCAAAACTAGAAATAGTTTTCGGGCAAAATTCGTTTTTGAAACGTCAAACCCATTCTAGAAAATAAAAGAAGGTGCTTATCAATTTTTCCCTGGCATTTTCGTTATTTTCCCTAACATTTCCAGGTTATTCCCCTAACTGTTTAAATTTCCCTGACTTTTCAAAATTCCCTGACTGTGGCAACCCTGTCATTTGCCTGTGGCTTTGTCTTCCGATTTCAAAAATCAGCCCTTAGAGTGGTTCCCCGACGCGTCAGATCGGCAACGCCGAGGTAAAATCGTGTTAGACCAACTTTCAACTTTCAACACGGAACAAGCGGCCCCCTCCACTTCAAACACGAAAATATTTTCGCCGGCGGATGTTTGTTCGCTCTAATACGCTGTGTTTTTGAGTCGCCCCGCACTGAGGCCCGAGCCAGCTCACTGAGCAACCCGGGTGTACAGCTAAATACAAATATTAACCGTACTCAGCCGAGTTTTTCTTTCTGTAAGGCCGAATTACCAGCCAGGTCCAACTTTTAAATTGCTCCTGCACAAGGGGAAGATAGAAAACTAACTGAACTCCAGATTAGCTTTCATGATATCAGTTCCATTGAGTTCCATCGTGCTCGAGTTTAATTGAAAGTTTAAAGTTGGATTTATGTCCTCTTTGTCATTCTGCTTAACCGAGATCGGCCCAAACACGTAGGACCTTGGTGATTTTTCCCCATGCTTTTACGTACGGGTGAATGAAAGTTATTTACAGAAATATTTAAGGTGCGTACGGCAAAAGTGCTCGTTGAGGACAACAAAACTCGACAAAGGCAACAATGGTAGTTGATAACAAGTCGGTAAGGGGAATAGTGGTCGTTTAAGGCAAAAATGGTCGTTAAAGGCAACAGTGTTTCCTCAAGGCAACATGGGCCATTTGGGGCAAAGATGGTCCTCGAGGGCAGCAGTGGTCATTCAAGGTAACAGTGGTTAACAGTGGTTGTTCGAGGCAAAAATGGTCATTGAAGACAACATTGGTCGGTGAAGACAACAGTGGTCGCTCAAGACAACATGGGTCGTTCGGAACAAAAATGGTCTTGGAAGGCAGCAGTGGTCGTCAAGGACAACAATGGTCGTTAAAGGAAACAGTAGTCGTTAAGTGCAACAATGTTCGTTCGAGGCAACATTGATTGTCCAAGGCAAAAAAGATCGTTAAGGACAACAACCGTGATTTTTGAGGGCAAAAATGGTCATTGACGGTAACAGAAGTCGCTCAAGGCACATTGGTCGTTCAAGGCAAAAATGACTTTTTTTTCGAGCAAGTTACTGCTTTTTTTTGTGCGCAAATGTTCAAGATCAAGCTTTTATACAACACGTTTCTCGTCCTTTGCAACATTTGCGGGTACTTTTATGCACTTTTCGCTGCCTTTTGTGTTGAGGGAAAGTCTTGACTTATCATTTTGCTTTTGTAATTGGGGCAGTTGAATCGGTTTCTGTTAAACCGGCGTAAGTCCAAAAACGCAGGAGCCCTTTTGTCTTGCGTTATTGACAAAAGTCAGGGATCATGAGATTTTAAACTTACGACCGTATAACAGAAATCGATTCATTTAGGCATTTGCAGATGATGATTGATTGATTTTGAGATGTTAAAAAATTATCAGAGCCTACGCCAAATAATTTTACGCACTTGAGGAGAACGACAAAGATCTCATATTGATTCCGCCATTTACTTTACATGTAAAAGCGACGTCAACGATCTTCTCTCGCAGTCTAGAAGTGCGTATTCTTACTTGGCGTGGTCTGTAATGCCATATAAAATCTTGCTATTTGTACGTAGGGAACGGATATTTGAATGGTCGGAAAATAAAGCGCTGATAGAACTCGGTTCATTTAATATCGAAGATGCCACGGTCCCTTATCCATAAAATAGACCAAAAGGAACGAAAAAAACCCCTCCAGAATGGCGCACAATAGATGGAATGTACCATGGAGAGAATTTGGACATCATGTGTAACTTTAAAAGCTTCATATCTTCGAGAATCGAGATGGAGAGGATTGAAAGAGATCCGGTTGAGATTCTCGCAAACTTTTCTAAGGGGGAAAAAAATCCTTAAAATCGATAATAGGACGAAATGCTCATCAAATTTTGCATTTTTAGTCGATAAATGTCATGTCCGACCAGGGATTGAGAGTAAAATTTCGAAAGACTCGAATAGAATTCACAAAATTTGAAATTTGCTGATTTTTCCGGAATTATTAATTAAACTTTCAGAAGTCGCGAAAGCGTTTCAGATTGTCTACCTGTTGATGCGGCAGTGGAGGCTACCCTATTGTGGTGCTGTACACGAAGGGGGGCGGAAAAGGGGAGCATATAGAGGAATTTAGCCCCAACCTAATCTCCAAACATAACGAAAATATTTGCAACGCTTTAATGTTTTAGGCTCAGGGTGAAAAATGCCAAAATTGAGAATCACCGTTTCTAGTCGTTTCTTGATCTTCTAAATGCATCCCCAAAGGTTATAAAAACACTTCATGACATTCCGTGAAATTTCACGCGAATAAATTTCATGAACTTTCCCATCTCTAAGACACTGTCTCCACGGGACTTTTCACGGGGTTTTTTCCAAGTTCGAGTCGCAAAAATGAAACTCCCAGGGGCTTTTTCCCGTTAAACTACACAACAAAATTTCTTCTCTTCTTTTTAAGTTGTTTCTAGGACTCCGCTAGAACTCTTAGTTGGTACTGCGATTAGTACTGACTAACTCAATATTTTTTCCAACTTCGGAAGTGAGATTTCTCCCTGGGATAGATCCCATGAAACGTTCCGTGGAGCCAAGACTTGAAGTTCCTGAAAATTTTAAGGAAAAATATTCAAAACGTTCCGAAAAAATTAAACATTTTATCGAAGGAAATATGGCAACTCTCAAATGTCCATACGGCGTGCTTCCTTAGCACGGCAGCACACGCAAGCGGCCAGCGTTATTTTCGGTTCTGCGCTACGGCGCTGCATACAACTATTCGTACTTGATGGATGTGCGTGTTGCATACGCATTCATTTGAAGGCGTTTTAACTTTCCTCGCGCTCGCAACGCAGCAATGACCCAATGAGTGCCATGTTTATACGTATACAGCATTCGTTTGCGGTTTTAATCACCGATGAAAGCATAGAAATTGCTGGCAGCTGATATCGTTTGTATGATTCGTGACGGAAGGAGCTCATGAAACGTTCCGTGGAGCCGAGACTTTTTTCCGACCTCTTGCAGCAGCTCGTTCCACTGTGCGGCGCTATCAAACAACCGAAAAAAGGCGGAAGTAAGCCCCGGACCGCGATTCTGTAACAATAACCTTGAGATTGCGGCAAGATTGATGGGGCCACCCGCCGGGGGTGACGCAACAATGCGGGGGCCACCGGGACGGGGGGGGGGGAGGCACCGCGCCGCAGAGCAATCAATTGGCGGGGGCGGGGGTGAAAGATGCGGGGGTTGACGAGATGTCCGGCATAAATCAAAATGAATAATTAAGGTGGGCGCTTGGCCGCCGCCGCGAGGAAGAGGGAGTCGTAAATAAAGATGCGACCGCGCGGCAAAGAAAAACACCGTATGAACTCCCAAACGTTGCCGAATGTACTTAAAAAATCATTCATTTTTCGGCCGGTTTCAGGTATCTCATCTGAATTTTTCAGAAATGCAAATGTTGCATGTGTAAGGGATTTGCGATTTAACTGTTGATTCTTTTGTAAAAGTTCGCGAGAAACACGATGGTGACACTGGTTTTCTCTGAAATCAACTCCTAAGCTCAAAAAAAGCTCTCAAGTTGAGGCCAAAATGGAGGGGATATCCCACGCTATCCTGGGAGTCCACCTCTACATCAAGACAAACTCTCCATGCGAAGATAGGGAGCAAATACACTGACAGGGCTGCCACTTTATTTGGGGACTCTAAAACTGAAAACACGGCATCGCTGCTAATTCTTTGCATGGAAGGTTCGTCTTGATGTAGAAGTGGACTCTCAGGATAGCGTGGGATATCCCCTCCATTTAGGCTTCAACTTAAGAGCTTTTTTTGAGCTCGGGAGTTGATTTCAGAGAAAACCAGTGGCACCATCGTGTTTCTCGCAAACTTTGACATCAGAAGCAATAGTCAAATCGCAAATTCCTCACACATGCAACATCTCCATTTTCGTTGTTTGTTCAAGAGCGAATATTTTACCGGGGGAATTCGGCATCGTGCTTATGGTGATAGGGTGTTCTTCCTTAGCGCGGGAGCGTGGACCCATAAAAAGGGAATACTCCTCTTCTGAGAGCAACATCAAATATTGACGACGGCGCTGCTCATTGTTACTGCGGACCGACGGCTTTTACGGCCCGGGAGCACGTTTTTCCGGCTAACGTCACCGGATCCTCCGGCCCAATCAATTGCCGTCCGTAAAATGAAAACCGCGAGCGCGTACCAATCAGGTGTCGTATTCAAATTAAATTCCAATTCGCCGCCGTCGTTGCACGATCGGGCATAGTCGGACGTATTTATGCTAAAAAGAACTAGAGAAGTTTACACTGAAAAAATAAATTACGGGCTATAAAGATGTACCGTCCGTTCCGGGTGCTGGAGTAGTAGCTACGATTGCTCCGTGTGCCACGCCCGGAACCTTCGGTCTCTAAGCCCGGAACGCGGACGGTATGTTTATACAGGGTGTCCCAGGATTGAGTACGAAAATTGAGGGAGTCAATTTTTTGGGTCAAAAAAAGGCGTTTTTGCAGTTTGCCCTGAGGGCCAAGGTCCCCCTAAGGTTGAAGGAAAAAAATCATCTTTTCAACACTGTGACCATGTTTATCGACCAATATTAATGAAAATTGATAACTTAGGGTAATTGCTTGCCTTATCAAAATTTCACTTAAAACACCGTGGGCGTAAAAAATTAGTTAATTAATTCATGAAAAATCCACTTTTCCTGTATTCGTGAAAACAAACTACTTGTTACATTAAAACACCGAAGTTTACTTGAATCGAATTGGCAACTCTTTAATTTCAGTTCTGGCCGAGCGAAACTTTCGTCTCGGTCGACAGAACTGACGGTCAATATGAAAGATGAACCATATGAACTAAAGTTTTTCGGTGCGTTGAACTTAACCCTCTGTTTGATGACTGAATCTCCAGTTTACTGGACCGCAGATAGGTTCTGTCAATTGAGAACGTCTGTTCGCGTGACTGAGAGCCCATTTCTCTGAACCGAAAAGTGCTCATTGAACTATAAATGAACTTGTTATAATCGAGCATATATTTTATGTAGCACAAAACATTGTGGTTCAGTTTTTCATATAGAATCTTAAATTGGACCGATTTTAGCAGAAAAGAACTAAGCTACACCAGCTACTGCCAAATTTAACTGAGAAACTTATTTTTTATAAAAGAGAACATTTGTGCGGATTTTTGTGAAAATTTCAAGAAACTTGCCTCGTAATATGCAGGAAATTCACTGAAATTTGCTAAACATTCGCGTGACCGTTTTAAAGTAAAAAGTTAAATGCCCAATTAAATTTGGCAATAGCTGATGTGGCTTAGTTCCTTTCTGCTTCCCGTGGTCCAATTAAAGTACCAAACGATCATTCATAAAAAGCACCAACCTTGTAATGAAATAACGGAACGAGAATTTTCTTTTTTAGATCATATAGATTCACCTAACATAGGGAAACTAACGTTATAAGAACCACGGGTTCAGGGGGTACATTCCAGTTCAGAGGACTGAAACTTCAGCCACACGAATGGACTCCTTTGATGGACGAAGCTACGGCCACGATTCACCGGACCAAGAAACTTCGGTCAACATGAAACATCTACCCAATGAACAATGTTTTTCGGTTCCACGGGGAAAAAACTTCGTAGCTGAGACCTGAAGTTCGGGTCATATGGAACTCTGAAGTTTTCAAATCGTCCATTCGAAAATTTGAGTTCCACTTGCCAAACTTCGGGTCTCACGCAAGAAGGTTTTTGCCTCGTGCTGAGCTAACATCTCAGTTTGTAGGACTGAAGTTCTAGTTAACGGAACAAAACTCAATCAAAGAGGACTTTTGAAAAACCGAGTGTTAAGTCCCCTGCACCGGAAAATGTCCAACGAACTTACACTGAAAAAAAATTCTCGGCGTTTTTACCACGGTCCGTTGGTACTTTCACCATCTCACTTTTTTTACCAATTATTGGTAATTTTACAAAGACAGACTAGTAAGTTTACCTAAAAACCGGTATTTTTACTGTTTTTTTCAGATAAGAATATCACTATTATTGGTAATCAATTACCGGTAACTTTGCCATTTTATCTCGGTAATTCTGCCGCAGTCGATAGAAAATATTGGCGTTTTTACCAAGGTCCAGTAAAATTACCCATTCCATAAATGGTAATTTTACTCTTTTCTTAGTAAATACACCGAGATTTTTTTTTCAGTGTACCGGTTCTTAAGACCGGTTTTTTCTTTCTCCTTAAAGATGTCGGGGTGACTGCACTGCGCAAAAAATGGGATCCTATGAGCGGAGGACTCTTTGACGGCTTGTGTGCAGAGCATAAGTGAGAGCATCACGAGATGACAACCAACTTGAATAGATTCAACACAAAGGGGGAGTGGCTCTCTGTTGTTGAGGGGAAATTGGGGGCCGAGGGGCTAAGTGGACGAATAATGAGACGCGAGGCACTCGAAAGAAGAGTATCTGTTGCTCTCGGCGTGTCACTATGACAAGGTTGCTACATTGCGGTAGCCTTCGTAACGGAAAGTTGACAATGTGTCAGAGGTAAAAATAGGACAAAAAAACCAGCGATGGAGCAATTGCGCCAGTCTCAAAATCGCGTTTGGCATGGTTAAGGTGATTTGATGGCCGCCAAAATATATTCATCGAAAAAAATTATGCTGATTTAACATTTTGGATGTAAAAAAGTGTGCGAGAACTCACAGAACGCCAAATTAACCGCTACAGCAGTTATTTCAGTAATGTCAAGATGTAAAACTAACTGTGGTGGTTAATTCAGCGTTTTGTGGGTTTCCACACACTTTTTTACATCCAGAATGTTAAGCCAGCATCACTTTTTTTCGGTGTACATATATATATTTTGTGTCAAAAAGATATGCGTCCGACGTAAAGAGCCTGGTTGCTGATCGTCGAAAACTAACTAACTAACCAACTTCTGAATTAAGGTCAAAACGTTTCTCGGTAAAATATTCTGCGCGAATATTGGACGCACTTCAATGTGATGTGGCGTTCAAGGTGTTCAAAAAAATAACTACTTAAAAAAGCTGGTTTTTGCAAAATGATTGATCAAATTGGAGACATGTATTTTTTAGTCGATGTTTGAAAGTGTATAAATTCTGCATGAATATGAATTATTTTTGAGAAAACTCTGAAAAGTGATGAACGCGAGACCTTGCAAGAAAGTGTGTTGAAATCTTGCAAATTAAACATACTCTGTCAGCTCAAATTTAAAAATAAAATAAGACTGGAACCCGGAGAGATGCGCTCCTTAAAAATGACTCCGATATCATTATTTTTTTAAAATTTCAAAAAATATAGCTAGTTCTACCATTTTATCTTGGTATGTGAGGAATACCATTGAAAGCGTCAATTTTCAAGCTGTTTGCTGGCCAGTGGCCCATTCTTTTGCAACCCTCGTTGAAAAACAACTCATCCATTGCAGCTGGAGACCTTGAACTTAACTTTTGTCTGAAAACTTTTGTGCTCACCGCTCGCTCGAATTCTCGGATAGCAGTCGGAGGGTTAAATTTATAAAGGGGCACCGATGTCAACGCCAACGTTAGATATCTTGTCTCTCGAAGAAAACCCCGCATTGCGAGCTCACTTGATTTCGCAATTCCAATACTTGGAGCGTTCTTAATCAGGACCATGTAAACAAAATAAATCTATTTATGCGGAGTTATCATAGATTTCTTTTTTGAATGAATGCATCCAATTACTTGAAGCACTTATGAAAAGCTCTGAGGTCCTTGATTAAATTTTGATTGAATCTCCAGGAAAACGCGTTCTTCGTTTAAGCTCAACTTCAGAGCACTGAAAGGGGGTTTACAAGTTATTCAGCTTAATCTGTGACGTCTTGATGCTTTCTTGGAAGGGAACTATGCTAAAGAACCTGCTGTTAGACGTCATTTTGTAACTTTGATGGGAAAAGATGTGCTAAAAACGCTCCTGCTCTTAAAATCAGTGCCGTGGCGTGCTTTGCGATTTATCGATTGATCTTCCATGTAAACCTATGGAAAATGGTCGATAAACAGGGTGTTCGCAACGAACACTATAATAATCGACTCTTTGCCATAGCTTCAAATGGGGAGAAGTCGATAGTCAATCATTCTCGCCGCGCCTGTTCTCAAAATTACTCGTGCTCATATTATTGAGAAGCAGTAAACAATACCAATTCATGCTCTCGTTATGTCAAAGCAACCGGTTTTTGGCTCATCGAAGATAGTAATAATGAGGTTTCACAGAAAACAGAGTTCTGTTCCTGGAGCTGCGTTACACGCAGTCGAGCAGTTTCAATATCAAAGAGATGGACTTCACTTTGCAAGAAGGAGCAATCATTTATATAAAATCTATTTCTATGAAATGATTATTAAAAACTATTTCTATAAAATCTCGTCTATAAAAACACACACCTGCGTAAGGAAACTAATGGCACGTGCGTTGTTTCTAAAATGAGTTGGGAACAGTAGTTCCTAATTGCAAATTTTAGTTAAACTGTTTTTTATTGAGAGGGCATAATTATGGAAAATGCGAGAATTGAAATTTAAACTTGAGAGATTTGGAATTAGATGCAGAGGTGATTCTTGCAGGCTCACGACACTGAGTTTTGTCAATTGAATTACGTACAAAACGACCGACACTCGTTGGACCAGGCTGCTTCATCTAGAATCGATTATGCTTCATCAATTCGAAGAGAGTAGAGCAATTTTGCCCACCGGCTAGAATCTTCACTGGGTGAACAAATCGACAAATTACTTCCTTGTTTTTTTTTTCTTTTAAAAAATTTAATTTTACATTTATTGTAAATTACGGAGCCAGAGGTTGTCTTTTTCATTGGATGAGTGTTTTACATAAAGCAGAAAGGAAATTACGGGTGTTATTAGTAAGGATACGGTGTGAATTAGAGTCAAACCTCTGAAAAAAAAAAAACAAAAACAAAAACAAAAGCGCAAACGTCAATAACGATTTCTCTTTGAAGTCGAAAAATGGGGTGTAAATTTATTGATTTTTGAGTATGATGAGCGTTAAATAATAATGTAGCCGACATTTATGCCGAATATTCCAAATAACCCACACAAATTTAATAATGTGGCGAAAAATTACAGATTTCTCTAGCTTGATTGCAAAATTAACGAGAAACCCTGGGAAGGCACTCAAGACACACACTGGAACTAACGCCACCTACTCATTTTGTCATTTGAAGAAGTCGATGACTTTTTAGCGCGGAAACTTGCTCAATTTGTCATCCGTTCTGGCGGAAAACTAACTGTTGGAGCTCGCACAAACTTTCCGAAATGTCGCTGGAAATCTTATTACTTAAAACTTCTTCACTCGCGTCTCCTAGGCTAAACCCTGTTGCCACTTTTCCTGCTTTCACATCGTAAACTGTTCTGGGAAAAATGCGATACAATCACGTTTTCTAAAGACAAAACCAAAGTTGTAGAACTGTCACTGACAACGAGTCCCATGAATGCACTATCTCAACGGTGTTAGTACGAAACCACGTATCTATGTTTCGACGATGTAGAATTACTTTATTTTTTAAGTAGATAACTACTCAACAGTGATTCTTGAACACTGCCGTGATTTTTCTTCTCCGTGAAGAAAATTCTGCGATAACTTCAAAGAATCATGTCGATTTGTTCTCCTTTAAAAAAATGAAATATAGAGGCGGATATTTTCAAACACAGCAAATAAGATACGTGGTTGCGGACGTACAACCACATAAACTGGACCGCGTTAAGCAGAAAGGTACCAAGCCACATCCTCTATTTTCAAATTTAACTGGGCGATTTAACTTCTTACATGAACGCAGTTCCGCGGGTGTTTTTTGGAAATTTTAGTGAATGTTGTGCATGATCCAAAGCAAATTCCTTAAAAATGTCAATGAAATTTGCACGAACGTTCTCTTGTGAAAAATTAAATTGCACAGTTAAATTTGGCAACAGCTGATGCGACTTGATTCCTTTCTGCTGAGAAGGGACACATTTTCTCTCCTTTATACAATAAGATACTGAAGGCACGCAGGGCACGGTTAGTCTCCTGCTGTTCACATTTTCCGGAGTAGTTCATTTGGACTACATTTTGCAATTTGGAACTATAAATTCTGGCCTAGTTTAAAAACAACGTATGTTCCATTAGTTTCCCTATGCACATAAGTGTTTTTTCAGACGAGCCAGAATTTATAGGTCCAAATTGCAAAATGCAGTCCATATACTGTACAGAATTGGACTGCATTTTGCAATTTGGACCTATAAATTCCGGCCCGGTTTAAAAACAACGTATGTGCCATTAGTTTCCCTATGCGCATGAGTGTTTTTTCAGATGAGCCAGAATTTATAGGTCCAAATTGCAAAATGTAGTCCAATTAATCGAGTACTCTCACGAGCTTTCTATTCATTATAAACTTTAGACTAGGGTGTGCGCGTAATGAAAAAAAAAAATTATGATATAAATTGAAAATACGACAAATAGGTTTCATTCGTGCGGTAGAACTATCTTTTGTCAGCGCGGCGGGAAATTTGCGCGGGAATATTCAAGCCCCCAAATTGTCTCCCGGAGAATTGAGACCATTAAACTTTGCTAACGGGCGCAAGGGTTTCAGTTACCTCGCTCTTTTATCGTCGTCTCTCTGACGTAAGAACGTAACACGATTTCCACGTGAGCCCTGTTGTCCATATAACTCCATGCTCTCCAGGGCTCATGTCGGAATCGAGATACGCCCTTACGTCGGAGGAGCGACGCGTTATTAGCCCCAAGCAGGATAGATTAACAACGGCGCGAACCAATGAGGGCATTTTGTAGCGGAGTACCCTTAAAGCTTAGTGCCTGGTCGGCTCATCTCGCCGGCTGTTAGGACCCTGCGACTTAAAGCCCTTGTTTCCCTTCTTGGTCACCCTTGTAGATTGCAACATTCAATACTTTAACTTCCGTTTAAAATGTTTAGTTGCAAAACAGCATTTCGAAGCTTTGCGACGATCAATTTGAAAAACAAACTATATAAGTAAGTAACATGCCGCTCTTACAGCGCTTCTGCGCGCTCTGCAACTTCCAACGGCCACTGATCGCGATTCAGTGAGGACAGAGTCCCTCCGGCAAATCGCGTCTCCTCATTTCCTGCCTTCCTCCATCGACCCACAATTTGGCAGGGCATGCTCTGCGTTTCCTGCCAAGGGAGACCCAATCCAGAACCTCTGGCATCCTTTGCACAATGGAGATGTTGCATGTGTGAGGGATTTCCGATTAGACGATTGATTCTTATGTAAAAGTTTGCGAGAAACACGATGGTGCCACTGGTTTTCGCTGAAATCATCCTCCAAGCTCAAAAAAAGCTCTCAAAAAGTGAGGCCAAAATGGAAGGGATATCCCACCCTACCCTGAGTGTCCACCTCTACATCAATACAAACTCTCCATGCAAAGATAGGGAGCAAATACATTAGCAGGGTTGCCACTTTATTTGGGGACTCCAAAACGGAAAACACGGCAACCCTGCTTATGTATTTGCTCCCTATCTTTGCATGGAGAGTTTGTTTTGATGTAAAGGTGGACTCTCAGGGTAGCGTGGGATATCCCCTCCATTTTGGCCTCTATTTGAGAGCTTTTTTTGAGCTTGGGAGATGATCTCAGAGAAAACCAGTGGCACCATCATGTTTCTCGCGAACTTTTACATAAGAATTCCTGGTCAAATCGCAAATCCCTTACACATGCAACATCTCCATTACACATGCCCATACCAGAAAAGCTGTTTCGTAAAAATGTCATGCACTACGTTATTTTCGACACCCATAATTTCACGTATTCTTTCATTCCGAACATGATCCTTCCTTGACACTCTGGCCGATCTACGTCAGTAGTCATCTTGGTTGCCTTAGGCATGTCCTATGACTGTTCCTCCAACTGTCATAATCTCATTCGCATAGGTTAATATGCTTTTGATGATGGAGTTACAAATTCTCTTTCTGTCAAATTTCGATATAGCCTAGTCCCAAAGAATACCGTTCATTATGCTAATGGAGTTCCTCCTCTGTAGATTATGATCTATGACTGCCTGGTCTAATTTGCCATCAGATGTTAAGCGCACACTTAGGACACTTAGGTACTTGTATTGTTCTTAACCTCTGGAATTCTGTCCATCTTCTAACTCTATTCTTTGCTGATCGCCTCCCACCGTTATCTTCTCTGTTTTGCGAATGCTAACATTTAAAAATAAGCCCTACTTCTGATTTTCGACAACCGATTTTCGAGCCATGTATTCCGCATTTTCTGCATCCTGAGCAATGATCTCTTGGTAATCAGCAACCCCCCCCCCCCAAATAAAAAAAAAATTAATATAATTTGACGTTTGTTTACAGAGACTTTGATTGAAATTGTCACTGAAAAAATGGCTGCACTGGGAAAAACACACATTGGGTCTAGAGTCCAGACTCTTAAAAACATCGACAAGAAAAAATACTCTTGATTCAATCGGATTTTTGCTTAAATCAAGAACGAAACCTCTTAATTTGAGCGGATTTCCTTTTGATTGAAGCAAAAATCTGATTGAATCAAGAGTATTTTTTCTTGTCAATGTTTTCAAGAGTCCGGATTCTGGATCCAATGTATTTTTTTTTTTTTTTTTCCAGTGTGAGAGGAAGGGTCGTCCCCTTCAACGAAGTGCATTGAGTCTCTACCTTATCCGGCAAAAAACAGTGTCGCCAACATGCAAAATCGTCATCGGGAGAAACGTAACCAGTTTGAGGTCTCTGAAGATTATTTCAACAATCCCGATGTTGAACTACATTTGGATTACATTCTGCAGTACGGAAACACTATTTCTGGCTCTCCAATAAACGCACATATCTCCATTGGAAAACAAATGGCATGTACACTGGAAAAAAACACATTGGATCCATATTCCAGACTCTTGAAAACATTGACAAGAAAAAGGACCCTTGATTCAATCAGATTTAAGCTTAAAACAAAAGGAAATCCGCTCAAATTAAGAGGCTTGGTTCTTGATTTAAGCTTAAATCCGATTGAATCAAGAGTATTTTTTCTTGTTGATTTTTTTAAAAGTCTGGACTCTAGATCCAATGTGTTTTCTTCCAGTGAACCAGTTTGAGGGCTCTGAAGATTATTTTCACAATCCCGATGTTAAACTACATTTGGATTACATTCTGCAATACGGAAACGCTATCTCTGGCTCTCCAATAAACCACTCATCTCCATAGGGAAACAAATGGCATGTATGTTGTTTCTAAAATGGGCCAGAAATAGCGGCGCCTTATTGCAAAATGTAATCCAATTGCAAGAGTCGTGAAGAAGGTTTCCTTACGACCATGTCTCCACGCTGCGGACTGGAAATTTAGCGGTTCGCCACCGCGGACCTTTGTATTCATTGCGCCCCGGAATCATCTCCCCCCCGCCCGCCCGAAATTGCCGCTGCCACAAATAAAAAAGTCAAGTATGAGCGCGGCGGAGGACGAGCCGGAAAAAATGCACTCGGGTGAGAACAGAGGTGAAGGGGGCAGACGCAGAGTGGAGCCCCGGCACACAACTGTAAATCAGGGAAGTTGGTACTGATGGAGCTGCACCTTGCGGCTGATTCAAGCCCGGGAATTTATGACTCAATCCACACACTCGTATAATACTAAATCACCCCCGCAAAGCCGCCGCGACGCCGGGTTTCCGCCGGGGCCCCCGCGGAAAAATGACGAACCCCCGGTTCCGCGCCCGGCGAGCCGGCAACCGATCGAACAAAGCCGCGAATAATTCACCGTGGGGTCTCTTGCATTTTTGAGCGGGACCGAGCCCGCGGCGCTGCCCCCCCCCCCCCCCCGACTTTGGGGTTGTCTTGTGCATGAAGGCCGTTCTGCGTCTCGGATGCTCTAACCTCTCTCGGTAATTAAGTTTCAAGGTCGATTCGGGGACACTGTTGAGTTGGGCCCCCTGTGTGTTTTCGGCACACTGGAAAAAAAACACATTGGATCTAGAGTCCAGACTCTTGAAAACATTAACAAGAAAAAATATTCTTGATTCAATCAGATTTTTGCTTAAATCAAAAGGAAATCCGCTCAAATTGAGAGGCTTGGTTCTTGATTTAAGCAAAAATCCGACTGAATCAAGAGTATTTTTTCTTTTCAATGTTTTTAAGAGACTGGACTCTAGATCCAATGTGTTTTTTTCCAGTGAAGTTCCGCGTGCAGAGGAAAAAATTCCGGTTATCACTGGGGCAGCACAGTGGATCGAGTCAACAGGAGAGGTTGGACAAAATTTAGAAACTTTAAACGCTTACAAATTTTTTCATATAAAACTTAGAGGTTCTAAATTGGGTTCCATTGGTTTCTCCGTGAAATTTTATTCTAGAAGCACCCTTTATAATTTAAAATTTGACGAAACGAACATCAAAACTTGCAATATTAATCAAAAACTTAATGTCCGACCTATCATAATGACTTGATCTGCTGAGGCCGTTCGGCTACGTAACGCACTTAGGGAGGAGGAAGGGGGGGGGTTGTGCCAGCGAAATGTTGCGTTACATGGGGGAGGGCGTCAATCCTTGCGTTATGTAACAAATGCGAGCTGGGGCGCAAATAAACTTTGAAAAAAAAAACGTGCTCAAAAAGTTAAAAATCCCATCCTCCCTGAGTGAATCTTTAAAATGGGGGGGGGGGGGAGATTCAGGCCAGAGTTACGTAATTCAAAAAGGCTAAGTGTAGGGCTACGTTACAGGTGCATTAAAAGGTGGGAGGGGGTAAAAACATCGGGGAAAAGGCGTTACGTATTGTGACCGTCCGACCGTGGTTCAACCAAAACAATATGTCTGTTGCAATTTGCAACCACTTCAATTTGATCATGATCACGAGCCTTTGGAACAGGATGAATCCAACTTCAGAACTGATAAGAGATTATACATGGTAGCGAAATGCTGCATGATCCGAAGCCAGCAGATGGACCTTTCTTTCTGAGCCAAATGCCGAGGTATGTGATACAAATATATCAACTTCTGTGTAGTCCAAATTGCATAACCGCCGAGTTGAAGGAGTTTTGCAGTTCTCGCTTCTGATTTCACTCGACTAGTCGCGAGAATGTCCTGATGTAGTACGTACACATTTTATATAGACGTAGAACGTCTAACTTGACCTCAATTTCTGAGCTAAATTTCAAAATTTTATATCAAATCCCAGGTAACTTCAAATTTCGTTTTCATTAAATTACAGGATCATTGAATTCCTCCCTTGTCCGAAAATGTGTACTGATTGTAAGTTGGACGCGTGTAAGTCTTGAAATACAATGAACCCCCTTTTCCGAACTTCGCTTTTCATGACAATAAGCTCATTTTCCTTCCATCCCGGTGCCTCAAAATTTCCATTTGCGATTATTTTTCTGGGAGAAACCCAAAAAATGTTGTTCCATGAAAATGAAAAAAGTCTTTGAATGAAAAAAGCAAAACAATGCACACATTTTCAAGGAGATGCACATTTCTTCGGGTTCTCCTTTTGAATAGGTGAGGATTTTGCAACACCTAGATTTGAGCTACATTTACTCTTATTTCACCTCCATAGCTTCACATCGTCACCTTTTATGCGTCATTGAAAGGTTCATGGGACAGCGTCATCTGATATTTCACCCGATGGGTTTCGAAAGCGGCGAGAGACAAAAGCGAGGCGTAAAAGATCGATTATCGATGATTCTCCATTTGAAGCTTTAGTCAAAAATCGATTATTAGGGTGTTTGTTGCGCAAACTCTGCATATCGATGGTAGTTATCATAGGTTTAAATGGTATATCAATCGGAATATCGCAAAGCACGCCACGCTCCTGACGAGTGAGGTACAGGAACTCGTAGAGGACACCTTTTAGGCACACTCGCCGCGTGTTGAGGTGTCGTCAAATTATGAGTTTTTCATCCGGATGCGAGGAAAATAAATAAATCCACACTCCAAACGAGCAACCGTATGGAAACTCACCCACAGTGAAATTATCACGCATGGAAAGATGAGCAGGGGCGAAAAAAATAAATAAAAGAAAAACCAATCTTCACCGATTGAATAATTTTGTTTCATTCGTGTTGCTTCATTTGAATGTTGGATGATGTGTATATGAATGTGTCCTCTCACCCGGTTCACTCGCACAGTGGTCAAAGCTAAAAAGAAAAGTTCTTGCATCTTGTAATCATTTTTTATACTTACACAATTTTACATTTGATCGTTCACTTGTCACTTTTTAAAGGGATACGATGTTTCTTTCGATTCTATTTACGACAAGGAGTTTAGATACGCGTGTTAAAAATGGAAATATGAAAAACTTTCGTCTCTTTCCCCTCCTTGCGAAAATTACCTCAGGATTTTACTGTGCGCGCCTGATTGTAATTCATGACGCGGTAAGCCAGTGAGCCGCTCGCTTGTTTTCCGATAGGGTGATTTTTCAACTCCATTTATTCATTTTTATTCTCGCCGGATTGCTGTGTAATTGATTTACGTCCGTTGAGTGATTAAGGCTTTGCGTTCGTGCGGGATTCACCTCAACAATATAAATGAAGGTGCGCTCGAAATAGGGAGGGATGAGGGATGACTCGTTTCTCTCTTTCATTCCGCTCTTTACAAAGTTCACATTCTCAGAGATTTGAGCCGGTTGTTGGTCTATGTTGATCAATGTTACCGGGGGAAAAATATTTTTTATGCTTTGCTATTGTTTTAATGGGTCCGTTTCGAAAGTCACGGAATCTTATTTCGATGGTTGAAAATGGGTCAGCTGCACTGGGCACATGAATCTTGTTTAGATGCTTGATTCTTTCTTTCTTCTTGCTTTTCTTTGCTGATTTTTCTTCTTTAGATCAGCTAAAGATAATGAGATCCGTCTGAACTACAACTTTCTGCGTTCAAAATTCACTGGAAAAAAACACATTGGATCTAGAGTCCAGACTCTTAAAAACATCGACAAGAAAAAGTACTCATGATTCAATCAGAATCTAGCTTAAATAAGAAACCAAGCCTCTTAATTTAAGCGGATTTCTTTTTGATTCAAGCAAAAATCCAATTGAATCAAGAGTGTTTTTTCTTGTCAATTTTTTCAAGAGTCTGAACTGTAGATCCAATGTGTTTTTTTTTTTTTCAGTGTTTGTTATTGTTTTAATGGGTCCGTTTCGAAAGTCACGGAATCTTATTTCGATGGTTGAAAATGGGTCAGTTGCGCTGGGCACAGAATCTTGTTTAGATGCTTGATTCTCTTAGATCAGCTAAAAATAATAAGATCCGTCTGAACTACAACTTTCTACGTTCAAAATTGGCCGAGATATCCCGCTTTGAAAAGTCGGGCTTTCGACGTCATCCTCCACAGGAATGACACCCTTGGTTTCTTCCACCTTGCTTTTATCCACCTTTCACGTTGAACTACCACACTGGAAAAAAAAAGCACATTGAGTCTAGAGTCCAGGCTCTTGAAAACATTGACAAGAAAAAATACTCATGATTCAATCGGATTTTTGCTTGAATCAAAACGAAATCCGCTTAAATTAAGAGGCTTGGTTCTTGATTTAAGCTAGATTCTGATTGAATCAAGAGTACTTTTTCTTGTCGATGTTTTTAAGAGTCTGGACTCTAGATCCAATGTGTTATTTTTTTCCAGTGCAGTGCAAATGTGCGTCACATCGACTGATGAAAGCAAAGTGGAAGAAACCAAGGGTGTCACTACCGCGGTTGATGACGTTAAAAACTCGACTTTTCAACGGGCGATATCTCTGTTAATATTAAACGTGGAAAGTTGCTGTTTGGGCGGATTATAATATTTTTAGTTAATCTACAAGAATCAAGCATCAAAACACAATTCCGTGACCAGCGCAATTGACCCATTACGATGGTTTGTGCTTAAACATCTTTAGTGGATTTGCTAATTGCTTTCACTATCACTTCCGAGCTTTAGAAGTCTTTTAATCCTACAAAGAAGACATCGAAGCGGTTAGGATCAGTTTTCTTTGCAAAGGATAGAGAGGGGAGTCAGATTAAAGTGGAGTGGAAATTCCAGTGGAGTTATGTGCGGAAAACTGGACTGCAGAGGCATAAGTCAGTTGTGAGAAAAGGCTGAGGATTTACTATCTTTCGCATTGGAATTCCAAACTGCCGCAACTTGGAAAAGAGTTGTGGCCAATCAATGGAAAGTATCTTTGCCTCTGTCTATTGCTTTGGCGGTGTGCAGTTTTGCCACGTTACATTCTTATCCCGCATTACCTCATAGTTGTGTACTGCTTTGAAGACCAGACAAATAGATGGTAGCAAGTTCCGAGTGATGAAGTAATTGTTTATAAAAAGTTGATGCTTAGTTTTATAAAAGATCAAGTAACCTACCCCGTTATCAAGTTTCTGCATTTGATAAGAACAAAAATATTGCTGGATCAAAAGACATTGAATTCATCCGTCCTTTTTAGTTTTTTCCGGGGTTTAATATCCCATTGATATCAACAATCAGTGATTTAAAAAACTACTAGACTAGTACTACTACTACTATACTGGTATTTTCACTACTTGCGTCACGCACATCATTCATGAAATCAAAAGTAAAGACGTATTGTGGTACCTTACGGCGCCAATGAATTTTTTACAGACTGAAAATTCAATTAGAATTGAATGAAGGAACTTGGCGCACACTCGAATCATATTTTTCCCCCTCATCATTCAGATTCTGTCATTGAAACAAAATTCTCTAGCACACGAACCGTCGTCTCTCCTGAAGGGAATTCCTATGCTACATGCATCAAAATTCAAAATTACCTCCCTCCGAACAAGCTTATTTTAAGCCCTGATGATCCAAAAGTAACTACCAAGATTTTAAAGCCCTTTAAAGAAGTAAATCTCAAAATTTAAGGTATTTTCCTAGTCTCCGACCTAAAAAGCCTAGTTGCTGATCATCGTAATTAATTAACTAACTATAACTATACATGTATATTTCTAGAAATTTTACATGAAAATGTCTGTGGATTCGTGATTTTGGAATGAAAAAAGGAACTTCAATCTTTCACGATGAGATAGAGTAGCAAAATCTGAATAGTTTCTTTGAAACGTTAGCTATTCACATTACGTTAACTTTGAAATCCTACATTATTTCATCCGAACCCTCTATTCATTTTTTTAAAATCTTAACTAAAACAAATACGTGAAAATAATTTATCCCCGTTCTATTCACCTACTCTAATACCATAAACGTTTCAAAATAGGGCTATCACATATTTTATTTTTTCAAAATTTATTTTCGTCAAGTGCATAACAAATGCGGAAACCAGTACTTTGCCTTTTTTCATTTAATCGAATTTCAAGTGAGAGAACGACTTCCACAATTCCCAATAGTTCAACTCAATTTCGAACGAGAAAAAAATATCGCGCGAACAAATTTCGTGATCTCACAAGTATCATTGACCGCCCTGGTCCTTTCACCTGCGACTATAAATTTCGGTCGTACAGCGGCCATGATACATTAGATTCACGGTGGTTGAAACAATGGGTGTTGAAGCCTTTTATGACGTCACATGGAGGAAGCCAATGAGAGACGTTCTTCTCATTACCACAACTTTAAGCTCCTTTTTTCAGTCAAAAAAGCTTAACCGAGCTTCATCAAGCTCGGAAATGCGTTCCTCTCTAGAATTTACAAAGGCTACACCTTAGTTTTAAGCAATTTGAAGCTCATGCAACAGCCCCGGATCAGCCAACGGATCAGAACCGAGTGAGGCAACGTCCAAAGTTGAGAGGAGTGGAGCTTTTTTGAGAGAAATCAGGAAGCAAAATGAAAGGAACCCCCGCAGAGAGAAACCCATTTTTTACTTTCCTTTTTGTAGATGGAGCTGAAAAGGCACGGTCATGATGCACTTCGTCAGAGACAAGGAACAAAAGCACGAGAGACCGGGAGAAATCTGAGAGAAGGTAAGAGGGGTAATCGAACATAGCAGTGCGCGAAGCAATAGAAATGTTGCCGGGCGTGCCCTGTTGTCAATTCCTTTATTTCAACGTATTTGAACAACCGTTTATCTGTGATTGTATTGCAAGGTTTCAAGTTCGGTTTCAAGTTCAGTTTCATTCGGCACCAATAAGCCATCAAAACACTCGACCGATAAATGCAACTTGAATAACTGACGATGATTCGAGGAAGACTTTTTAATCAATGTGTTCAACAAATAATTAAACTTTCAACTTTTTTTTATAAATTTGGTAACGCAGCCACACTTTAAGCAGCGAAAACTATCCCTGCGATGAAAGTAAGGTTAACCGGACGTTTTGTGTACAAATAAGACAAAAATGCATGAACTTGGCTTTGTTTTTATTAAAACGAAAGAAAGAAGAGACCAGCTGTCGTTCAGTAGTATGTTGAGTGCCGCTTTCTTCACACATATTTGAGAAGCACTCCTTCCTTAAAAAAAAGTGGTATTGTAATGTATTTGAGCAACTGTAATAAGTACTTGAAGGATCAGCCATTGGTTCTACAAGCATGGATTTTCCATGCTCCCTCTAATTTCTCAAAAAAAAAAAAAAAAAAAAATACTCCAAAAATTATAATTATAACGCTCCAGGAGGGGAGGTAAAAAATGCCGAAAAATGACGTTACGTAATTTAAGGACAGCCCCCAAATAAAAAGGTCTGGTTCAATCGAATACCAAACTTTTTCGGTAAGGTAACCAAAGTTTTTGTCACAGAAACCGAACATGGGTTTGTCTTGCCGGAATTTGGTTCCCACGAATGGAAATTTTGGTCATCCAAACCGGAGAAAAACTCGGTTCCTGGAACCGAGCTTTTTTCTCAGCGGCTCAGGACCCACCTTTAGGGTGTAACCCATGTTTGAAGAGGTGGGAATGAATCTTCCAAACCAAAACGAGCAAATATACACACGTTTATAGGCTCATCTGAAAATAATAAAATCCCGTTCAAAATACTGGATTTACGGAAGTTAACATACTTAACTTTCCGGATCGATTTTTTGGCTCAAAATATGACTTTTTTCTCATACATAAAAATTTCCGAAAACGCTTCATAAGTGAGGTATACGCTTCCAAATTTGCCATTTTCTTTGTTTCAAATTGATGTAACTTTCGTTATCTTGTCGTAAGTGGCTGAAATTGAAAGAAGAGGGGTATTTTTTAGCGTATTGTTCATTTTTCGTGTTTTCAAGGAAGTCCGTTTTTTGGAGAATGATGTTACAAGCGTAATTGAATCATAATATTGCGTTATCTTTTTTGGTAGGTGATAATCGGAAAAAGGAATACGGCACGTGAAAGAGCGCAAAAAATTAAGCGCAAAAAGTATACACAAAATTTTCCAGAAACGCGTCATTTCGCAACGCAACAGAGCTTTGAACAAGTTTCAAATTTTCGAAGCTCCTTGCTGACAATGAGTATGGAATTTTTACTGCAAGGACTTATAAGAAAGCATATCGCATAGCAAAGGAAGCGCATAGCTCATGCACTTATGAAGCGTTTTCGAACATTATTGTGTATCGGAAAAAAGTCATATTTTGAGCCGAAAAATCGATCCTGAAAGTTAAAGTACGTTAACTTCCGCACACCCTGTATACGCATAGATGCAAGTAAGTGTATAGTAACGGAAAAATCTTATGTAAAGTTGACGTGGTGCAACGTCAACAGCAGATTTCCGTCAAACTTGAATGCTCGTCTATCAACTGTATTAGGATCAACTTTTGAGACTTCCGCGCTCTCAGGTCATGTCAGTTCTTTGAGTAATTAGTGAAGTGAAATCATGTAAAAGCGTATGTTCGGAGAGGAAAAGATCAGCGCATATTATCATATCTCTGAAAATTGAGGATTTGAAAGTTGAAACGTAGAGCTAAGAGAACGTGTGACTTTCAAAAGGAATCTCTGAGACAAACTCTCTCTGATCAAACAACCGCACGCCTATTAATCGCGTACGTTTAACAAAAAACCACGTAGAAAACACGGGATCAATATTGAGTGTAACCGATTATTTACTCCAAGGCGACTTATGACCAAAACTTTCGATAGGGCAGAAGTGATAGGCTATCCTTAAATTACGTAACGGTATTTTTTACCTCCCCTTCCCCTCATACGCTTTTGTCCCTATCCTTCAATAAGTAAAAACAAAATTGCGTGACGCTCTCCTCGACCCCCCCCCCTCCCAATAGCGTTACGTAATTTAAGGACAGCCCCTCGTAAGGTCAGAAAAAAGGGTAAACCTTGCTAAAAATGGTGAGTACAAATGAATAGAAAATCAAAGTCATATGAATAGGATTTCAATTCATATGAATAGAATTTCAACTCATATATGAATAGAATTTCAACTTATATAAATAGAATTTAACTCATATGAGCGGAATTTCTCTATTCACTTTTCACCGACTCATATGTATGACCAGAGGTTCCAAATCATATGACTAGAGATTTCAACTCACATGAGTTCAGCGTTGAATCTACCGTATTCGATACCTCAGAAACTAGTCACCGCATCAAAAAAATTATAAGAACAAAATGTTCTTATTTTTCAAATTTACGTACGTACTACGTTGGTGTCTTCTAGTCAAAAACACCACTTCTGAAAAATGAAAAAATTGAATTCATATGAGTTGAACTTTTCTACTCTTATGAGTTGAATATTCTAGTGATATGAGTAGGATTTCTACTCATATAAGTAGGAAAATTCTACTCATGTGAGTCGGCGAATTCTGAAAAGCCTTCTCATCATTTTTAGCAGGGATACCCTTTTTTCCCTACCCTTCAATATGTAGTAAAAAAAAAATAAAAAAAAAAAAAAAAAAAAAATTCGGAATGCTCTCCTCGCCCCCCCCCCCCACATAGCGTTCCGTAATTTAAGGACAGCCCCTCATAAGGTCAGATAAAAGGGTAAAGAGGGCAATAAAATGGCAAACCGTTTACACTTGATGACAAAATCGACATGATAACGGCGGGAGTTGAAGCATGAAGCTTTCGAGTCTCGAGGAGTTTGATTTGGCAACTTATCGACCAGCGAGGTGCTCCGCTAGCCGGTGCTTGAGGTGGAGTATCCGAGAATCCTGCGGACGGCTCCACCGCTCCACACTATCCAGACCGGCGGCGGTTGCTCTGACGATAATTTCTCTTGGCTGCAGCTCTGTCATCGCAAATGGGCCGCGCAACTCCCGGCCGAGGCCATTTGCGATAATTCCTCCACCCTGTCACGGTCTCGCATCCAATTCGGAACTTCAGACACGGGAAACTGTTGGCGGCCTGAATAATAATCGCTTATCCCCCCGAATAATAAGGTATTCCCGGGCTCCTCCTCGCGCTGCCGCGAGATGGGACCCGGATCCGCGTGCTTTGCGATATATCGATTCCTATGCCATTTAAACCTATGGAAAAGGATCGATAAACAGGGTATGCCTTAATAATCGATTCTTTACCATAGGTTTAAATGGCATAACAATCGATACATCGCAATTCACGCCACGCCACTGATCCGCGCCCCGCGAGAGGGCCCGAGCGGGAGTTTCTGGACGATCTGGCAATCGCAGGACGAGCCGTTCGGTGGCAGTTTGAAAGGTAAATATTTTCGGAGGAAGTTTTGGACTTAGCCAACTTCAAATGTTCTCATCTTTGATGAGATTCCCAGTCGCGATCCTCGGCGAGGATCGATCGCCGGATTTCTGGTGCCGCGACCCGTGTTACGCGTCTGGGTTCTTACGATTTAAAATGTAGGGTGCATTTTAAATTGTAAGAACCCCGACGCTCTCCTACTGAAAATTCAATTAGAATTGAATGAAAGAACTTGGCGCACGCTAGAATCATATTTGGACTACATTTTGCAATTTGGAACTATAAATTCTAGTCCGGTTTAAAAACAACGTATGTGCAATTAGTTCCCCTATGCACATAAGTGTTTTTTCAGATGAGCCAGAATTTACAAGTCCAAATTGCAAAATGCAGTCCATTTTTTCCTCATCATTCAGATTCTGTCATTTAAACAAAATTCTCTAGCACACAAACAGTTATCTCTCCTGAAGGGAATTCCTATGCTACACGCATCAAAATTCAAAATTACCTCTCTCCGAACAAGCATATTTTCAGCCCTGATGATCCAAAAGTAACTACCAAGATTTTAAAGCCCTTTAAAGAAGTAAATCTCAAAATTTAAGGTATTTCCCTAGTCTCCGACCTAAATAGCCTAGTTGCTGATCGTCGTAATTAATTAACTAACTTGACGAGATTCCAAAACGCGATCCTCGACGAGAATCGATCGCCGGATTTCTGTTGCCGCGACCCGTGTTACGGGTCCGGGTTCTTACGATTTAAAATGCACCCTAAACGAACTGGAAAAAAAACACATTGGATCTAGAGTCCAGACTCCTGATAACATTGACAAGAAAAAGGAGTCGTGATTCCATCAGATTTAAGCTTAAATCAAGCCACATCACCTATTGCTTGGTTTAGTTGGGTCACGCAACTAAACTAACTTAGCGATGAGGCTTGGGGTATCACGCGAAATTGAAGGCGCTTTGCTGAGTTTTAGCAGATCAGTTCTATAATTTGAAGCAAGAATGGGGCAGTAGACACACTGGAAAAAAACCACATTGGATCTAGAGTCCAGACTCTTGAAAACATTGACAAGAAAAAGGACTCTTGATTCAATCGGATTTTTGCTTGAATCAAAACGGAATCCGCTTAAATTAAGAGGCTTGGTCCTTGATTTAAGCTAGATTCTGATTGAATCGAGAGTATTTTTTCTTGTCGATGTTTTTAAGAGTCTGGACTCTAGATCCAATGTGTTTTTTTTCCAGTGTGAGTAAAAAAGATGGAGCGTTTCATGGTCTAGTTGTAGTTGGCTGAGGGTGTCGTGTATACCATAGGTAAGGTCCATTATTTGAACAAACTTTGAGTTTCAGGCCAAAATATGCCGTGATTCCTGCACATTATTTCGTCACTTGGCTGACGTAAATACGTAACTACAATTTAAGATGAGTCCGGAGAAGCATTAAATTGTATGGACAACAAGGTTCATTCCAGAGTGTTTTCTTGTCGATGTTTTTAAAAGTCTGGACTCTAGATCAAATGTGTTTTTTTCCCCCAGTGTGCTTTATTCTTGCAGATCAACAGAAAGTGATTAGATCTGTCCAAACAGCAACTTTCCACGTTGAATATTAACCGATAAATCGCGCCTTGAAAACCTCGATTTATGACGTCATCCACCGCGGTAGTACATACCATGTTATGCACTTCCGCGGTGGATGACGTCAAAAACCCGACTTTTCAAAGGAAGATATCTCGGTTAATATTCAACGTAGAAAGTTGCTGTTTGAACATATCTTATCATTTTTAGTTGATCTCCAAGAGTCAAGCATAAAAACATGATTCTGTTACCAGCGTAACTGGTCCATCAATGAGGATTCATCATTCAAGGTAGGGTTTGTCATTTCTTGCATGTGACCTACGAATAAAATGCTATTTCTGCGCTTATTCAAAAAAATTCAGTGAAAATTGGTATGAGAGAGTCCTTTACAACGGGAAACCCAAATTTTTGGTCAGAATACATTTTACCTTATGGATCTCAAGGCTCACGTCTTAATGCACATAGTTCTGTTTAGCAGAAGTACGTATATTTTAACAATCCCTACACTTGGATTACATTCTGTAATACGGAACCACTGTCTCTGGCTCTCCCATAAACGCACATGTCTGCGGTACCGTATTGCAAAATGTAATCCATTTCTTCGGCGTGACTTGGGGCGTAACTTCAAAAAGTTACTTCTTCCAGAAGGATACAACAAGATTTGACTGTCAAAAGTGGACATGTTTAAATAAGTCGGCATTTGCGTGATCAATAACCTGTTTTTCTCTTCTCTTTCTTAAGGGTATATCAAATTCGGACCTGCTACTAGGAGATGTTACAAGAGAGAAATCACCTGTCTCGAAGCAAACGGTGAACAATCGCATACTTGTTATCAGATGAACCTTCGATATGAGTACCTGCACGACAGTATAAATCATTAATTTATTCGACGGATGAATACAGGGTTTATTAATGAAAGGCCATCGAACGATTTTCCGATATCACTCTTTGGAGGCACGCAACAAAGGGCACCCGATCGAGAAGCAAATCGACAGCTATAAATAATGCAGGTCTGCATATATATAATGAATCGCGGTGGAGGAGTCGTGCGGTCAAGAATGTATCCCATTAAACAGGTTGGTGAGATCAAACAATTTTTGCCCGAGAATTTCTATTGCTCCTTAGTGAATCTACTATTATTATCAAAAAAATCGCTATGCATTGAGGTTACTTGAAAAATAGACCCTGGCTGAAAAGTTACAAAACGAATTGCAACAATGGTAAAAAGATAGAGATTTTGAAGTTTCTGCAACTCAACTGAAGCGCCCTAAGTAGTATTCAAAGTTGAATGCTGCTGGAGCGATGTTTTATTGATGAAGGTAAATCTAATTTAAAAAAGAAATAAAAGACGGGAACGTGCATTACTCTAGCGCGCCGCTGCCATATTTTAGTTTTAGGAAAATTATGATTCATGCTCTCAAATTTAACTGGTGATCGAAATCTAGCATGTTGTTGGCAAATAACTGGAGCTTGGATTCATATCCATTTCCTCTCTTCTTCGACACATGGCACGTCTAGTCTTGTTGAAAAAAACAGTGATCACACAGGAAAAAAAATATCCCATTGTAAAAAAATACCAAAAATAGGTTGGTGCTCGTTTTTTACTAAATTAGATAGTTATTATAGCGTAAGAAGCATGTACTGGAATTCAGTATCGCTATTGTATCACTCATATGAGTTGAATTCGAGAAGTAGTGCGAATTTTAAATACAATTTTGATAAGGGATTGTACATAGTAGTGCTCAAATTCATACCCTAACCAGTGATAGTAGTAAGTTAAAGTTGGTGATATATTTGAAGTATTTCGGATTTGAGGGACCTAATTTTCCCTCGCTCTCGCTTCTTGATCATACGCAAAACGCAAATATCAGCAGCCGTCTGGCAGCATTGTCATTAAGGTCGAAGCTCGCTCTTTTATTAGTCTTAAAACTGTACTCCCGCACGTGACTGATAACGCTGGAGGTAGATTACTGAAATTTAAAACTGAATGAGCGAAGCATTTTTGCTGTTGCATGAAATACGTCTGAACTAGGTCAATTTGAGATCCTCGCATCCGCTGTGAATACCTTTGCAACTTTTGTTTTGTTTAAAAGAATAAATGTACCGGGCAGATATATACCGCAATAACTCGCAGGATGAAGCAATTTGATGGTTTCGAAACACCACACGGGGGCTTGAGAGTGCATTCTTGTAGGTTCAGTGAACGCAAATGCTAGGATCATACGGGAAGCTTCGTTCTCGGCTGGGATAACTCATTATGCACGGAATTTAATGACGAGGGTTTGCGAAATAGACACATTGCAAACGTGAATTGTGGTATATTTGTTCAAGGTCATTAGAGCAAACTCTGGTTTTAGACAATTTAGTTTACATTGCGGTCAAAAACTGTGGTATGGAACATCGTTTATTTCAAACGTCTAAATACTACTATACGCGCTTTACGGTTGTCCGTGTTGCTTGCAGACCAATTGAAGGCGATTTGGATTTCGATTCTACAGAGTTGTGTCACTCCAAAAGAGTAGATATTCAAAGATCACAAATTCAAAATAAGTTTTAGACTCTTTCGTCTTAAAAACTGTGAAATTTTAGTTTGTTTATCAAAAGGTATTTGGAAAAAAGTTTGACCTCTTTAGAATTTTCGAGGAAACATAGGTGTTTCGATAAAAATTCGTATTACCCACGCCCCCACCCCCCTGCCAGTGAGTCGTGGCACTTAATCCCTGGATAATTCCACTTGATTTCTGGTTTTACAATGCGTCGCGAATATATGACATAGGTGTGTGCTCTAAGTTAAACAATCAATAAAATTACTTGATGGTGAGTTTTTGAATGAATATATTTTGATATACTAATAAAGGTACTAAAGTTCAAGATTCCTATATTTGAACTGACATTCCATACTTTTCAGCGCCGACAAACATCTCCTCCTCGACTTAAAGGTAAGTATGTATGTTCAGTGGCATATACTTCTACAAACAGGATAAAGACGGTGAAGCAAGAGGAAATTATTGGCACGAACCCTTAATTTTTCAACTGCCTTTGATTCCTTGTGAATGTTGAGTCAACGTCACTCCTGAGCATGGAAAGGCTTGGTGCATACATAATTGAGGAAGCACTTTATGAATGACCTTCTGAGCTCAAAGAAAACATGTACCTAGTTGTGAAACAAGCAGCTTGGGAAAAGAGCTTGACGATATCAGACTTTCTCCTTATGAGCTTAGCGATCAAATACCCGAGCACTTGTGATCTAATTTTGACAGAACATGCGGATTAGTGTATAATCTCATTGGAGACGTCTGTTCAACCTCCAAGTCTCTGGTAAATCCTTTTCTAAATAGATAGATATTAGTAACGATTGATCCCGCAGAGACTTGCAGCCAGCGCGGAGAATGCCTACATTGTACTATCCGCGTTTAGTCTTTAATTTTCCAGAAAATACACTTCTTTTGTCTCCGTCAAATTTTCCAATGAGAAGCACATTCAACTAATTGTCACGCCATGTTTGACGGGATCATGTCTCCCACCGAACGAAGTTTAGATGCACTCATTTGGCGCAATGTTGTTTGATCATCCTGCTGACAAGATACAACTTCAAGGAGTTATAGTTGCGCTAGTCACATAATCCTTCGTCCAAAATTAACGAGGACTTATTGCTCATCAGAAACCAAGGCGTATGACGCCTTCCATCGCGTTACACGGAGAAAAAGCTATGGTTATAATTACCATATTAGTGGTGTTCAATATGCACTCTTAATTAGTAGTGGCCATGACCAATAATTGTGATGTTTTTACTGGAGCAATCGTGCTTTTACAAGTGTGCGGTAGTAAAATTAACATTTAATGGTAAAAATATCTCTATTATTGGTAATGGCAACTACTAATTTAGAGTTCATATTGAACACCACTATGGTAATTATAAACATAATTTTTTCTCAGTATAGTGCGCATACCATGGTTTCCTCTACCTTAGATTACACTGATTGATAAAACTAATGTGAAAGAAAGCATGGCATGAACTACCGTGGCGAATGCTCGGATGACGTCATCCGTCGTGCTTTTTTGTGAGCGATATTTTCGTTAATATTGAACGCGGAAAGTCGGCGTTTGAACGAATTTCATTGATGCTAAAGTATGAACTTGAACCATCAAAACACGAATTTGGAAATTGAGCAAGGGAGGTAAGGATTCGATCGACATGAATCAATTTAAAATGGAAACGTGAATCAATCGACACCGATTAAATCAACAAATCGTTAAAAAAACTGGCGTTGATTTGCCCAACAAATGATTAAAAAACCGGTGTCAATTCGATCGACATGAATCGACAGAGACATTCGTGAAACGATCGACAGCTACGAGAATCAATCGACAAAGCCGTGAATCGATCTACAAAGCCGTGCGTGAATCGATCGACAGATCCTTTAATTGATCGACAAATCCGTAAATCGATCTACACGTCCATGAGTCGATCGAAAACTCCGCGAATCGATCGGCAGATCCGTGAATCGATCTACAAAGCCGTTAATTGTTCGCCAAATTGATTCATTATAATGTTTTAGGGAGTTCATACAAAATTCCAGTTAAAAAAGCTCAGAAATTAAGACTGAAAGTGAAGGAAATTAAACCACACCGATGCTTTTTTTCTAGTGTCCAAAGCACTGTAATCCGACTTTTAACATCCGGCAACACTCGCAGAAATGACCCAGACTCTTGTTTGACGTCACGCTGTTTTTATCAACGCTGTCACACTCCCCCCTGCTCCTCTCCCCGGAGCGCCCCTCCCCCTCCCCTGGACCCCCGTTGGGCCGCCCCGACAAACAGGCCATCTCAACTCGCCTCTCAGATACTCTCCCAGTCTTCTCCCCTCCCCTCTGTTCCTCGGATCCCAACGCCGATAGGACTAGACTGCCATGCTAAGGAAGAACGCCGTATGGACATTCGAGGGTTGCCATATTTCCTTCGATAACATGTTTATTTTTGCGAAACGTCATGAATATTTTTCCTTGAAATTTTCAGGAATTTCAGGTGGAATTGCGAACAAAATTATCTGAAAAATTGGAGGGGAAATATTCGCAAGTTTACCAGCAAATTCGTGTTTTATCAAAGGAAATTTGACAACGCCTGCAGGTTCATACGGTGTTTAGCCTTAGCACGGCAGTAGAAAGGGAGTTCGTTTCCCTCTCCGGTTAAATGACCTCTCTTCTTCAGCGTGTGAGAGGAGAGAAAGCGAGTGTTTTCATCAACAATTCAAGTTTAGCGCGCGGCTGAAGTCGCGCCGACTGTTTTCATACCGTAGGAGGACATTCTAGACTGATTGACGGCGGGACTTCGCGAGGGAAAGCGTCCTTCGTGGAGTCTCGGGGGGCTACCGAGTCGTCCGTTTCATACTTTGTGAGAAGCGAGAGGGTTAGTTTTCCCGGAATTTAGGGATGTTTCTGAGTGTGTGAAGTGAGAATTTTTTTTTGGCATCGGAGCGAGGCCTGAATATATTGTTGAGATCTCATATTTTTGAATTTAAAGAGCATTTGAGGCCTTGTAATGGCGGATGTGAAAAATTACCTTTTCGAAACACGCTTAAAAAACTGTTTTGTTCACACAAAAATTTAATATGTTTGGCTCTGGCATAATGTACAGATCTCGAAGATCACAATTCAAGTATTTTCTGAAAATTTTCTCGATGCCAAAACAGTTTTTCGAATGTGTTATTCGAAAAGGTAATTTTTCACATCCGCCATTGTTACATATACGTCCTCATTTGTGAAAGTCCTCTGGAAAACTCCCGAGTAGTAAGTTTACTACTATGTTTGTGGGACGATACATAATTAACTTTATTTGAGCTACAATTTGTGATAAGTAACTACTATTTCTGGAGAAATTTAAGGTGAATATTCAACCGTGGCTCCGAAAAAATGCACCACGTCGCGCTGCTGAAATCTGGATCCGAAATCAGTGATTATTTAAATATCACACCGGATATATTAAATTCTAAGACTCGTAAGTTCTAGCAGCATATGCCTGGGATGTTCGAAACAAACAAGAGCTTTGAAAGTTTAATAATAGAAGCTAAAACTTAGGAAAAAGAATGTTCTAGCTAGAACTTATAACTCTTCGATTTCTAAAGAAATTCATTCAATTTTCATAATAGCTCAAGAACTCACGTCGAGTTGCACGGATTCTAAAGCCGTGAACCAAAAAATCAAAATACAGCAGTGGCCAGTGGCGCCCCCTGCGTGGGAAAATTTCTCAATACGAACTGCTGAAGATTCACCTTAAAAACAACGTAGAAAGTGCCACTCATTTCCGTTTGCAGATATACACTTCAAAGGATGAGTCAGAAATAGGAGTTCCTCGTTGCAAAGTGTGGTCCATACGGGGTGATAAGAAAGTTCTGTGCAACCCCTTGAACCCCTGGAGTTCTTGCCTCTATTCAGATAGGTTCCTCTAAAATTTTGAGGGTTCTCAAGAATCGTTTTTTGTTTAACATAGCAGGACTCACGAAATTTCAAGTCTCTATCTCAATATGTTCAAAAGTAACAGAGGTGATGCCTGATGCTGGTAGTGCAAGCATTTTGGATCACTCTGTATGCAATGAGAAAAACACGAAGTAATAGCCGGATATGACAATAAAGGGTGCTCTTAAGATGCTGATGTCACTGACTCGAATGTCTTTGCTCGGCGCTTAAAACGTTTGATTCGATCCATCAAAGGATACTGAGATATCTTTAAAAAAGATTCTTATACACCGGAAGCAGTGGTAACGCTTGTTCCATTAATTCTTACAGGCTCGCAAGAAACCCCATAAAAGCTTAATGCACATCCCTGCGAAAAATGTTGAATGCACTTATTCTTTTGGATTCAATGAAAACCTTGCAAATCCTCTTTAGGTTTTCCTTTTTTTGTAACTTTTCAGTATTAAAGTGTAAACGCTCCTACATAAATAATAGCTTTTGAGTTATTGATTTTGAACTCTCGACCTAATATTGAAGAGTCAGAAAAAAATCGAAAATTTTAAAATTGAGTCTCACTTTAAGTTATTGTCCGTATTGGTGGCTATGAAGAGAAAAAGTGCGTATAACCAATTGTGGCGTTTCAAATCTCAGCTCATATATTATGTTTTTAATTTTTATTGTAAAAACTGACTCAACAATGTTCCTTGAAATTTTTTGTGAATTTTCTTCACTTATTCCGAACTATTTTAGAAATTTCTAAAGGTTTATCTTGGTCAGCCTTCCTTTTCAAAAAACAATTCAACCATGGTTGGATATTTTGAAAAGTTACAACGAATGAACGCATTTATCAATTTCAGTCATTGTATTAAATTAAAACAGGGTTTTATATTTTGAAAAGTTACAATGGATCATAGGCGAGTCGTGAATGATCGATTATCGATATTTTCCCACTTGAAGCTATGGTGAAGAATCGATTATTAAAGTTTTCCTTTCAAACAGCCAGTTTATCGATCCTTCTCCATGGGTTTAAACGGCACATCAATCGATATTTGACAAAACACGCCACGCCACTGCAATGTATGAACACATTTATCGATTCGAGCCATTGATATGATTTGGATGTCTCTCCGAGGGATTCTGGCAACAGATGAACGTAGCTCCTTGCGTTATCTCATGTTGCCATGATCATCGCCATCCGACGAACGACACACTTAGTTTTAATGTATTCCCTCTAGCTTTATTCCCGAAGTCGCGGGGATCGGTGGAGTTAGGCGAGGGGTGGGTGGGGTCGGCGGGGTAGTGTTTTCCGCGCGGAGGAGTTGAAAGGGATCCAAGTTTTTCGCTTGAAATGTGGAGCAGTGGCGAGGCGTGCGATCGATTATCGATATTTCCCCATTTGAAGCTATAGAAAGAATCGATTATTGAGGAGTTCGATGCAAAAACCCTGTCTATCGAAACTTTTCCATGAGTTTAAATGGCAGATCAATCGATATATCGCGAGGCACGCCACGCGACTGATGTGGAGTATCACGATCGATTGAGTATGATCTTGCATTCACAAAGAGGGCGCCGCGCTTCGTGTCGGCTCTGCCTCAAATATTCCGTCTAGCGTCTGCTTCCGATGACAGAGACTCAAGGCTGACGCTGCGAAGTTCTTTTTCCAGGTTCATCGAAGAATTTAATTTTATCCGCGCGCATTGTTTCCAGTCGACGAGAAAAGTCGCCAATCTTCAGAATAGCGAGACCAAGTTCTCACAGCCTAATGCAATTTCGTACTTATTGTCCTGATAGGCCATTCATAAAATACGTAACGATGTAACGCTTTAGGGACCGTCCAAGTATTACGTGACGCACTTTTTCCGATTTTTAGATCCCCTCCCCTCAATTTTGGAAAAATCAAAAAATGCCGAGAGATCAGCTTGAAAAAAGATCGAATTTTTGCGTTGTTGAGGTGGAGTTACGCTCCTTAGCCTGGAAAGCAACGAATTTATTTTTGCTTGAATAATGAAGTTATCGATATTCTAGCATTTAAAGCTACGGTAAAGAATCGATTATTAAGATACTTCCTTGCGTACATCCTGTTTATGGATCCTTTTCCATAGGTTTAAAATGCAGATCAATCAATGTACCGCAAACGTGAAACTGCTCGCACAGCTCACAAAAATGGGAAGACAATTTCTCGGGATTGGGTTGGATCACGATCCTACGAGATTTGAACGCCTCAATTGCCATTAAAGCTCTTAATAATCGAGGGAGTACAGCATCAAGTCCAGTTGGGCGGTTTGTACCACATAAGTGCAGAAGTTATGATTTCAAGGCGACATGGAGACATAAATGCAAACACACACAAAAGATCCTCTACAGAGCGTGCTTGAAGGATGGTAACGTATTGAGCCGAGAAAGTTAGCTTGTTGAAGGACACTCACTGTTCTTTTTGTAGAGGAGGATTTCGAATTGGTCGTGGAGTTGGTTCTCGAGCACTTCGTCTATCCTTGCGATCGTCTCCTTGTCCGTCAGCTCGCCGTACATGAAGGTGCACCGACACGATTTTTGCATCACCTGCATAAAAAAAGAAGGATATTAAACTCAGCTCTATCAAGATGTTTTGGATTGCATTTTGCAAAAAGGAACCAAGAGCATTCCAGGGTTGCTACGATTGTGAAACTAAAAAAAAAAAAAAAAAAAAAAAAAAAAAAACGACGGGTGGCTGCTGCCTAACTAGATTTACACGAAACACCGCGATCGGGCTTTTCTGCACGGTTTGCGGTCCATTTAGCTCTCCTGCTAATTACGTCGTAGAGTAAACCCCAAAAACCCTATAATATTTGGGTAGAGTATGCCCAGCTCTACTCGTAATGCCCTCGTTTTTTACATTTAGTTAAATATTAAAAAAGTTATTAAACTTTAACGACAATAAAATTACTGAAATCATGGAAAAAATTTAAATTTGTAAAGGTGATTTTCGCCATGAATTTATAATTACTCGCGAGAACAGATATAACTTGTTTAGATGATCAGTTTATGTTTGCAAGGTAAAAAAAATGCCCAATCTTAGCAACATTGGAATACTCTTGGTTCCTTTTTACAAAATACAATCCTTTTATCGTCTAAATCTCCCGAGTTGACATTTAACATAAACCGAACTGCGCGGAGAAAACTAAGCCGTGTTTTAGAAAATCATGAGCAAGACGAATCCACACGAATCATTTTCATCTTTTTGGAATCCACTCCCTCGCCCAGCCCTCACTCAACCGCTGTCGGATTGACGTCAAATTAGCTGCTCCTACACTGCCGTTCTAAGAAAAAATACCGTATGAACCTTCAGATGTCGTCAAATTTCCTTTAACCTGACACGTTTTCGGGGAAATTTGCAAGTACTTTTCCTCTAATCTCTAATTTTTCGAAGAAGTAGAACGCACAAACGAACTATGACAAAAAATAAAAAATTACAATGTTTACATGGGAGAGTTCGCAGCTTTACCATTTAATAAAAAAAACCTGAGTCATAATTTCAAAATCTAAATAAAGCGGGCTTATCTAGAGACAATTGCCAACCAATAGCCGCAAAAATAATGAAAATCGGCCCGGTAAAACGCTGGAACTAAGCGTTACTAGAGTCCCTCTACTGAGAGTCGAGACAACACCCCCTCATGGAGTCACAAACGGGAATAAAGATTACAGAAATTGAACATTTTTTGTAATCTTTGATCGGCCCATTCTCAAATTCCTTTCTCCGTTCCTTTTCTCATTCCGTTTGTTCCTTGCCGCACCCTCAATTCCCTGGTCCATTCCAGATTATTATCTTTGCAATCGGTGAAAATGTAATCTTTATTCCCGTTTGTGACACTGTGAAGGCCTAAAATACGGAAACCAATCAGAAATGGATTCACATTGTCTTGACTCTCAGTGTAAAGGGACTCTAAGCGTTACCAGATACGCAAATTTAGGAGGCCTCGGAGCTCATATATCGACGGTGAAACTACCAAACCACGTATCTCGTTTGCGGTGTTTAAAAATCTACGCTCACATTTTATTTTTTGGAAGTAGACCAAATCAATATCATTCCTTGAAATTTTCACAGAATTTTTTCCGCGCGAAGAGGAAAAATCACAGAAATTTTCAAGACTGGACGTTGAATAGTTTTTCATTTAAAAAATAAAGTATGACAGGAAGTCTGCGACGTCGCAAACCGAGATACGTGGTTTGGTAGTTTCACCGTCGATATATGAAAGTTACGTTCTTTCGTGGAGCCCTGGGCGGGGGGGGGGGGGGGGTCAAGAACCACGAGAATAAGTTGGCAACGACGGACAATCCTTGAGTTTCCAAAGCGAGCTGGAATTCTTTCGGTCAAGTTTCCGACCTCCGGCTCAGTGCCAAATTTCGGCTCCGGATTCCACAACTTGTTTTGCGAAGAGCAGCGCCTGTCTGGCCGCGGCACGTGGGAAAACGAGCTCTTTGTTTCGGGAGAACTTTCAAGAGACGCGTCGACGTCTCGCTCCAGGCCAGGCCATGCATGATTTATGCCCAGCTAGCGGATCCGTGTAAAGGCTTCCATCGCGCATAGGATATGGGATTTATAAATGGACTACATTTTCCAATAGGGAACCACTGTTTCTACAGCTCTTTCATAAAAGAACCTATCCGCATAAGGAAACTAACATCGTATGGGCACTGGGAAAAAAAAAAAAAAAATACTTTGGATATAGAGTCCAGACTCTTGAAAACATTGACAAGAAAAAGGACTCTTTATTCAATCAGATGTAAGCTTAAATCAAAGGGAAATCCGCTCAAATTAAGAGGCTCGGTTCTTGATTTAAGCTTAAATCTGATTGAATCAAGAGTATTTTTTCTTGTCGATGTTTTTAAGAGTCTAGACTCTAGATCCAATGTGTTTTTTTTTTTCCAGTACGTTGTTTTGGAAATGCGTCAGACACAGTGTTCGAAACTCATCTTTGAGTTTTAGGAGCTATGTGGCGCATCAAGCCCAATTTTTGGGCGTCATTGAAGATTTTTTTCGGGGCCAAATTGACTTTCTGCCGATATATTACGGCGCATTTAGTGACAAGTTAGACGCAAGATGTTTTCGTAACAGAACTAGTAAGTAGCTGTAACTTGAGGAAGACACAAGCACTAAGAATGAAATCGTGAAGAATTGAAAAAGGTTTCACTTGTCGTGCTGAAAATTCCGAGTTTTTAAAATTCAAATGGATTTGTTTTTCTTTCTTTATGCGCCTTCCTAGGAAAATCTAGATTTTTAGGGGGAAATTTTTTGGGGCCACGTTGGCGCAGAGCCTTCATTTTTTAGGCGCATTTGCCGCGTTGGCACCTGTGAGTTTCGAACACTGGTCAGAAATAGAAGTTCCTTATAGATAAACGTAGTTCAAAATCCACCCTGGATGGCAAGGTATATACTTAAATTTCATTTTGGATTTCCCAAATATTTTCCTGGTATTTTAAATGCAATGTTTTGATATTTTTCGCGAACCAATTGACAGTGGTTTGATTTTATAGACCGACAAATTTTATTAATTGAATTAAATTTTTCACTTTTGCATAAGCCAGCTGCACGTAGTTGGAAAATACTGGAGGCATTCAGAATTTCCCGATCCTATTTTTGACTGGGAATTGAATGAAATGTCATTTGAAACACTATTTTTGAATCGATGGGACGTCTCTATGAAATATCAAGGGTATTGTTTGAAACAAGGAGATGTTCTGTTGACTCAACGACAATTCTTGGCCGAGTGTAATAAAATTTAATTTCTAATGATCCGGCGAAAACTTTTTCTCCAATGCCAAATACAAAGTTCTTTTTGATGGGCGTAACGAGTCATCCCCGGTCGCTAGCAACCTAAAATCAATGGACACGAGTAAGCGCAGTTAGCAGGGGCAGGATACAACTAGTCTAACTCTATGGATGTCCTGGTTGCATACGCGAAAATTGAAGGCGCTCTTGATTTTCTCTCGCTCGTGGGAGTCTGTGGCGATTTGCGTAGGTTTGAACACTAATATTTGTCCATTTAAATGTATGTAGAACAATTGAGATGTTGCATGTGTGAGGAATTTTCGATTTGACTGCTAATTCTTATGTAAAAGTTCGCGAGAAACACGATGGTGCCACTGGTTTTCCCTGAAATCAACTCCCAAGCTCAACAAAGCTCTCAAGTTGAGGCCAAAATGGAGGGGATATCCCACGCTATCCTAAGAGTCCACCTCTACACGAAGACAAACTCTCCATGCAAAGATAGGGAGCAAATTTAGCAGTGATGCCGTGTACTCAATTTTTGAGTTCCCAAATAAAGTGGCAGCCCAGTCAATGTATTTGCTCCCTATCTTTGCATGGAGAGTTTGTTTTGATGTAGAGGTGGACTCTCAGAATAGCGTGGGATATCCCCTCCATTTTGGCCTCAACTTGAGAGCATTTTTGATCTTGGGAGTTGATTTCAGAGAAAACCAGTGGCACCATCGTGTTACTCCCGAACTTTTACATAAGAATCAATGGTCAAATCGCAAATTCCTCACACATGCACCATCTCCATTGAATCTACTCAAGGTAGCCGGCCTCACTTAGAATTGGACGTATTTCTACCAAACAGAACTATGTGCATTAAGACATGAGCCCTGAGACCCATAAGAATATGTGCACGATAGGGCTCACGTCATAATGCACATGGTTCCGTTTGCCAGAAATGCGTCCAATTGAGATTTTAAATGGATTCAAAGGGGGAAAACAGCGCTGCAAACTTTTGTAGATCATCAGGAGTAGCAGTTATACGCCCGAATTTGAGAAAAATGTGCGGTCAGGCCCTCTAATTTTAGGCAGATTTCATTTGTTTGTAATGCACGATAACACCACGGGCAAAAATGTATTGCTGAATAAACAAATAAATTGCTAGGAAATATGTCCAACATGTTTCAAATGTACATTAAGCGATGATGGAAAACTTAATTAACCACGAGGATGGTTCAGCTGGTATTTTTTTAATTGAAAAATCTACATTGAAACATGCCGGACACGTTTTTCAACTATAAATTTGTTAAATCAGCAATATCATTTTTTCCCGTGAATTTCGACCGTGAATCTCAATGTACGTTCTATCAAAAAATAGGTAGTAATAAATGAACTCTATAATTTATTATTATACAGCATAATATCAAGAGTGACATACCTCCGCTCGGTTGTAGCCAGATATTTTACAAAACGACTCGTTGCAATAAACGATTGGAAAATCCACGATTTGTGCATTGGCCAGTAAGAAGCTACTATCAGCTGAAACAAACAAAAAAAAAACAAGATGTTACACACATATTTCTGCTACATACGTTTATTTATCATGTATGAATTAATTTTGGACGTTTTTGATATGATCAACGTATCCTTTGTGGAATATTGAAAAGAAAACTTGTCCACCTGTGTTTAATTTTTCACCCCGTTTTAAGGTGTCTTATTTTATTTATACCTGTATCAGCCCAGCCTATATCGCTGATGATGAGAAAAAAAATCAGTTTTGACAAATCAACGACACTATCAGGGTCTCTAACGAAGCAGGCTGGCCAAAAATCAGTACCTTTCAATAACTCCATTAAAAAGAATAGGAAAAATTACGAAAATTTGGAATTTGCACTCGAATTGTGACTAAAAGAACGTAACAGCAAAATTTCATCGGAGGCTTGAAGATTAACTGACTGCACAATTGCGATCTTGCAGGCAAATACTACTCTAAGAATCAACTCGCAGGAGATTGCATACTTTCCAAGCTTTACTAAAAAACACGGTAGGTACACTACGGTGGTATGAAAGAAAGAAATCCGGACCTTATTACGGGATTTCCGTACTTCTTAAGTACTTTCGGACCGCCCTTCAAAAATCAGTACTACTTCCGGAAATCCCGGACTAGTAGACACCCGCCTACACTATTTTCGAGTTGTACACTGAAAAAAAATTCTCGGCGTTTTTACCAAGGTCCGTTGGTACCTTTACCATCTCACTTTTCTTACTAATTGTTGGTAATTTTACCAAGACAGACTGGTAAGCTTACCTAAACACCGGTATTTTTACTGTTTTTTTCACGTAAGAATACCACTTTTATTGGTAATCAATTCCCGGTAACTTTGCCATTTTATCTCGGTAATTCTACCACAGTCGATAAAAAATATTGGCGATTTTACCAAGGTCCAGTAAAATTACCGAGAAAGTTCAATAATTTTACCGAGATTTCTCGGTAAAATTACCAATTCCATAAATGGTAATTTTACCAAGAAAAAACTGGGATCAAATAGAACCCTGAATTCTTGGTAATTTTACCCTTTTCTTAGTAAATACACCGAGATTTTTTTTTCAGTGTAAGGTGTGTGAACTGAATCGCTTGCTTTTCATTCCATCGAAAGGAAAGTCACCGTGGCTTATCGCCAGTGGCGTGGCGCGCTTTGCGATATATCGATTGATCTGCCATTTAAACCTATGGAAAAAGATTGATATACAGGGTGTTCGCGACGAACACCTTAATAATCGATTCTTCAGCATACCTTCAAATGGGGAAATATCGATAATCGATTATTCACGCCACGCCACTGCGTATCACCTCGCGCAACCATCCAGTAACTATGCCTTCCTCACGGTTGCCAGCGTGGTGTACACTAAAGTCTCACGTTTCCTCGATGAAAAAAACGTCACGTTGTTTCATAGTCTGACGACAATGGCGACTATTTTGGTGCATAATTAACGGCGCTACCGGACATGGTGCTTTGTGAATGTCCCAAGTGAATGGACTGCCTGGCACGGTCATTAGGGCACGGAGGGTGGCTCCGGTCGAGTCATTCGATTGCCATTTGCGACTACCGGTACATTGGTGACGTCATGACGTCACTGTCAACGAGCCCCTCGAGTCCGGGAGACAACTAGCCATACAAGACAAGTCCCTAAATGTTATTTGTTTCGGAACAGAATTTTTTTAAAACTTTTCTCTACCGGCACGTCGAAATATCAGAACCTGGTACCAACGTTTTCTTATTGGCAGGTAATGGAGATGTTGCATGTGTGAGAAATTTGCGATTTGACCATCGATTATTATATAAAAGTTCGCGAGGAACACGAAAGTGCCACTGGTTTTCCCTGAAATCAACTCCCAAGCTCAAAAAAAGCTCTCAAAGTTGAGGCATAATGGAGGGGATATCCCACGCTATCCTCGTAGTCCAAGTCTACATCAACACAAAATCTCTATGCAAAGATAGGGAGCAAATACATTAGCAAGGTTGCCATTTTTTAGTTTTAGATTCCCCAAGTAAAGTGGCAGCTCTGTCACTGTACTTGCACCCTATCTTTGCATGGAGAGTTTGTCTTGATGTAGACGTGGACTCTCAGGATAGCGTGGGATATCCCCTCCATTTTGCCTCCACTTTGAGAGCTTTTTATGAGCTTCGGAGTTGATTTCAGGGAAAACCAGTGGCACTATCGTGTTTCTCGCGAACTTTTACGTGAGAATCAATAGTCAAATCGCGAATTCCACACACATACAACATCTCCATTATCACGGCTCCCGGCACATTATCGGGGCACACTGCTTCAAAATTGTTAATGTAGGTGAGAAAGAACCAAGGTGTTGAGGTTAAAACTTTTTATTACTGTTGGTGGACTGACCAACGGGCTGACTCGCAATCAGCTGATTCAGCTGTTTACAAGTTCATAGGTGCAACGATCTTATCATATGACGTCCGCTTAGTTATGACAGTATCACATATCTATCGGTGATGTAAAGTATCGTCAAGAACTGCAAAATGTAACTATGTTCACGTTTTAAAAAGTTAAGCGCTCTGATGATGGCGTAAACCGAAAGATATCTAAGTAATAAAAAGTTGTAACCACAACCTTTTTTTAACTTTTCCATTTATGTTACAAAATGGTGTTGTTCAAGTGGAACTCTATTAATCCGAATTTCTGAATTTTGATCTTCAATTATGACAGCAACGAAGCAATTATATGAGTTCAATGACCGTTCATTTGAGGTTGAATTGTGTTCACAAAGAGAAAATGAAAGCCCGCATTAAATGGGGAAAGTGCTCTGCGTGACCGTCTAATCTTCACGCGCTTGTTTTTCAGCCTGTCTGACACTTCTTTTTAAATTCCTTATGGTAAATAACATGAGAAATTGACACCATATATTTTTTTTTCAAATTCAGCTGATTTTTCGGGCATAAACTGTCCGTTACCGACTCCTGAGGATTTAGCGTTTCTCTCTATGTAACACATTCATTTAAATACATTCCACGTTATCCGAAATCCACCGAAGATCTCGATTTTTGAAAAGTCAATTTTTCCCACTTCGGTCTATATTTTAGACTGTTCCGCTGGCATGCGTGAAAGAAAATTGAAATTTACAAAATCAAGGGCTTTCGTGTTTTTCAGAGAGAGCGGAATATATTTTACATAAACAGAAATGACAAATTCTCGAGAAGGCGGTCATGGGCATCCCCTAAAGATCGGCTGAATTTGAAAAAAATACATTGTTTCGATTTTCCATATTATTCTCCATGAGGAATTCAAATGACTTCTGCTATTGAACGCGGGCTTTTATTTTCTCTTCGAGTGAAAATTTTCTTGGAGAGATAATACATTGTTTCGATTTTCCAAATTATTATCCATAAGGAATTTAAATGAATTCTGCTATTGAACGCGGGCTCTTATTTCCTCTTCGAGGGCTTATAAAAATGTTCTTGCAGAGATCATTTCGTCGCTCCTCTAGCGTAAAGACTTATATCGATTTCCACACGAGCCCCGGAAAGCAAATAGTTAAACCGGAAACAGAGGTCACGTGGAAATAGAGATACATCCTTACGTCAGAGAAGCGACGATTTGAGAAAGAACCCCCCGATTGTAAGTCGAAACAAAGATGCAATGATAAGATGCTCGATAAAATTCTCAAAACATGAAGCAAGTTGCTCCTGGACCTGGACCTGGACAAGGGTGCGTTTATTTAGTCAGGCGGAAACATGGGTGACCGGTGGGCGAAGATTTATTCCTGAGGAAATTCGCCAGGAAAAGTTAATCACTGGCCTCAACCCCTGGTCTTAGCTCCAACCCCGAACCCTCAAGGCCGCAGTGCCATCCGTCCACAGTGGATCGATTTGTTAGAGAGGTCGGACATGAAATGTTTCACTGAAACTGAAAATTTTGATGTTTATTTTGTCACTTTTAAACTTTTGAGGGTTGGTCATGGAAGACAATTTCACAAGAAAACCAATGGAACCACTTTTAGAACCTCAAAGCTTTGAAAAAATGGAAATATAAGCGTTTAAAGTTTCCAAATTTTGTCCGACCTCTCCTATAGACTCGATCCACTGTGCGCCCGTCGTGCGTGGTCGCCCTGGTCGCCACACCGCGCCGGTCCATCGACTTGATTTATGTCCGATTGGGTCCAAACAGCAGGGTTGCAACATAACAGTGAAAAAAATCGTGAAATTTCTCGAAAGGTATGAAGAATAAAACCACTCGCAACATAATAAGTCTTCGGACATTTTGTCACAACTCATTCCCGCACGAAGGCACGTAACTCCATTCCGAGGTTGTAAAATTGATTCAAATAATTAATGTTTTACGAGAGTGACCTAGCACGATTTTTGTAGAAAATTTGGGTGATTTTTACATGATATCAGAAGAAAAATCACTCAAATTTTCGGTTAAAAATCCACATAATTCTCCTGGTAAAAATAAAATTTGCGCGGGGAAATTCGGCAACGTTGAATTGTGGTTACGTTCTTATGTTAGGGAAACGACAAACTGAGGTGATCATTTATGTACCTAAGTCGATTACAGTCCTAGAGGCTAGAATTCGGCCTGAAAAAACGTATAAATTCTAGAAAGAAAAAACGATGTGGTTGGTGACAAAGTCATTTTTCACACGATGGAATTTGCGATTTTTGAATTCCATCGAACTGGCAATGCTGGCAACCCTTCACGCAGAAAAAACTACCCCAGGATCCGCTCACCTGATCGGACGCTTTTGTCTTGTCATAAATGGTATACCGGCCCCTGGGGAAGCAACACGCTACCGTCCGGAGTCCGGAGTAGCCAGGAGTAACCAAAGTAGTCCAGGGGATATAATTCTAGTCAAAAATAACCCCGATGGACCTCTCTTTGAAAATTCCCTGGGTCTGTTCTCCTTTCCTTGACATAAAAAAAATATTAGTTTCACACACAAGTAGGACTTCTGGAATTTTCAAAGAAAGTTCTGTTGCAGTTATATTAAACTAGAACTAGTTTTAAACTAGAATGGGTATGTTGCACACAAGAGATACATGCAGGCAACTGAATACACTTTTAATGCGTGAAATCGCTCAAAAATCACGCTTAGCACCAAAAAAGAAGTTTGAAATCGAGCAAAACACAGTGTGGTCGGCGTTAAATGTATATTAGTGCCTGCAAGATTTTCGGAATATTTCACGCATTGCGCCAAACAGTACAGTCAGCGTAAAGCCCATATCAGCGCCTACGAGACTGCATGAATACCTCTCGCAATGCGCCAAACGCAGTGGAGTCAACTTTTACATAGGAATGAATAGTTAAATCGCAAATTCCTCACACATGCAACATCTCCATTCTACGCATCTCCAAAAAGGTAACAAAGGGGGCATTCGCACAATCCTATCGCAGCCAAGTTAATATTACAGAGTAAGATGTGCGTTATAAAATGTTAACTCAATGCTGAAAACCCAAAAAAACAAATGACAAATCTCTCTGGTTGTAAGTCCATCGCGGAGTTCCAATTTTTATCCGGGAATATTTAAAATTCAGGAGCACGAGAAGCGGCCATTAATCAGAGCAACACGGGCAATCGTTGTAGGGCGTGAAACTTTTTTTCCGCGGGTGGCAAAAAGCGGGAGTATCGGGCCGCGCGAGCCGTGTAGTGGGCTGATAATTGAGAGATGAGACGGTAATTGATCGGGGCGGCAGGAGGCAAAAAACTCTCCATCATTTTAGAAAATACCTCATTAATTATTCGCGCCCGGGCTCCAACTTCTTCCCGGTGACAATCATCACTCAATTACGGACTCTCCTCGTCGTCCCCGGGCGAAGAAACGTAACTCCATTCCAAAGTTGCCAAATTGACTCAAACAATTTAATTTATCGCACGAATAAACATGCACAATTTGTGACCGAAATTCGTCTGATTTTCACAGAAGATCAGAAGAAAGATCGGTGAAATTTTCAACCGTCAATGCCCGAGATTCTCCTGGTAAAAATGCGGTTTGCGGGGGAGAATTTGGCAACATTGAAATGTAATTGCGTTCTTTCTTGAAAAAAACATCGTCTTATCCGGGATACACGTTTTTTTCCCGCTTCTCCCGATGTCTTTTCCCGCGGAACTTCTCCGCTCCTCCGAACAATTTTTCAAGTTTTTTTTTCTCCCTTCGCAATTATTTTTTCTTTCCAACTTGTGATCCATCGAGCGCATTTGCTGAAAGGTACTAAGTACACATGAATTGAGTCAAAACGAACTATGAAGCGCGCGAATCATGGATAGAAAAGTCCTTTTGCTCCCTATCATTAGTACATAGTTCCGTTTGTAGAAACACGCCCAACGGACCGAGCAATTTTTGTTTAGTTCTTTCTATGCGGAATAAAACATGGTACCCGATTAGGAGATTTAAAACGCAGTTAAGTTTTCTCTGGTTCAATACAAGTGCGCACGTAATACTTCCAACATTCAATAATTTATTTACATTCTGAAATTTTTTGGAGCAGGAGTCATTTTCTGTTGCCTTCCTTTTAAGTTTTTTGTTCTTGCTGCGAGAAATTTTCGTTGCTGAAGATGTCCTCTGTGTAGTTTTGAAAAAAAAAAACAAGCCTAGTGGTAATAAGTGGTATAGTAATGCTAATTGCAGGTTCTAAATTGTCCAAAATAAGTCGTGACGCATTGATTTTTCCCTTACATTTACATCGTTTTCCCTGACATTTCCTGGTTTGACCTGACTTGTTGAAATTCCTTGACAAATCCCGATTTTTCCGGTATTTAGGGAATACAGTCAGGACTGTGGCAATCCTGGATACTTGATTTGGCCCGAATCCCAACGGTGAAACAACAGTCATCCATCCAAAAAAGTAACCGAATCGTCGCGAAAATTCGCCTCGAGGCTTATTCTGGTCATGTACGATGATTTCACCATCACCTCGCTTGGGGCTTATTTTTGTTTGAAACGTGCTCCATGGCGCAGCCGTAACTTCTAGCGCGAGGCTCAAACTGCCGTGCTGAGGAAGAACGCCGTATGAACATTCGACAGTTGCCACATTTCCTTCGATAAAATGTTAATTTTAGCTGGACGTTGTTAATATTTTTCCTTTAAGGTTTCAGGAGCTTCAAGTGAAATTGCGAGCAAATTTTATCTGGAAAATGGAGCATTTGCACACAAAAATTTTATTGCTTCATCTGAGAGTGCCTTACGGGCTGAGTTCGCAGTATTTTTCATAATAATTTTCGCACATGAGAAATTGGAGAAAAATAGGTTTAAAAATGAGACAATTTGCCGCCTTGTGACGTCATCTGGAGGTATTTTCCATTTCAACGCATGAATTTTAGCAGATTAGGTTATTTCGTCATATTTTCTCCAATGATTGTTCAATTTAAAAACCAAGAATATCCGCGAACTCAGTTTTCCTAGCAGTATCATTTTAAAGATGAAATACAGACACCTGCAAATTCTCTATTGGAAGGAAAACATTCACATTTTTACCAGCGGATGGAGAGTTTGCATGCAACTTTTTTATTGCTTCATCTGAAAGTGCTTAAAGAGCTGATTTCAAAGTATTTTAACTTTTATTGATATGGGAAGTGGTATAAAAATAGATTTGAAAGTGAGAAAATGCACCGCCTAGTGACGTCATCTGGCGGCATAACCCATTTAAAGGCACGTATTTTAACAAATTAGATCATTTTGTCATAGCTTGTCCAATAATTGTTCAATTCATGAACCGAGGGTGTCCGTGTGTTCAGGTAACACGATAGTTTACATTTAAACACGAGATTCATCAAATTTTGGAAACCTGTAAATTCTCTATTGGAAGGAAAATATTCACAAGTTTACCAGGAAACATAGAAAAAAAAAAACACATTGGATCTAGAGTCCAGACTCTTGAAAACATTGACAAGAAAAAGGACTCTTGATTCAATCAGATTTAAGCATAAATCAAAAGGAAATCCGCTCAACTTAAGAGGCTGGGTTCTTGATTTAAGCTTAAATCAGATTGAATCAAGAGTATTTTTTACTTTCGATGTTTTTAAGTCTGGACTCTAGATCCAATGTGTTTGTTTTTCCCAGTGAATTTGTATTTTATCGAAATAAATTTGGCAACGCCTGAAGGTTCATACGACTTTCTTCCTTAGCCCGGGAGCAAAGCGCATTTGTCGCGTCCTCGACGCGCGACGCTTGGCCAAATGACGTGACAATCGAGAATGATGAGACCCGATGACTCTCTGAGCCGGGGCATTGTCTCCGTCTCTCCTTTCATCGAGCGCGGATCGCGGCTCCTCCAGCTTTCCGCGCGTCTCGAGTCTCCGCTGTCACAACCCCTTCACACCCCCCCCGCCCCCCGCCCGCGCTTCCATCCATTTCCGTTTCATCGTTAATTCCTCTTTTTATGCGAAACCGGAAACCGGGCTCCGAGTAAGCTGGTCGGGGCGCAGAAAGTGTCTACTCAAGTGGCACGGCTCGATCGGGCCCATCCGCGAGTAGCTGCGTTGCCGGATCGGACGGGTAAAATTGACTATTTTTTCACGGTGACTACATCAGGTGTTGCCTAATTTCCAACCAGACTCTCATTATTTGATAGAATATTTGGCAATACGTCGCCTTGAAATGTTGGGTGTATACTGTGTAATTGCACTGAAAAAAGAAAGATGGGTAGAATTTATCATTCAAGGCGACGCGACGCATTACCAAATTTTTTATTGAAAAATGAAAAGATGGGTGGAAATTAGGCGACATCTGATGTAAATTTTCTTCTGCACTGAGAAAAATATTGGTAGAATTTACCATTCCTTCACGCTGTATTGCACACAGCGTGAATTCAAAGTCGATTCTGTCAGAGAATGGTTACCTGTGCCTATATACAGTAACGTTTACCTTTCCTCTGGCAGAATTGACTCCGAATTGACGCTTGACTTTGACTTTGGGAGATGCATTTAGGAGGCCAAGAAACACCTAAAAATAGTGTTACCTTGATTTTCAAGTTTTACCCCCCCCCCCCCCCCCCCTGTCTACTAACGTTTCTTTCCGTCGGTTATTTCTTTCAAACCAAAATGTTACCGTGCCTTGCTCTTAGGCTTTTTCTGCATTATATTTCTCACTCAGGAGCATAAACGCAAAAACATATCCGAAAAGAAGACGCGAAACCTCACTTGCAGGATAGAGAGAAACATTGCGAGTCCGCGCCTCGCGACATCGCTCCTTCAATTTTGCACATGCAACACGGACATCCATCAACCACGAATAGTTGTATCTCAGCGCCGTCATCACGCGAGTTCTTTCCCTTGCTCTATTTCCACTGTTGTGTTGGTTCCGTTTGTCTTATTTTTAGGGGCACTTGAAGAACTACGTGAGCAATTCAACCGAAAATAGGGAAGACGGAATACGGCTTCGTTTTTTAAATCCTCTCCCGAATCTGAGCGACACCTCGCTGTAGGAGCGGCCACCAATTGCGAGTTCACGGCTCGTGCCATTGCGCCTATAATTTCGCACATGCAACACGGACATCCATCAAGCACGAATAGTTGTATCCCTACGCCGTCATCATCGCGGGTTAAAAATGTCTCTTAATTTTGAAATTTGAAAAAAGGTAAGGTTAAGATCGCTTAAAATGTGTTCATACAATGCGGACAATGATTTTAAAGTGAATATTATTAATTTTTCAGTGCGTTTACATGCGCTCTCCTTTATAATATTTTCGCCATATGAGGAATCCCTTAATAATTCCTCCATAGCATGTATTGTAGAAATTTATTTCCTCTTTGTTTAGAAAATATTGATACTTGATTGCTTGTTTCCGAATCTCTGGTGAAACGCTTGGTTACCGTCAGGAGAGATAAAGCAGTTTCGATCGTCGGAAGTTGGTAAGGCTGTTTCTCGTCAACTCAAAACCAGTACGAATAATCAATCCTAAGCAAAATAACTTGCTTCGTTAATGTTCGATTGTTGTGTATACCTACCTACACATTTAAACGATCAATTAAAACCCTCCAGGGTTGCCACAAAATTCTGAAAATGAAATTCCCTGACATTTCCAAGAGGAAATTCAGTAAAAGCTCGCCAAGTCGAACTATGGTTAAGACGAGATGGCAAATAAGTCAACTTTTTTGACGGTCCCAACACAATGCGACTTGGCGAAATTTCACTGTAGTTAGACATAGTTTTCAGGCAAAATGTATTGCTCGAAACGTCAAACCTACTCGAGAGAGCAAATGAAGGTGACTTGGTGATTTTTCCCTGACATTTCCCGGTTTCCCTGATTGCGGCAACCCTGACTCGGTTATCAACTTGCGAGACACACCACAACGTTAATGGGAAAAGTGTGCGAGATGAGTGTTTTATCAAACACTCGACATTTTCGACCAGAAACGTAGGTGCTATTTAACGTCGAACTAACATGGAAGAAACTCTTCGATGGGGGAGTAGGTGACGCTTACTGAACTCCAGATTCTTGTGAAAAATCGATCGAGGGCGAGCATTCATCATTTCCTCTCCGGACACTTCATTTATTTGCTCTGCCAGATAGCCTCCCATTTTAAATATGAATTTGCAGGTTAAAAATGACCTCTCCGTCGCGAAAAACTAGTCGGAGATCGGGATTAGACAGTGATATAATCCCGTTAGATTTTATTTATCACCTTTTCTGCGTTCCCCGGCGAAACTTACTTTTTCAACGAGACTAATAACTTCCAAGAGGCGCGGAGGTATTTCATACGGGGTGAAAATATTTCTTGCGGGAAATGCTTTCTGAAGCAAACTCGCTCAAAGACATAATATCCAGGATATCACCCTTCTTTAACGGCTCCTTAAAAAGTTAGTTTCGGTGATCAACGATGATGCCTGCCGAATGATGACTGATGAATGACTCCGTAAATGGACCACTAGACAAGGTACGAATTTAAGCAATCTGATACATGTTCCTTAACCAGAATTTCACCTAGAACACGATTCGCGCAACGAAAATTACTAAAACCAACTTCGAACGAAGATATTAACGTTTTTTTCTCACATTGGTTACAAGGAATTTGAACTGCCCGCTCACAAGAAACTTAAAGCTCTACGTGAGTCAAATCACGCACTACAATGGTTTCAGCAAGCTTCTCAATCGAGCAATGTTCATTTCCCACCATGTGTTGTTCAAACTATAAGCAATTTGATATAGCTGAGCCAAAGCGTCAAGACTGAGGTTGCCAGATTTTTATATCGCAGAGAGTGCCATGATAACGTTTAGCGCGCGATGTGAATCACGTAGAGCATTGAGTTTTCATGAGCGGATGGTTTGAATTCACGCATTAAGAATCATTAAATATCTTCGTAAGGAGTTGATTTTGGTGCTTTTTGTTGTGCGCATCGTGCTCTACGTAAAATTTTGGGCTAGATACATAAATCAGAATGCTGAAATTCGTACTTTGTTTGGTGGTCCATTTTCTTACACGAACTGCTTGAGGCTCGTTATTTACCACTGGATGATAGGGTTCAGAACCATGGCGTACCGTCTCTTCCTACCGATGAAAAATGTCTGGCTAGAAGGCGATGTTCGCCACGGACCCACTGAAAAAAATTAGGATGGTCAGTCCGCGAATTGCATATCCGAGCGATGCTCTCAATCAACGAGACCTCGTTAGTATTTATTGACTGAAACAAACTATTTGCCTGGACCGCAAGCAGGCATTAAACGCCACTCAATCTATCTGATAGGCGGGAATAATGAGACACAGTGGGAACCCAGTGCTCTCCTCCGATACAAAAAGCCTCTGCAGTGCACATATATTACACTCAAAAACCGATGAAATCGCTCAGCGTCCACTGCTGACTTCAGCTCTGCCATACTGAGTAAGAACAACGTAGGATCCATCAAACGTTGCCAAAGTTCCCTCGAAAAATCACAGGAGATTTCAGGAAGATTTGTGAATATTTCTCGTCCGATTTTTTAAGGGATTTCGCCCGTAATTCGATCGAAAAAGTCTGAAAATTTCAAGCGAAAATATTTATGACTTTAATCAAAAATAAATATTTTCTGAGAGGACATTTGGCAACATTCGAATTCTCATACGGCGTTTTTACTCAGCACGGCAGAGGTCCGCTCCTCCAGAGGCCGAGGAGAAGGATGGAGAATATCGATGACCGCTGTCCTTCTCTGTTCAGTTGCAAACAGAGAGTGATGTTCCCAGAACTGCCACCGGAATCGGTGCTGTGATTGTTTTATTCTATGTACTCCCGTGCTAAGGATAAACACAGTATGAGCCTTTAGACGTTGCCAAATCTCCTTTGAGAAATCTCTAATTTTCGGGAATATTTCGTCACCTTCCAGGCAAAGTATCACAAGCGCCATGCGACGTTTAAAAATTTCCGCCGCCATTTTATTTCTTTACTGAGAAATTGTTGGTTGAATCTGTTTGGAAATTTCACTAAATTTTATCGGCAGCACAAAGAAAATTCAGTGAAATTTTCGGACAGCTTCGTTGAACAATTTCTCTGTAAAAAAATAAAATGGCGGCGGAAATTTTTAAACGTCGCATGGCGCTTGTGATACTTTGCCTGGAAGGTGACGATTTGTTAACTTTTATCATCCATTTTTATAAAGAATGTTATTCGTGATTTGATCAAAAGCTTCTGGAAATTTCAAGGAAGAATATACACAACAGTCATCAGAAATAAGTCTTTTCTTAGAAGCAATTTGGCAACATTCGAATGTTCATACGGCGTTTTTCCTTAGCACGGCAATGTAATCGCCGCGATTACCCCGGGGCAGCGATCCCGGTTTCCGCATGCAGATGTTTTGCCCCGATATACCCGATGACGTTTTCGGCGGGGGGCGGTGGCTTCCGCAAATCCCTTTCCACCCTCATTGCCCCCTGCTCCCCGCGTGGCTGCTAACACAATGATCCCTTGTACTTTGGCTGTTCATCAGCGGGCTTAGTTTCGATCCGGGATGTCTGTCGAGTGGAATATACTGCCGCGCTTGGGAAAAACGCCGTAAAAACATTCCAACGTTGCCAAATTTCCCATTGTAAAATATTCATTTTTAAAGTGAGTTATAAAACGCAATCCTTGAGATTTTCAAAAATATTAAATCAAATTGAGCATAGAATATCCAAAAAATTGGAGGAAAAGTATTCGTACGTTTTTTTTTCAAAATTCGTATTTTATTAAATACAATTTGGCAACGTCTGAAGGCTCATATGGTGTTTATCGTCAGCAGGCGGGTTTCTGGTTTTGCATTTTACAGACCTGTTAAATACACCGCGAGGTGGGAATTCCTCTGTGTAGTCGCGCAGAAAGTAATCAAAGCCAAGTGTATGACATCGGCGGGCTTTGTGCTTTAAGTACACTTTGGTGTACTTTTTCAAAGCTGACAATGGACTGTCCTGCAGTCTTGAATTGGTGCTGCGTTTGACGTCATTTTACGAAACCGATGGAAACGTGGCGCAGTTTCATTTCAAAAAGCATCCTTGCCTTCATAGAGTTGTAAAAAAAACCGAGTGCTTGAAATAATTTACGGTTCTATTTCAATGTAGTCCTGGGTATGGGTATTAATTTCAGACTCTGATGGTTGAGTTCTTTCGAGTCCTAGCAACGTAATATAAAAACGAGTGGACTGCATTTTGCACTAAGGAGCTAAAAAGTCCTGGCTCATACTTAAGAACACCTTTCTGAACTGGGAAGCTAACCGCATTCATAAGGACCTTGCCGACTAAACAGCATACACCCATGTCAATGTTGCTCAGATTCTGCATATCTTCAACTATTTAGGTGGTAGACAACTGTAAGGTCTGTTTTGAAATTTGCCTCAAATTATCTTTCTACTCAATTATTCTGAATATTTTGGGAGAGAAATGTAAAATGTGGATGATTTAGGACAGTTGTAAGCACAATATTACCGCCCTGGTAAAAATTGGCAGTAGAATCTGTGTTCCAAAATACCATAAACCTACAGCCGGCTGTAAGATTTCCAATTGCTTCTATAGCCGGCAACATAATTTCTTATAGCCTTTTAAAGCCGATGGCGACTAAGCAACAGCCTGGCGATAAAGTGTATGCTAAACGTCACTAAAGACGGATGCTAGGACTCAGTGAGTTTTTGGACTACCGCTCTTTTTTTGGGCCGCAGTATCTTGATTTAATTTGCGAGGAGAGCTCCGTACATTTGAAGGATGCCTGCCATTCCTAATATGTTGGAGCGCCTTCAATTTCGTATGATATTGTGCAATACCTCTGGTGTGAAATAGTTGCTTCAAGCGCCGCGGTACGCTGCGGCGCGGCGCGGGCAGCCAGCGCTGAACGCGCATTGGCGCCTACAAACCTAACAGGGATACTTCACGCATTGCGCAATGCCTGAAGTATCCCTGTTAGGTTTGTAGGCGCCAGTGCGCCGCCGCTCCGCTTTGTGTTAGGCTCTAATATTTAATCTCGCGGAGTCAGCGTTTTTCAATTCATGACTTTGAAATGTTTGCACACTCTGTATGGATTATTCTCATTTTAATTGATAAAAAAAAAAATTTATAGTAAAGGAAAATATAATGTACGTTTTGTAAATATTAAGGTGATTCCGTACAAACTTAAGGATTTACAAAGCACAAGAATTTCTACACAATTTCTTGTGGCCTTTTATAGCCGATGACGAAAAAGCAACAGCCAGGCGATAAAGTGTAAAGCCCGGCGATAGGAACTATAGCCCGGCTGTATAATTTTTTATCGCTTGGTGTAGCTCGGCCGTATGATTTTTTTCACTTTCTACAGCCAGCTATATGATTTTCTATCGCCCTTTTCAGTCGGCTATAAGAATTCCTGTGGTATTTTGAAACGCAGCTCCTATCGCCAATTTTTACCAGGACACCGCTGACATGGGTATTTGCTGTTTGATCAGAAAAATCCTCATATGTTGTTTCTGAAATGAGCCAAAAATTGCAGTATTCCCAATTGCAAAATGTAATCTAAAAGGGAAGTAATGTGCTATGCTCGAGTTGCAAAAAAAGAACATTTTGATTTATACGTGAGCTTTTAAAAACTAAAACGCCCGATACCAGTTGTATCGATGTTATAGCGCCTAAGTGTCGTTACATGTTCCATGTAAAGTAGGCAGCATAAATATTCTTCACCAACTCGTGGAGATGTTTCCTTAATTATGAGTTCACTCAGCGGCAGGCTCAAAACCGCGAACACTAGGAATACCAAATATTTACACAGCCGAGTGCGCGAAACTTTTTTCGCCTGCAGCAGTGGTCGTGTGCGTACAAAAGGCAGGAAGTCTGATAATTAACTCTAATTATCCCTATTAACAATCCACTCTTGTCAAACTGCGGTGGTGAATCACCACCTATCCCCCATAGTTGTCAAGATGTCTACTCGAAAGTTTTAGATTGTTTTTTTTTTCTTCTTTCAACTTGATTTGAAAATGTCGGACAGGAAGACCAAAAAATGCACCTTCTACTCTCGATTCAATGTGAGGTCTTCTCCCGGTATGGTATCAATCTTCCTTTAGTGATCTCTTTCCGTTACGAATCATACAAATGATATCAGCCGCCAGCAATTTCTATGCTTTCATCGGTGATCAAAGCCGCAAACGAATGCTGTATACGTATACTTCCAAAAAAACAAAAATATGATTTTTGTACAAAATTTCGGCCCAATCCAAAAAATGTCACTAATTACCAAAAACAAAAAAAAAAAAACCAGGCACCCAAAAAATATGATGGCAGTACCGTTTGGATTCATCATATAAAAGGAAATGATATCAAAATGGCCCAATTTTCTCTTTCATGCCCATGCAATATACCAAACACCCCAACTTTTTTCACAAAAAAAAAAAATAAATAAATAAATAAATAAATACCTATAAGGTATGATGACCTGAACACGTTTATTGGATCCATCGCTTTAAAGGAGTATGATATCAAATCGGCCCAACTTCTCTGAAATATGCCCATCTCGGATCAATAATTTTTTTGAGACCTTCAGACTCATCGCTGAGGAGACACTGATCATTACTTGACCCTTAGTATATGTCCTTGTTTAGATGTCAAAGAGTTCCTTATGAGAACTGTAATGAATTTTTTTTCTTTGAAGAGATAAAATCAAAAAATCGTCATAAAATTGAAAAAAAAATTCGAAGAAAAAAAAAGGAATGGGCCGGCCGGCCGTACATACAAGTGGTAGATAATATAGGGTGATTATCGTCTCTCTTTCACATATACATGAACAAGTATCATCGTCAAAAGGAGGATCAGTCCTTCTTGAAATCGTCATTGAAAGATAGACTGAAAGATATTCACACATGAGTGAACAACTTAACAACTTTCAAGCAATGCCATATTCTTTGTTTGTTTCTGATAGAAGGCCTTACAAACTACTGAACCTTGGCGTATTATTGCGAATATTATGTGCCTCCTACTTACAATGCTTCTTTCTTAGCAACTTCATGGATGTTGGCAAGACCGGGTCGGTCACCCATGCCAAAATGTTGGGGCATACCAATGTATCTACATTTCCCCCTTTTTTTTGTACGTGCCGGCCGGCCCATTCCTTTTTTTTTCTTCGAATTTTTTTTTCAATTTTATGACGATTTTTTGATTTTATCTCTTCAAAGAAAAAAAATTCATTACAGTTCTCATAAGGAACTCTTTGACATCTAAACAAGGACATATACTAAGGGTCAAGTAATGATCAGTGTCTCCTCAGCGATGAGTCTGAAGGTCTCAAAAAAATTATTGATCCGAGATGGGCATATTTCAGAGAAGTTGGGCCGATTTGATATCATACTCCTTTAAAGCGATGGATCCAATAAACGTGTTCAGGTCATCATACCTTATAGGTATTTATTTATTTATTTTTTTTTTTTGTGAAAAAAGTTGGGGTGTTTGGTATATTGCATGGGCATGAAAGAGAAAATTGGGCCATTTTGATATCATTTCCTTTTATATGATGAATCCAAACGGTACTGCCATCATATTTTTTGGGTGCCTGGTTTTTTTTTTTTTTGTTTTTGGTAATTAGTGACATTTTTTGGATTGGGCCGAAATTTTGTACAAAAATCATATTTTTGTTTTTTTGGAAGGATATCACGTATTTTTGGTATGACTTCTGCGAAGTATCAGGCAAAGAGAGTTCCCATTTTAAATTTAAAAGTTGTTCCCGCGGGCGCGAGGCAGAGAGGAAACGACCCCCCCCCCCCCCCCCCCCCCCTCGAAAGCGGCCCACCTTTTTTTAAGGAATTTCGTTCAAACCGCATGTCAATAATCTGTAATCGTTCTCGAGACATCAGTAAGGAAGGATCCATATTTTTGGCACACCCTGTACGTCACAGAAAAAAAACCGCAGGTCAGTATTGAAATCGTGACAAAGTTGGGTCACTTGACGTAATGCCTAATTCTCATTGGCTACGAACGATAGAAACTACAGTAAAGCGCATTGACTTATAACGCAATCTAGGTCGCGCGGTAGGTAAGACAGCTAGCGGGGTAAATCAGGGTAAAGACGCGCCTTCCGCTTAGTGGATACATCCGGATATAAGTAGTGTATATATAGGGATATGGCACCACTTGACCCTTGACATTTAAGGCGTCACCAGAGGGAATCGGTGTGACATCACTAGCGACTGGTTAATTGTTGCGGGTTGCCTACCTATCGTTACCAGTGTTGTAAAATTGTGCAGAAAAATGTCGATTATTACCAGTGTTGTAAAATTGTGCAGAAAAATCGGAATTAATTTACGGTGAGGGGTGGGGTATGGTGCATGATTTTCCAACCATGGTGTGACGTCACTAGCGACTGTTGCGGGTTGCCTACCTATCACCCACGTTGTCAGTCTGTGCAGAAAAATCCGAATTATTTCGCGATGAAGGATGGGTGATGAATGTTTTAGTGGATGATCTGTCAACAATGTTTTATGTTGCGAGGTGTTGTAAAATTGTACAGAATAATCTGAATTATTGTAGGATGAGGGGTGGGGTATGGTGCATGATTTTCCAACCATGGTGTGACGTCACTAGCGACTGGTTAATTGTTGCGGGTTGCCTACCTATCGTTACCACTGTTGTAAAATTGTGCAGAAAAATCGGAATTAATTTACGGTGTTGATTGGGTGATGGGTGTTTTAGCGGATGATATGTCAACAATGTTTTCATGCTATGACGTCACTATCGTTGTGAAATTGAGCGGGAAAATTTGAATTAATTACGGGTGATGGGTATTTTAGTGTATAAAATGACAGCCGTCTTTTCATGCTGTGACGACACCAACCAACCAACGTTGAGAAATTGAGCGGGAAAATTTGAATTAATGACGGGTGTTGCTACGGTTATAGTATATGATATGGTAACAATGTTTTCATGTTGCGAGGACACCAGTGTTGTAAAATTGAGCGGGAAAATATGATTTAACCCGGAGTCGGGTATTGATTAGTGTACGGTGTATGGCATCCGTGTTTACTGTTGCGGGTTGCCTAAACGTGAAGGGGCTACCATTAGCTTTTTTAAACCACAACCGTTTAATCCTTATGGGCTACCTACCTACCCACCCGAGCGAAGCATGATATGTTAGAGTCAACAATTTGCCTGTGAATTAGGCGGGAAATTTGAAGGAGCAGACGTTGCAAAAAATCTGCAAAAACCTATCTTCACAGGGTTTTTCATGTGCCATGAGTCCTTTACCGTGACGATATCTGCTCTATTAGCAATCATACACAGTACAACCATTCGGGTAAATACGTTTGACCAATGACCTGCATCATTTTACGTGACGTCATGCGAAGCATCCATTATGTGTCGTCACCCCACCCAGCTAGCGACCTTACCCGCTCTACTAGGAATTATACACAGGAGGAGGACCGAGGTTCTCCCATAAATTCGTAGCGGGTTGCCTATCCATCCGGGGGAATACGATTGAGTGTCATCACTCTAAGCATCCATTCTATGACGACACCCTGTTGTATACCACAGTATCAACGTTGTATGATCGTAAAAAACTTATACCACGCTATACGTGAGATGATAGAAAATTCGGGTTTAAGTATCGATAGCGGAGACTAGAGGGGCTAATGAGTCGAACTCTAGGTGCGACAAGTATAATGCTCTCATCGCGGAGATGTGGATTCGAAGTTGACAATTATTTTGAATACCGCGGTGATGTGCGTATGTCTGCGGTTCGATTGTTGATTCGTTATCGAAAGACCTTGTTCGATAAAAAGCATTGTCGAGATAGGGATTCATCGATCGAGTTCTGTCGATAACGATTCAACAATCGACCCGGTCGCGCGACTGCGCGAGCCCATATTCAAGGTCGGCCAGTTCTCGCTACTCGTTTTCCTGTTAGAGTGTCATTCGGAAACCACACATGTTCCACACAAACTACTCATTCACTTAGCTCCTTTCACCATACATATAACTGATGAAAAATCACGAATGACTCTGGAAAGTATCACTACTTATACGGGGTTTTCGCGGTAACTCTCATTCGATAATCTCCAAATATCCGTTCCCAGTGATGCCATCCTTCGACAAGTTTCAACTTGTCTCGATCAACTTCCCTATAATATATTTCTGATTCCCACGGTTTGGCAATAGCCGAGGACCTGCGGTCCCGCTCATTTAAACGCGTGGTGCTGGTGCGGGTGTGAAAGCCATCAATAATTTTCGATTATTTAAACGGTGATGTTTCTAGTCAGTTGTCGACCATCATCCTCATCTAAATCGATATGATCCGTTTTGAATTTGGAAAATGAGTCATTTTTCCTTTCTTTTTGAGACAAGTGAAACACTGATGGGGTATGAACCACGACGGGATGTGCAAATTCTCGTTCCCTGATTGCTCCCGCCCGGGGAACACCGGTAGACAAATGATGTTTCAGTATCATGAGCCTTGGCTGCATTGGCTAGAGGAATCGATGGAGCTCGGATGAGGGGGAGAAAAAAAACAAGAAGAGATTCGTTTATCACATACAGCAGCAGATTTATTGATATAAAAAGGAACATGAGTATTGTATATTTGCCACACACACTTTCATACTGTGCTATGAACCGTCGAGATCATGATGGGTCAAATTGAAACCGTGCTTTATACTCATCACTTTCCTAACGATTAAATGACGACACTGGTTTTTCAATTCGCAAAGAGCATAGGGGAAAACCATCATCGGAAAAGTCTTAACATCAAACGAGCCAGGGTCTAAAGCGCTCACAAAATTTGAAATTGAAGCGTTGTCCAAATACTGACATTTTCTTAATACTAAATCACAAGTTTCGGAAAAAAGTTTTTGAAATTTTTGCTGATTGTCAACAGCTTTGTCCACTACTGCGCTAATCGATGGAGCGAGTTTCTTCAATTCTTTCCACGCCTTCTCTTGAAGCGCTATTTCTCTCGGACACTTACGATGAGATGAATTTTTCTGACCGAGTACAAGACTTTTCCGTCCCAGAATCCTGGCAAACTTCAAAAATCTTGATACGGTCCCGAGATAGCGCGTCTCCCCAAAGTCGCTGTCCCCCTCAAAATACGCATCGATGTCCTTGTCCCAGCGTGTAAGCTCTCTCCACTCGCTCGGCTTAAGGGCGACCATGTTTTGAACTGTAGCGTAATTGTAAAATTTGATGATCGGAGTAAACTGTTCATTACAACTATAACCGATCACTATCTGCTGTTCACCGTTCGGGGTCAGGAAAAAAGATGAGTTTCCCATCGTTTTCGATACGATAGGGCCTCTGCACACACCACGACCGGGTTTTATCGGAGACATGCTCGAAATTTGATAACAAATCACTTCGAGCGAGCCGAGCTGACAGCAAAAGCGGACCACACCGACGAAAAAACGAACAGAAAATGGTCGCTGGTGTGTAACAATCCACGGTAAGAAGACATCGTGATCCAGGAGGAGGAGGAGGAAGAGAAGGAGGAGGGGTCTGCAACACGCATTTAAAACGTGTCAGATCGAGTATCCACTCAAATGAAGGCGCCCTCGTCCCGAGTCGCTGACATTCAAAGCCTCAGTGTCAAGGTATGATAATGGAGTATCCCATTTGAACCTATGATAAAGAATCGATTATGCACATGGTGCTCGTTACGATCGATATTTTTCAAAGGTTTAAACGGGATAGCAATCGATACATTGCAAAGCATGCTACGACACTGGAAACCGTATGTATGTATAACCCGCTTTCACGATGCACTAAGGCGCTCTGCGACACCCACTCTCCACAGCAATCTGTCATGGAAGAGATCCTCCGGGAGCTGGCATCTCTCCATCTCATGCCCTCTACCCACCGTTTGGCTGGACGCCCTCTCCGTCGCCTACCTGTCAATCGATACATCGCAAAGCCCACCACACACTACTGCAAAGTCCATAGCCGTCTTCATCCCGCAAACAGTGCCATCCAGCAACACCAGATTGCCTATTCGTTCAAATCAAGGCGGTATCATCCCGAGGATAGCTCCGGGCAAGGCTTTCACGTTATAAAACCACACGTTTCAGTCCGGGAGAGGGTACCCAACGAGCTAGCTATCACCTCTATGTCGTCCATTCCATACCCTCAAATATGACGTCACTAGTGAGGTGAGGTGTAATAATCGACTATCGATTATTGCGGTGTTCGATCTCGTGTCATATCAATCGATACATCGCAAAGGGAACCAACGCAAACGGCAACAGATTGCCTATGAAGCTGAGATAAAGAATCGATTATTGGGGTGTTCGATACATTGCAAAGGGAACCAACGCAAACGGTATCAGATTGCCTATGAAGCTGTGATAAAGAATCGATTATTGCGGTGTTCGATCTCGTGTCATATCAATCGATACATCGCAAAGGGAACCAACGCAAACGGTATCAGATTGCCTATGAAGCTGTGATAAAGAATCGATTATTGCGGTGTTCGATCTCGTGTCATATCAATCGATACATCGCAAAGGGAACCAGTCTCATAACGCAATCGGCATCAGATTGCCTATGAAGCTGTGATAAAGAATCGATTATTACGGTGTTCGATCCCGTCTCATAGGCTTGAATATCATAGCAATCGATACATCGCAAAGGGAACCAGACTTCTAACGCAATCGGTATCAGATTGCCTATTCACTCAAATGAAGGCTGTCTCGTCTCGAGGACACGCCGTAACAGTTTGATCCAATCTCCCGTAGCAGGGGGATTCCCCTCTCCCTATCCTCTCCCTATCCTCTCGGTGGAAGGGTTCGCACATGGTCCACGAAAGCAGACATACAAATGGGTGAAAATCGAAGCAAAATCGATCGACTTCGAGTGGGTGAGATGTCATATTCTGCACATTCAAATCGAAGAAAAGTGATGGAAATCGTTACTGATCGAACAACCGATTCGTGATGAGACAACACAAACAACGAGAAAAGAGCAGGCGCTCAAGCATATGATGATGTAAATTGCTCATAGTCGATACCAATCGAAGCTATATCGATAGGAATCGGTGAAAAATCTATGAGCCTCTCCACTAATCGGAGGCAAGAGAGCGAAGTTCTTCGCTTAAAATACACAATCAAGCTTGGTTGCCAGCATTCACCATCATCTCATCACCTACCTTCGCGTTGTCAGAACTCAATGAGCATTAGTGAAAATCGATACCGCCCACCCAAGCAATCGATTGAATTCGATCCTGGTAAGCTGCTACCAAGAATCGATTTCCATCTTTCTCACCTCTCGCTGCGAGATCCGTGCATGGTTCACGAAGACAGCATCGAGATAAATGCATGAGTATCACCGTAAATCTAGTCCTAATCGATTGAAATCGATAGAAAATCGATAAAACGCTCCCGCAATTCGGGGTGAGAGAGCTATATTATTCGCATGCAAATCGAGTTTATTCGATGAAAAATAATGTGAATCAATACCGATCGAGCAAACATCTATCATGTTCATCGTTAAGACCGGGGTGATCGCACGATTGAACGTTCGATTCTATCGATAGGAGCCGATCAGATGGGGTCAGATCATTCGATTCGCTGACCCGATCACGAAGCGCCCGATCACCCGTCTTTCCCCTTCGTTTGAGCTTCGCTCAAGACGAAGGGGAAAGACTGATCGGGCGCTTCGTGATCGGGTCAGCGAATCGAATGATCTGACCCCATCTGATCGGCTCCTATCGATAGAATCGAACGTTCAATCGTGCGATCACCCCGGTCTTAACGATGAACATGATAGATGTTTGCTCGATCGGTATTGATTCACATTATTTTTCATCGAATAAACTCGATTTGCATGCGAATAATATAGCTCTCTCACCCCGAATTGCGGGAGCGTTTTATCGATTTTCTATCGATTTCAATCGATTAGGACTAGATTTACGGTGATACTCATGCATTTATCTCGATGCTGTCTTCGTGAACCATGCACGGATCTCGCAGCGAGAGGTGAGAAAGATGGAAATCGATTCTTGGTAGCAGCTTACCAGGATCGAATTCAATCGATTGCTTGGGTGGGCGGTATCGATTTTCACTAATGCTCATTGAGTTCTGACAACGCGAAGGTAGGTGATGAGATGATGGTGAATGCTGGCAACCAAGCTTGATTGTGTATTTTAAGCGAAGAACTTCGCTCTCTTGCCTCCGATTAGTGGAGAGGCTCATAGATTTTTCACCGATTCCTATCGATATAGCTTCGATTGGTATCGACTATGAGCAATTTACATCATCATATGCTTGAGCGCCTGCTCTTTTCTCGTTGTTTGTGTTGTCTCATCACGAATCGGTTGTTCGATCAGTAACGATTTCCATCACTTTTCTTCGATTTGAATGTGCAGAATATGACATCTCACCCACTCGAAGTCGATCGATTTTGCTTCGATTTTCACCCATTTGTATGTCTGCTTTCGTGGACCATGTGCGAACCCTTCCACCGAGAGGATAGGGAGAGGATAGGGAGAGGGGAATCCCCCTGCTACGGGAGATTGGATCAAACTGTTACGGCGTGTCCTCGAGACGAGACAGCCTTCATTTGAGTGAATAGGCAATCTGATACCGATTGCGTTAGAAGTCTGGTTCCCTTTGCGATGTATCGATTGCTATGATATTCAAGCCTATGAGACGGGATCGAACACCGTAATAATCGATTCTTTATCACAGCTTCATAGGCAATCTGATGCCGATTGCGTTATGAGACTGGTTCCCTTTGCGATGTATCGATTGATATGACACGAGATCGAACACCGCAATAATCGATTCTTTATCACAGCTTCATAGGCAATCTGATACCGTTTGCGTTGGTTCCCTTTGCGATGTATCGATTGATATGACACGAGATCGAACACCGCAATAATCGATTCTTTATCACAGCTTCATAGGCAATCTGATACCGTTTGCGTTGGTTCCCTTTGCAATGTATCGAACACCCCAATAATCGATTCTTTATCTCAGCTTCATAGGCAATCTGTTGCCGTTTGCGTTGGTTCCCTTTGCGATGTATCGATTGATATGACACGAGATCGAACACCGCAATAATCGATAGTCGATTATTACACCTCACCTCACTAGTGACGTCATATTTGAGGGTATGGAATGGACGACATAGAGGTGATAGCTAGCTCGTTGGGTACCCTCTCCCGGACTGAAACGTGTGGTTTTATAACGTGAAAGCCTTGCCCGGAGCTATCCTCGGGATGATACCGCCTTGATTTGAACGAATAGGCAATCTGGTGTTGCTGGATGGCACTGTTTGCGGGATGAAGACGGCTATGGACTTTGCAGTAGTGTGTGGTGGGCTTTGCGATGTATCGATTGACAGGTAGGCGACGGAGAGGGCGTCCAGCCAAACGGTGGGTAGAGGGCATGAGATGGAGAGATGCCAGCTCCCGGAGGATCTCTTCCATGACAGATTGCTGTGGAGAGTGGGTGTCGCAGAGCGCCTTAGTGCATCGTGAAAGCGGGTTATACATACATACGGTTTCCAGTGTCGTAGCATGCTTTGCAATGTATCGATTGCTATCCCGTTTAAACCTTTGAAAAATATCGATCGTAACGAGCACCATGTGCATAATCGATTCTTTATCATAGGTTCAAATGGGATACTCCATTATCATACCTTGACACTGAGGCTTTGAATGTCAGCGACTCGGGACGAGGGCGCCTTCATTTGAGTGGATACTCGATCTGACACGTTTTAAATGCGTGTTGCAGACCCCTCCTCCTTCTCTTCCTCCTCCTCCTCCTGGATCACGATGTCTTCTTACCGTGGATTGTTACACACCAGCGACCATTTTCTGTTCGTTTTTTCGTCGGTGTGGTCCGCTTTTGCTGTCAGCTCGGCTCGCTCGAAGTGATTTGTTATCAAATTTCGAGCATGTCTCCGATAAAACCCGGTCGTGGTGTGTGCAGAGGCCCTATCGTATCGAAAACGATGGGAAACTCATCTTTTTTCCTGACCCCGAACGGTGAACAGCAGATAGTGATCGGTTATAGTTGTAATGAACAGTTTACTCCGATCATCAAATTTTACAATTACGCTACAGTTCAAAACATGGTCGCCCTTAAGCCGAGCGAGTGGAGAGAGCTTACACGCTGGGACAAGGACATCGATGCGTATTTTGAGGGGGACAGCGACTTTGGGGAGACGCGCTATCTCGGGACCGTATCAAGATTTTTGAAGTTTGCCAGGATTCTGGGACGGAAAAGTCTTGTACTCGGTCAGAAAAATTCATCTCATCGTAAGTGTCCGAGAGAAATAGCGCTTCAAGAGAAGGCGTGGAAAGAATTGAAGAAACTCGCTCCATCGATTAGCGCAGTAGTGGACAAAGCTGTTGACAATCAGCAAAAATTTCAAAAACTTTTTTCCGAAACTTGTGATTTAGTATTAAGAAAATGTCAGTATTTGGACAACGCTTCAATTTCAAATTTTGTGAGCGCTTTAGACCCTGGCTCGTTTGATGTTAAGACTTTTCCGATGATGGTTTTCCCCTATGCTCTTTGCGAATTGAAAAACCAGTGTCGTCATTTAATCGTTAGGAAAGTGATGAGTATAAAGCACGGTTTCAATTTGACCCATCATGATCTCGACGGTTCATAGCACAGTATGAAAGTGTGTGTGGCAAATATACAATACTCATGTTCCTTTTTATATCAATAAATCTGCTGCTGTATGTGATAAACGAATCTCTTCTTGTTTTTTTTCTCCCCCTCATCCGAGCTCCATCGATTCCTCTAGCCAATGCAGCCAAGGCTCATGATACTGAAACATCATTTGTCTACCGGTGTTCCCCGGGCGGGAGCAATCAGGGAACGAGAATTTGCACATCCCGTCGTGGTTCATACCCCATCAGTGTTTCACTTGTCTCAAAAAGAAAGGAAAAATGACTCATTTTCCAAATTCAAAACGGATCATATCGATTTAGATGAGGATGATGGTCGACAACTGACTAGAAACATCACCGTTTAAATAATCGAAAATTATTGATGGCTTTCACACCCGCACCAGCACCACGCGTTTAAATGAGCGGGACCGCAGGTCCTCGGCTATTGCCAAACCGTGGGAATCAGAAATATATTATAGGGAAGTTGATCGAGACAAGTTGAAACTTGTCGAAGGATGGCATCACTGGGAACGGATATTTGGAGATTATCGAATGAGAGTTACCGCGAAAACCCCGTATAAGTAATGATGCTTTCCAGAGTCATTCGTGATTTTTCATCAGTTATATGTATGGTGAAAGGAGCTAAGTGAATGAGTAGTTTGTGTGGAACATGAGTGGTTTCCGAATGACACTCTAACAGGAAAATGAGTAGCGAGAAGTGGGCGGCCTTGAATGGAAGCTCGCGCAGTCGCGCGACCGGGTCGATTGTTGAATCGTTATCGACAGAACTCGATCGATGAATCCCTATCTCGGCAATGCTTTTTATCGAACAAGGTCTTTCGATAACGAATCAACAATCGAACCGCAGACATACGCACATCACCGCGGTATTCAAAATAATTGTCAACTTCGAATCCACATCTCCGCGATGAGAGCATTATACTTGTCGCACCTAGAGTTCGACTCATTAGCCCCTCTAGTCTCCGCTATCGATACTTAAACCCGAATTTTCTATCATCTCACGTATAGCGTGGTATAAGTTTTTTACGATCATACAACGTTGATACTGTGGTATACAACAGGGTGTCGTCATAGAATGGATGCTTAGAGTGATGACACTCAATCGTATTCCCCCGGATGGATAGGCAACCCGCTACGAATTTATGGGAGAACCTCGGTCCTCCTCCTGTGTATAATTCCTAGTAGAGCGGGTAAGGTCGCTAGCTGGGTGGGGTGACGACACATAATGGATGCTTCGCATGACGTCACGTAAAATGATGCAGGTCATTGGTCAAACGTATTTACCCGAATGGTTGTACTGTGTATGATTGCTAATAGAGCAGATATCGTCACGGTAAAGGACTCATGGCACATGAAAAACCCTGTGAAGATAGGTTTTTGCAGATTTTTTGCAACGTCTGCTCCTTCAAATTTCCCGCCTAATTCACAGGCAAATTGTTGACTCTAACATATCATGCTTCGCTCGGGTGGGTAGGTAGGTAGCCCATAAGGATTAAACGGTTGTGGTTTAAAAAAGCTAATGGTAGCCCCTTCACGTTTAGGCAACCCGCAACAGTAAACACGGATGCCATACACCGTACACTAATCAATACCCGACTCCGGGTTAAATCATATTTTCCCGCTCAATTTTACAACACTGGTGTCCTCGCAACATGAAAACATTGTTACCATATCATATACTATAACCGTAGCAACACCCGTCATTAATTCAAATTTTCCCGCTCAATTTCTCAACGTTGGTTGGTTGGTGTCGTCACAGCATGAAAAGACGGCTGTCATTTTATACACTAAAATACCCATCACCCGTAATTAATTCAAATTTTCCCGCTCAATTTCACAACGATAGTGACGTCATAGCATGAAAACATTGTTGACATATCATCCGCTAAAACACCCATCACCCAATCAACACCGTAAATTAATTCCGATTTTTCTGCACAATTTTACAACAGTGGTAACGATAGGTAGGCAACCCGCAACAATTAACCAGTCGCTAGTGACGTCACACCATGGTTGGAAAATCATGCACCATACCCCACCCCTCATCCTACAATAATTCAGATTATTCTGTACAATTTTACAACACCTCGCAACATAAAACATTGTTGACAGATCATCCACTAAAACATTCATCACCCATCCTTCATCGCGAAATAATTCGGATTTTTCTGCACAGACTGACAACGTGGGTGATAGGTAGGCAACCCGCAACAGTCGCTAGTGACGTCACACCATGGTTGGAAAATCATGCACCATACCCCACCCCTCACCGTAAATTAATTCCGATTTTTCTGCACAATTTTACAACACTGGTAATAATCGACATTTTTCTGCACAATTTTACAACACTGGTAACGATAGGTAGGCAACCCGCAACAATTAACCAGTCGCTAGTGATGTCACACCGATTCCCTCTGGTGACGCCTTAAATGTCAAGGGTCAAGTGGTGCCATATCCCTATATATACACTACTGATATACGAACGAAAAGTACCCGTATCAGGCAACAGCGGCACTGGCATGACAGGCATTTCGGTCTCGGACTTGCTGGGTGTTGCTGAGTTGCCTATCGTCCCGCCTGAAGGGACTCTAGTCTCGCCGAAATTTCCTAATGCGCAGTCTAAGCCATAGATAGTGCATAGAGAGGTTATGATAATTATGTTATTGTTTCGTTTGGAAATTTTGAATCGGGTTTGAGCAAAATAGCATTGCAATTTCAATTTCTCCTGGCTCCTGTCTCTTTTTCTATGTCATATTATTTCTGAAATTAATAACAATATAACTTCTTGAATGGTTTTCTCATTGTACGCACGAAACATTTTCAATTTTATGCTGCCCCGAGGAATAATACTTCCAAATGTGACCATTCTTGATTTTGCTTGATTCCTTCTCTCTCTAGGTACCTTTTTCGTTGTGAGTGAGTTTTCTTTTATGATTCTCTGATTACTGAGGGCACCATGCTTGGGCACAATGTGCCTGAAACGAAAAGTTGCTACTTACTTGTCTACTATGTGCATTCCTATCCAGACATCATATGAAATCATCTTGGTACTTGCGTTAAATCTTTCCGTTCATAAGGAGATGGTATACAATAAACTTTAGTTGTGATGACATAAATTTTCTCAACTGCATGCTGATTATTGAAACTATGTCAGTACGACAAGGCAAGACAGCCCTATCTTAACTGTGCAATATATCGCATTTCGATCTCTTATCAGACTGCTTCAAACTTTCAATAATCGGCCTGCTGCAATGAAATCCTTTTATAGCTTTCATCATTATGATTCTCCATTTGGCCATTCTGGTCAACTAGAGTCCACAAAGACACATTGACTTTAAACGCGCAACAGGGTGAAAGGGAGAGTGCCAGTTTAACTAATAATGGGTTTATTTTCAATGATAAAATTAACCAGTCTATTTACTGTCACACCTTCAAAGTGGGTGAATGTGTCAGGCAAGAACCCTGATAATCAACAACTTCAGAGCTGCTCTTAATATAGGACTTCTATGTAATGTTCCATCTCCTGTGTACAGTAGGCACAAAACCAGGATTTACATTAGAGGCATCACCTGTGTTAAGGGATACCTTTTATGTCTTACATTATCCAACATTTTTTTTTTGGATTCTTGGAACTAATGATAGAATGCAAGCTAAATTCTGCAGCTCAGTGCAGGACCTCTATCATTTACGCTGCTTATACCTAGTTATGCCTGCCAGGTCCTTTGACCATTCGAATCGCAATTTCTCCGAGCTCCAATTTCATCATCAGTAATAACATTGCAAATGCGTGATACCGTCTCATGAAGACAGTAAGTAAAGTAAGTATTTATCAATATTTTTAGTTTTATGAGAGATGTCTCTAAAGCTATGGCATTCTGTATCTTGAGAAATGTGACCAGTTCACTCGTCATTGGAAAAGATAAACAGTAAAAGTTGATGCTTCCGCAAGCAAAAATTACAGTTACCACAACTGAAATTTCGATCTCAATAGCATGAATCTTCTGAACTGTAATGAAACAGTTTGATAACATTTCATTTTCAGAAGCCTTTATCTGCCAATGCTGGTCATACAGAGTCAACAGCGATTGAGTTTCAGTGCGTTATCAGGGTACGACAGAGAATACCACTTTAATTTTTGGTTTTCCTTTCAATAACATTTCATTTTTATGAGTCTGTATCTGCCAATTCTGGTCATGCAGAGTCGGCTGCGATTGAGTTTAAACGCGTTATCAGGGTAAAACGGAGAGTACAATTTTGATTCTTTGTTTTACTTTCAAGGATGGAAAAAAACAGTCCATTTTCTGTCACACCTTCAGGCATGAACTTTTCAGCTAAGGACTCAAATAAATGACAATTTAGGAGCCACTTGTCATGTATGGTTCTTCTGTATTAGTCCGTCCCTTTCATACCGTAGACCGAGAACCAAAGGTTAAAGTATAAATATCACCTATATTCAAGGCTTAATTTTATATCCTATGCTATGTGATCCCTCTCATACGATTCTATCGAACGAATGATTCTGCCGGTAAGTTAATTATGTGGAGCACCATCATATCTATGCTGGGAATTGCCAGGGAGATTCTGCAACCATCCGATTAAGGTAAAGTCTATTTCTTTCATCGTAACTCTCACATCAATACAGTGGCAGGTAAAGTAAGCAGGTATTTATGAGAGATTTCTCAACTCGGGCATTCAATGCCCACTATCCGTCAAAGAAGATGCTCTGTTGATATGCTGTTGCAGCCAAAAATATTTATCACAACTAATATTTTTAGTCGCCTCAGTCTCAATCGATAGCTTTCATTATTCTGCCAGTTCTGGCTATCCAAAGTCCACATCTAATGAGTTTTAACTCACTTTCAGGGTGTGCCAGAGAATTAATTCCTGTATCCATTTTCCGTGCTAAATGAACCAGCTAATTTTCTGTCGCACTCTCATAGTGGGTAAATTTGTCAGGCGAGGACTCAGATAATCTAGAGGTCAGGCGGCACTGATGTATTATGTCGAACAGCTGCTCTGTATTATCTCCTATATGTGGTAAGCAGTGACGGCAAGTTTACGTCTCCAGGTACTGCAAATTTTAGCCGATGTATAGAGAGGTTATCACCAAGGATATCCTGCATTAGTTATAGCGTCTCTATTTAATCAAACCAATGAAATAGTAGCATATAGATACATACCTTCTGCACAGGTCAATATGATAGACCTTGATTTGAAGAATTTTATCCAAACACAGGCTTTGACGATTCAATCGACTTCTGACCCAGAATCGAAGAGACTTGATAATAATCAAATTAAAGCTAATGCTTGAAGTCAAGTATCTTTGATTTTGTGACATTGAGTTGATTTCATTGAAGTGGTTTTGTTTCAGTGAAGCGTAGCTTCTTTAGGTGAACACATAACCAAGACTGACGGGTGAATGCATTTACCGGTTATCCATTATGAAGCATCCCAAGTCTATGAAAACATACAGGCTTTAGGCACCAGTTGCATGATACACTGAGAAAACACACATCAACTCCTGAAAATGTAGGCTGCCTAGCTGCTAACAAAATTTTAGTAGAAAGTGGAAACGCAGAATCATTCCCACCGATTGAGATCCCAGACACACATCATCGTATTGAGGGAAAGGATGATTTTCTGGTGGAAAGTTGCTGAATCTGATTAACGAGAAATAGTATCTAGGACTCACTATAGCGGGATATCATCAATCATTCATGAACAATTACTTGAAAAGATCACTAGATCAGGGCCGCTGGGAAGAAATGGCAGGTTGATCCGAGTACTTACAGTGACAACTAAATTTATCAAGGGTGCGGGAATCATAAAAGGGTTATATAGAAATGGATCCAGTTATATTCGGCTAGGATAAAATAGATAGAAACATACATCGATTAATCCATCTTATTTTTATTATTTAAATATTGAAAACAGTAATGACATAAACCATAAACATAACCTGAAATTTAATTTAACTTCTGGAGTCGGCGCTCACCATCCATCGCGCGGTTCTACAAGTTGTTTTCAAATTCTGACTGTTTTGAAAAATTGAAGGACCCGCTCCTTCTTTCAATAAATTCTCCTTTCGACGCCCATATAAGTCCGCAAACTTTCCGAAAGGCACATCCTGGGAGTCTACAGATTTGAATCATACCTAGTTTAATGGATTTTATGCTACCCTTACCTCCACAGCCCTAGGGACCGATCGACATTCAAATCGTCAGAAAACGGGTTAATTATTAAATTGTTCTTCTTTATACGCCATCTATTTCAAATTTCCAAAAAATCATATTTAGTTTATGTGACGCTGATTCAAAATATCTATACTTGTATGGGGTTTTTTTCTACGGTATAGCTGTAATGTCAGTGAACTAAACACGATGGTCTCTCCCGGGACCGAACGTTTCGCGGGCCCCGTATCTGCTCAACAATTCCATCATTGTCATCTTTTGGGGGTCCATGTCGTCAAAAACTAATGTCATGTTTTGGGGTCCAAAATTTGTCGTTAAAGCTTAATAACTTTTTTAATATTTAACTAAACTTAAAAAGGGTGGTCATTACGAGTGGAGCTGAGCATACTCTACCCAAATATTATAGGGTTTTTGGGGTTTACTCTACGACTTAATTAGTAGGAGAGCTTAATGGACCGCAAACCGTGCAGAAAAGCCCGGTCGCGTTGTTTCGTGTAAAACTAGTTAGGCAGCAGCCACCCGTCTTTTTTTTTTTTTTTTTTTTTTTTCTTTCTTTAGGTCGTCAAATTTTTAGGGGAATTTTTTAGGATTGGGCCGGGGTGGCTACCGCCACCTAGAATAAATGACACTCATTAGGTCATTGCTGCGCTGCGAGCGCGAGGAAAGTTAAAACGCCTTCAAATGAATGCGTATGCAACACGCACATCCATCAAGTACGAATAGTTGTATGCAGCGCCGTAGCGCAGAACCGAAAATAACGCTGGCCGCTTGCGTGTTCTACCGTGCTAAGGAAGAACGCCGTATGGACATTTGAGAGTTGCCATATTTCCTTCGATAAAACGTTTAATTTTTCGGAAGGTTTTGAGTATTTTTCCTTTAAATTTTCAGGAACTTCAAGTGAAATTGCGAACAAAATTATCTAAAAAATTGGAGGGAAAAGCTGCATAAGCCGACCAGGAAATTTGTGTCTTATCAAAGGAAATTTGGCAACTCTCGATTTTCATACGGCGTTCTTCCTTAGCACGGCAGAATACCTAGAGATAGCGTTTTTTTTATTAGTTCTTCAGTTCAGTTCAGTTTGGCTGTGACAGTTGAGCGTCATTCCCAGTGTGACGATTGATCCGACAGTCTCTGCTATCAATGTCATTTGGAAATTTTGTCATGCACAAGGTGATCCAAAAAACCTGCACCACCACAATCACCCTAAGGTTCTAGTTCTTTTTTAGGGTATTCCCTGTACAACGTTCGGGATTTCCTAAGGTAATTTTCCTTGACCTAGGAACACTTACAAAATTTCAAGTCATCATCTCAATTTGTTCGAAAGTTACCGGAATAATGCCGGATACTAGTGACGAAGGACTTTAGAATCACACTGTATACGCAAACGCTCAACGGCGAATGAATAGTTGCAAATTCAAGAGTCGACTAATCGGGTATAGTGAGCGAATATTACTCTTATCCCTTGCCCTTTCTTTAGGATTCGACATGGCGTAGCACAAAGTCTGTCTCGATTTATTTTATTTTTTTCAAAGATTATAATCGTACATTTTTGTAAGCCCTTTGGAAAAATCTTAGCATCCTTCGGTAAAGTTGGTGATTGAAAAGGATTGTAGAAAGTTACTTAGAGATGTACCTTAATTCATAATGAGAATAATACAGAGAATAAGTACAGCATCGACAAAAAAATTAAGCCAAGATAAAATGTCCCTAACGGGACTGAGATTTCAATCTCTGAACTAATTTTCCCCATTAATAAATTCAATAGTTACTGAACATTTCGATACGGAGGGAAAAACCTCATTCGACGGGAATTTTTCCTCGAAGAGATATGCTGTTTGGTGCAAGACTAGTTGCGGCACTATAGTTACCAGACAGCATAATTCTTCGAGGGAAAATTGTGCTCTTGAAAAATGAGCTTCTTCCCTCTAGAGATTTTCAGTTTTAAACAGAATTCTTACGCACGTGGAGAGAAAATTAACTGCTTTTTGCCTGAACGAATCGTAAGTCAAACCACAATTAGTTCATAGATATAATGCAATTTTTGGGATTTACCTATTAATACAATTTTTTTTAAAAAAAAAACTCTTTTTCCGAAGCTGTGCTTGTAAATTTTATCAGAGAGAACGAAAACATACCAACTCGAAAAAATGAAAATAATCAAGACACACACAAAACTGCATATTAGGTGAAGAAGTTAGTCTAAAAAAAAAACTTTTGGTGCCTAAAAGCAGGTATTTAATTAAAATTTAAAAGTCCAAGTTGAGAACGGTAACTTCATAATGACCTTTATGAAAATTGTCCGTCCTTAGTGAAAAGATAGCATTTTCGAGGTACCGAGTTGGTGTGTTTTCGTTCTCACTGATTCAATTGCTGACCTAATCAAATATCCAAGGAATAAATATGCCACCATGTTTAAAATTAATGAAAAAATGAAAGCTTTTACAGGGTGACAACACCTTTTTTTAACGCAGAGATATTACTCAACTGCGAGAGGCTCACACTTCTGTTGGTGATGGTTTTGCGAGATCCGGGATACGGATAAAAAGGTCTGATGGGTGATGGCGAAGGACGAAAGGGGAATTTCGGAGGGAGAGAAATGCAGGGCGATGGGAGTGAGAGCTCCATTCAGAGGAATGACGGAGAAGTCACCATCAATAATACTGTGTAAATAATTCACTCGCTAATGAGATCGATTGAGTGCGATACGTTTTGATTGTCGCTCTTGATCAGCCTAATTTTTCCCACTCATCAGCGGCACGCGTTGCCACATGATATGCAAATATTATCGCTGGAGCCCCTGGTGGTGGTGACATTTCTGCCATGCCAAGGAAAAACGCCGTATGAACCTATAGGCGTTGCCAAATTTCCTTTAAATAAATGCGAATTTACAGAGAAATTTGTGGATATTTTTTCTCCAATTTTTCAGATAATTTCATTCACTGCCAGATCAGAAAAAAAGTAGCTTAGATCTAGAGTCTAGACTCTTAAAAACAATGATAAGAAAAAATACTCTTGATTCAATCGGATTATTGTTTGAATCAAAAAGAAATCCGCTTAAATTAAGAGGCTGGGTTCTCGATTTAAGCAAAAATCCGATTAAATCAAGAGTATTTTTTTCTTGTCAATGTTTTTAAGAGTCTGGTCTCTAGATCCAAGCTACTTTTTTTTCCAGTGCTGGCTTTCGTTGATTACACAGGACGCTACGGCTCATTTTCTTGGCCTTACCTACGCCCTCTCAGCATGCATCGATTCAATTGCCTGCAACAGGTATACAAATAAGTTGTTCATGAATACTTCTCTATTGTCTAAATTCTGTATTCGAAATTGTCTTTTTGGAAGGATACTTTCAGCGATGGCATCTGGAATGTTTCAAAACTAAAATAATCAAACAATCATGATCAAAATTAGATTTATGGCAGGATGCCATTCAGTGTTCGAAGCTCACAGACGCCAACGCGCCAAATGAGCCTAACAAATCTGCCATGGCGCCTAAAAAATGAAGACTCTGCGCCAACGTGGCCCCTAAAAATTGCCCCCTCAGAATCTGGATTTTCATAAGAAGTCACAAAAAAAAAACAAAAAAAAAACTAGTTGAATAGAAAAAACTCAGAATTTTCAGCACTACAAGTGAAAGCTTTTTCTATTCTTCACGGTTTCATCATTTGTGCGTTTGTCTTCCCCAAGTTACAGCTACTTACTTGTTCTGTTACGAAAACATCTTGCGTCTAACTTGTCACTAAATGCCCCGTGATTAAAGGCAAAAAATCAATTTGGCCCGTAAAAAATCTTCAATGGCGCCTAAAAATCGGGCTCGATGTGCCACATGGCTCCTCAAACTCAAGGTGAGTTTCGAACACTGGCAATCATTAATTTGTCTCCGAAAACATCTCTTCAAGTATGACGAAAGTCGTAAACTCAAACTTTGTTCAAACACCGATTAGAATCAAATTGATGGATCAAAGAGTTTCGCAACGGTGCCGAGGTGTCAACTCATCAACCGCCGCTTCCCTATCAGTGACGCGGATCTATATAGAGCCAATAAATTCCTGTTAAATACTCATTCGACCCTCCCCTCCGACTCCCCCATTGTCTCCGCGAGGGGACGTATTTTAAAAGCCCGATTTTTCGGAGGCTCGAATCGGCTTCGTTTCCGCGCCATTTAACCCCGGGCCTCCCCCCCCTCCCCCCGCCCAAGGCCTTTGTCGCCCGATTAGTTTCTCATTTACTTGTCATACGAACCGTCGTATCTCATTCCGTCGTTTCCCGAGCGAAAGAACGTAACTATATTACAACGATGCCAAATTTCTACTCGCACATTCTTTTATCGCTAGAAAGGTGTTAGGAATGTCTGACTGAAAATACCGCTGACTCTGTTTCTGATTTTGTCGAAAATCAGACAACATTTCGACGGAAATTGCACAGGGTGCATTGGAAAAAAAAAAAAAAAAAAAAAAAAAAACACACTGGATCTAAAGTCCAGACTCTTGAAAACATTGACAAGAAAAAAATACTCTTGCTTCGGATTTTTGCTAGAGTCAAAAAGAAATCCGCTTAAATTAAGAGACTTGGTTCTTGATTTAAGCTAGATTCTGATTGAATCAAGAGTACTTTTTCTTGTCGATGTTTTCAAGAGTCTAGACTCTAGATCCAATGTGTTTTTTTCCCAGTGTGTCTTGTTTTTTTTTCATTTTGGGAAATCCTGATTTTTCCTGATTTTTGACTGCTGAATCCTGATTTCATTATTTTTCCCGATCCTGATCAAATCCTGATTTTTTGCGGAGAAACATTAACGGACGGGTAACGGATAATTAACGGCTAAAAAGCGGACGGCCGATTTTTCTCAAATCCTGATTCTACGACCGATTTTTCCTCAAATCCTGATGAAATCGGGTTTATATCCTGATTGACCTCAAACCCTGATAGAATCGGGAAAATCCTGATGTTAGTTACCCTGTTAATGGTTAAAACCTGTGAAATTCGAGTTTTTTTACCAACTTGGCAACCTATGGATGGATTTACGTTTCTTTGTTTAAGAAACAACAATTTGTGTGTTCGATACTCCGAGGGGTCGAATGTTGGCTCGTTATCGAAGTGACCTTGATCGATGTACAGCATTGCGAGGGTATGGCTACGTCGATGGAAACGATTTATCGATCGACTGGCTGGTCTGCACGTATCGAGGAAGGGGGGTTTCGATTGGGAACAGATGTGAGGCTTCGGGAATGAGGCTGTGAAGTTATGATTAAAATATATACCTGGTCATCGGGGCGTGAAAGATCCACTCGGGGATCCTGGGTAAACATGAGCCGGGATCCGCCGATAAATGAATAAGGCTAAAAGCCCCTTTTTCGAGTTGGTCCCGGGGGAAAGAACTTCAGGCCCGAACGGAAAAAGATCAATAGCCTCAGCGCGAGGGATTCCATGCGTGGGGCTGTTTGGAAAATATTTTCAAACGCCTCGCGTTTTGAGCAAGTCTCTAATAGCGAACGGTGTCTGCTAAAAGTGAAGAATTTTTTCAAAGTAAAAAAAAATCTCGGTGTATTTACTAAGAAAAGGGTAAAATTACCAAGAATTCATGGTTCTATTTGATCCCAGTTTTTTCTTGGTAAAATTACCATTTATGGAATTGGTAATTTTACCGAGAAATCTCGGTAATTTTACTGGACTTTGGTAAACACGCCAATGTTTTTATTGACTATGGTAGAATTACCGGGATAAAATGGCAAAGTTACCGGGAATTGATTACCAATAAAAGTGGTATTCTTACCTGAAAAAAAACCAGTACAAATACCGGTATTTAAGTAAGCTTACTAGTCTGTCTTGGTAAAATTACCAATAATTGGTAAAAACAGTGAGATGGTAAAGGTACCAACAGACCTTAGTAAAAACGCCGAGAATTTTTTTTCAGTGTTGTTGAAATAACGTAAGTTGCGTTTCAGTCGTAATGAAGAATTCACCTACTTCAGACTTCACATGATTCAAAAGGGGAGACGTGATCATTTTTCATCCTCAACAGGCAACGATGACTGAAGTCTGGTTGCGGTTGCTGCATGCGGTTACTTAAGTGAAGCAGACACACCCTGCTCAAGATGGAGTTGTTTGAGTTTCAGGTGTTTCTCGAAACCACACATATGCGAGCGAGAGTGTTTTTATTTTAACGTGCCTGAAATACCAAAATCTACTGAGCCCCTAAAACGATTCGCCACTAAGCGTTGTGACACCTTTCTACAAAGCGATGGAATCCCTGGTTTTTTACTTTTCGGAGGGTAATACTTGATTTCCTTTGTGAAAAGTACTGCATTTTCCACTTTTTGTTAGCGAAAGTGTTTTATATTTCGTTGAAGTCTTCCCAGATTTACATTCCCGTACTCAGATAAATCGAATTTCATTAATGTAAATAAAAGCAAAGAATTTGATTCGACTCTGAGAATTGCCTTTGGAGAGCCTAAACAAAAGGACGCTCCTATCATTAAAACACCCTCAAACTCTAGACCGATTGAAATTATCTTTAGCCATGCTCAAGGTACTAAATAGCAGGGTTACAATTCAAAACTAAACTCGTATTTGGTATAGAAATGAACTAAACCACTCGCAAATTAAACAGTCAGATATCGGAGAGTTTTCGTTTAAAACTCATAGTTCAATTTTTCCACTAAACTCCTGGTAATGCCTCCACAGAGAGGGGTCCCATTGTCCAAAGACGACCACATTTGCGGAAAATCCCTAGTTATTTGAACTTCCGCAGCAAGTTTCTGCAGGAAACGAAACTTCGAGAAAGTAGCGTGAACACCACACAGCAATGTGTTTAATTAGGCATTCCATCTAAGGATGAAAATAACTGCATTAAACAGGTGCGCTCGCGATCTCAGATACGGGTCTTTGTGAGTTTCATTCCGCGAGTTTGAATAATTGTGCTGAAAAGCAGTCAACGCGAAACGCATATTAGCGCCCACAAGACCGCAGAAATTCTTCACGCATTGCATCCAACACAGTGCGATCAGCGCTCTACGCATATTAGCGCCCACAAGACCGCAGAGATACTTCACGCATTGCGCCCAACACAGTGCGATCAGCGCTTACGCGAATTAGCGCTAACAAAAGATGTAATTTATTGTATTAATCTAATGGAGCATTTGCACAAATGTAAACAATTTTTATTTTTTCATGCGACATCGCAGTATTTTTCATAATTTTTTTCCGAAATGGGAAACTGTAGGAAAATAGATTTAAAATTAAAAAAAGAGAAAATTCGCCGCCTTATGACGTAATCTGGTGGCATTTACTATTTAAAAACATGTACTTTAGCAGATGATGTTATTTCATATTTTCTCCGAAAATTATTCAATTTAGTCACTAAGGATATCTTCGTGCCCAGTTTTCCTAGTAGTTTTGTTTTACACATGAAACTGACATAATTTCAGACACATGCAAACTCTCCATCCCTATGTTAATTAAATTGTTCAGATCCTGTGTAGCATTTTGTAGCCTAAAAATAGAGAAGATAAAGGAACATTCATTAAAATAAAATCGCATTGTTTATTTGAACTTACGTATACTCTGCCGTGTTGAGAAAAAACGTCGTTCGCGCCATCCGACATTGCCAAATTTCCTTCGATAAAATTCAAATTTTCACGGATATTTGTTAAAATTCTATCTTCAATTTTTCTAAGAATTTTATTCTCAATTAGATCTAAATATTTCGATAATATTAGGAAAAAATATTCATAACTCTCCTTCAAAATAGACAGTCTTCTGGAGGATATTCGGCAACTCTCAAATGTTCAAACGGCGTTTTTCCTTGTCGAGGCAGTACTAGAGTATCTATATAGCGAGAGTATGGACAAATCGCTTCGTGGAGGACTTAAAGTCCGAAAAGGCAGCCACTCTTCTAACCGACTTCTAACACACAAAATTTCGCTGCCAGTCTGCAGAGTCTGCAGATTCAAATTTTGACAAGATGGCCGAGAATGTACATAAATGCACATTCTTCCGCAAAAATGAGTAAATTTGAACAAAAACTAAGTCATATACCGACGGTGAAACTACCAAACCACGTATCTCGGTTTGCGACGTCCCAGACTTCCTGTCATACTTTATTTTTTAAATGAAAAACTACTTAACGTCCAGTCTTGAAAATTTCTGTGATTTTTCCTCTTCGTGCGGAGAAAATTCTGTGAAAATTTCAAGGAATGATACTGATTTGGTCTTCTTCAAAAAAATAAAATGTGAGCGTAGATTTTTAAACACCGCAAACGAGATACGTGGTTTGGTAGTTTCACCGTCGATACGTGCTTTATAAACGACGGTTCCTAACAATTCGTCGCCTACCTGACATAAAGGCGTAACTACACTCTGCAGTGAACCCTGTCCTTCATACATTTTAATGCTTTTCCGGGCTCATGTCAATTTGTAGTTACGCCCTTACGTCAGCCAAGCGACGAATTGTATTACAATGGAAAAAGAACAAATTGGATCTAGAGTCCAGACTCTAGAAAACATTGAGAAGAAAAAGGACTCTTGATTCAATCAGATTTAAGCTTACATCAAAAGGAAATCCGCTCAAATTAAGAGGCTTGGTTCTTGATTTAAGTTTAAATCTGATTGATTCAAGAGTATTTTTTCTTGTCGATGTTTATAAGAGTCTGGACTCTAGATCCACTGTGGTTTTTTTCCCAGTGTATTAAATCGCTCGGGATAATTGAAATCCATAGGTTGGTTGCATTTTGGGGCCGTAACTTTATTCGCGGATGCGCGGTGAAGGCCTGATGGATTTTCGGAGTTTCACATCCGTCTATACTCTCGCTTTATAGGCACTCTAGGCAGTACTGTTGGCAGCGCTGCGAAACGAGCATGTTTGGACGACGAACGGCAAGTCAGGTTAACGACTTAGTCGAGAGGGAAACGGCGGCGGGGCTCAGTGTCGAAAGGGGTCGGTGTGGGGGTGGTTGCGGGCTTCGGGAATGCAGGGGCTGAAGTGTGACGTCACTGCCCTTAACCCCCGCCCCCGCCCCAACCGCTCGCGAACAAAGCATGAGAGGTTTTTGTCCCTCATCCTGGGAATTCAAATAATTCATTAAAAATTTAATCCTTCTCTTCATAGTGAGGATCGTTAACATTTTGTAACTTGCCTCCTCTTGTTCTTGTGTTGCGTTCTTAAAATGTTTAATCCCTTTGTTTTTTTCACAGCGAATAATTAACAGATCCCTCCTAGTCTCGCCTTCGTACATTCTCTTTCACGCCTTTTTGACCCTTCTAACCGCTTTGCTTGTGCCCCGAACTCCCGCTTTTTAGTTTCGCTCTCAGTAGGATAAAATCTTTCCTCTGATACCCAAAATCTTACCCTCTTATAGTTGATCTCTAATAAATCTGAAAATCGGTAGACCTGCGTCTATTAACACTTTGTATCCACTTTGTAACACTTCTTCCTAATTGTATTAAGAGTCCTATTAATTCCTAATATTGTAAAATGTCGTCGACTGAATGTATGTATTGTATACTTTAAAACGTGTGGCCAGAGAACCAAATTAATTATCTAATAGAGGAAAACAAACCAGATAAAAAACTTAAATAATATATTTTTACGAAGTCTTTGCCGTGAATATGGTCAATACCTTATACAATATACAATAAGACTACTTTATGTATACGTGATTATCGTTAAATAGTTGCGCAGCAAGATTACATCAAAGATTACCAGGTTGATCAGAAAAGTTGATTTTTTGACACCGTGGAGCAACGGGTTAAAGCTTGGGGTTAAGGGTGGCACAATTGCTGAGACCTACAGATGAAGTAATTTACAGGATTAGCGACAATGGTTCAAAAAATGATACGTAAATACTACCCAACTGACAATACAATGTCTGTTACAAGGGGACGTATACCGGTACTGCAGTTAAAGCTACAGGGTTAAGAAAATTATATATTGTTATTGACCTTTTTTAATAGTTGGGAACGCCCATGAGTCGCTAGAAACATTTAGAACCACACCTATAAAGAGAAATAATACCATGTGAGAATAAATACCAACACTAGAATACAATGATCATCGGAACAGTTTTTTTTATGTAATTAAATTGAATTGAATGATACACCAGTATATTTTACGAGCCTTGACCAAAGTTGAAAATGAACAATTAGAGTGCATTTTAAACGAGCGTGTTTTACACCCAGCAGAGGAGGAGGAAGAGGAATAAGAAGAAAATTAGCACATGAAAAGAGGTAGAGTTACATCCCAACTTGGACATTTCCTATTAATTGTGGAAGTACCCCGATGAATGAGATAACAACCTTAAATGTTGCGGTGCTACAAATCCAACAAATCAGGCCAGTTTCACAATTTTTGAAGATGACCCCTAACACTTTCTTTCGGTGAGCCTTATTTTACATAATTAAGCACTTATCGACGGTGTATGTCCGTAACCATATATCTTGTTTGCGGTGTTCGAAATTCTCCGATCCTATTTTATTCAATTAAAATAGAACAAATTTACACCACTCCTTGAAGTTTTCGCAGAATTTTTTTCGCACGAGGAAGGAAAATCACGGCAGTTTTCAAGAACTGTCGTGGAGCAATTTTCCATTTTAAAAAAAAGTATGACAGAAAACCTGCAACTTCGCAAACATGGTTGCGGACTCACACCGTCGTTCTGTGTTAAACGTTTTGTTTAAGAGAACCATTCACGTTTAACAATTTTACGTCACGGTCAAATTCATACGGTTAGCAATTCATCGTAACATTCCGAGCATAGTCTATTATTTTAATGATTTTCTGAAAGAGACTACAAAGAATGGGGAAAGCCTGGGGGCTGAAAACAAGCAAGACCGACCATAATTCTGAGATCGTGAACAGGGATCATGGACCTACGTCGGACCCAGACAGTAGCGCTAAGTTCGCAAGTTTAAAGTTTCTCACGGACCGGGAGTTCGTGCGCGTTGTAGACTGAAACTCCGCAAGAAGCGCTATTATTCCTCTCTTAATTTTTAACACAGTTTTATTTCTTCTCGCAGTTGACGGATCGACACAAAATTCATTTATTTAACATTCTCCGAGACTAGACAAATTTAACATTATGCCGTCACATTGGCGACCGTGTTCTATTCCGCCACCTTTTTACTCATCTCTTCCTTCCCACCGTAGAACAGGAATCCCGAAACTTTTTTCGGGGGAGGGGGAAAGTCACCTCCTCCTCTGTTTTACGCGAGTGAGAAGCGGATCTAGCAGGTTGGCAACACTGCCTTTCCGCCATTTGAACCTATAATGAATGATCGATTCTTGTCGGAGCACACCTGACCCATCCAAGAATCGATACATTTCTGTAGGTTTACATAGAGAGAACACATTGTTGCCAATTTTCTGGATCCATCACTAGAAAAAAAAAAAAACACATTGGATGTATAGTCCAGACTCTTGAAAACATTGAAAAGAAAAAAATACTCTTGATTCAATCAGATTTAAGCTTAAATTAAAACTAAATCCGCTTAAATTAAGAGGCTTGGTTCTTGACTTAAGCTAGATTCTGATTGAATCAAGAGTACGTTTTCTTGTCGATGTTTTTAAGAGTCTGGACTCTAGATCCAATGTGTTTTTTTCTTCTAGTGATCAATGACAACAGGAAGACCATTTGAAACGCTTTCGAATTTCCACGGGTTCAATTATTAATTCCGAAAAAATGAATATGAATCAAAGTTGGTGAAATTTATTCGAGCCTCTTGAAATTTCATGAAATTCCAGTATCCTTCTCCGGTCAAAAAATTAATAGTGATGATGGACATAAGATGAACATAGGAATGCTCACCGTAGAAATATACCCTTTGCACGATGAATACACACAAAGTCACGCCGTTACGTAACAGTGTAACAGTGGCGAGGCGTGGATGATCGATTATCGATACATGCTCATTTGAAGCTGTAGTGAAGAATCGATTATTAAGGTGTCAGCTGCGAACACTCTGTTATCGATCCTTAGCAATGGGTTTAAAGGACAGATCAATCGATACATCGTAAAGCACGCCACATCACTGTAGTGTAACGCTGTCGAGTAGTGACACGCATCCACGTTTTACGTAATTTTTGAACGATCCCTTGTGCGTGGGCGTCTGAATCCTTTAATCTTATTTAGATGTCGTATCATATATCGATTGTTCCGCAAATTAAACCTATGGTAAAGAATCGATTGTTAAGGTGTTCGCTGCGAACACCCTGATTATCGATCCTTTTACATAGGTTTAAATGGCATAACAATCGATATATCTCAGAGCACGTCACGTCACTGGTATCTTGGCAGGAAGCCGTCTTTTCAGCTTAGTTTCAGAAGAAACATACATCCTATTGATTTCTGCGTATGGATAAGTGCTTTCGGGGATTGCATTCGCACATTAGGCTCCTTTTCGTCAGGCGGCGCGCCGTACGTTCGTGATGGATGCGGGTATAATCTTCACCGATGAAATCTAATCTTCGGCCCCAAAACCAAGTAACTGATCTTCGAGGAAAGCTGAAAATTATGAATTCGCTGGAAAAGTTTTTGTTTAATGGGTTTATCCAAAACGTAGTTTTTCTTATGGTGCGTTATTACCATTCAATGAACTGGTATCTGGGTGCAGGTTCGTAGACCGACACTGATCAACATACGTAATTTGGATTGACTCCCAAAAGGCAGCTACAGAACATTTTGGTATGGATGAGTTTTGTGATGGTTCATGGAAACCTTTAAAAAGTCGCAAAACGACCTCTGCAATGGGAGCGTTTATTTGCCGAGTCCCAATATTTATCCCTAATTCCGAATGGTTCACAACGGTTATGTTTATCCACATCTTTCTCTATAATATGAAATTATAATGGTACCGCATAACACCTGAGGCGCAAAGCTGGGGGGGGACGAACCTCGAAACGGTTAGGGGGCGTACCCCCTAGTACGGTCAACATTTTCACAAAAACATTTGAACGGTGAAGATTTAAGTAAAACGAAACGAGCGCAGTACAAAAGAAAGTGATACTTTGCTCCGCGTAGGAATCGCCTTTCGTTTTCTGGGTATATACTTCCCCAACTCCGGAGAGTTAAAATAGTCGCATCAATTGAACTGTTCGGATGAAATTAAAACGACACAAGTGTAGTGAAGGAGTAGTGTCATATTACTCCGTGTAAAAAACGCCTTCAATTTTTTGGGCATACTTCTCTAGCTCCGGAGAGTTAAAATAGTCGTATCACAAAAACAATTGAACTTTACGGATTAAATTAAAACGACACAGAGGATGAACAAAAGCCAGTAAAATTATAAGAGTGTTTATCCATTAGTTTTCTTGAGTAAGCATAAACTATAAAGAGAAATACCTATGAAGGCAGATCGAGAAAGGTGGTTCTTTGCCAGAGGAGCCAATTCTTTTCTCAGTTACGGAATCTTAAAAGCTCCTATATTTTCTTACTAGAGAGAATGTCGATGGTGAAACTGCAAAAATGCGTATATCGATTGCGGTGTTATCTCCGCTCTTTTTAAGCGCTCAGCCGATAGGCAGCGCTTTTTGATTTCGACTTGCCTCTGAGTACTAGTATACTGGTGCTAATGCATTTAAATGGCGCACTAGCTCATCGATGTGTAGGCTTTTTTGGGGGGGGGGGGGGGTCCATTTTTAAAATAAATAAAGCTGTGAAAACTGTATTTTATGCTTTTAACGTAATGCGCAGGTAGTTTCGATCGTTTGTCTGTAAGAAAATTTCTTAGCGGTAGAGTAATTCTTATCGAAATTGATCGTTGAACTCAAATGAAGCCTAAAAAAACGCGCCTGATGAGCTCAACGGTGAGCTCATTTTCGGGAAACAAAAATACGCGTTTACGGTTTCCTTGCTAACCTTTGTTTGCTATCAGCTGATGTTTTATTTCCATTTCCCAGCCAAGTCGACGGAGTTTATACGTCCTTTCTTCATTAAATACATTTACTAACACCTGAGCGCTTTTCTAATACGACAGTATTAGAACTTTCCCGCTCGTTTTGTTTTTTGAAAGGAAACTGAACCAACATCGTGGCTTGAAATTTTCACAGAATATTCTTCACATAGAGAAGAAAAATATCCGAAGGGCTCAATAAATGATGTTAAGTGGTTTTCCATATGAAAAATAAAGTATGACAGGAAGTCTGCAACGCCGCAAACCGATATACGCATTTCTGCAGTTTCACCATCGATGTTCTCCGATATTTTTCGTCGAAATCTTCAAGGAAAATTATCCCTGCAAGGGAAAATGAAAACATCACGAAACTTTGTCCAGAAAGGATAAATGCTGTCTTTGAAGAAATCGTACGACAAAGGAAAGCTTTAACGTCGTACACCGTGAATCGTAAGCTTTTAGTTTCACCGTCGGTTTGTGACACAAACGACGAATCGCTGGAAAAGTTACAAAAGGGGCGATGAAAAGGTGAAAGAAAAACGGGAGGGAGCGCCGGAACCACAAACTTAATTTTCCCTCCCAAATTACCGAGGAGCGTTTCCAGGCTTAGAAATAGTGAGTGAATAGATCATCTCTTTATATTCTACTTTATTTTTGGTCTAATTCTTTCCCCTTTTCACAATCGTCTCAAATTGCGTGAGCCTCATTCTTCGACAGGATGTAATTGACATTAGACCTGCGGGCTGAAACCACGTCCAAATTGGCCTTTTAAGTCCACAGTTCACAGGTCTCCCCAGAAAATTCCTCTCTAATCATCTCGTTGTTCCAAGAGAGAGGATTATTCGCTCACGGTTGAAGGAAGATAGGGAAAAAGCCTATTTCATGACTGTGTAAGAAGCTTTGCAGGTTTAAAAAGGAAATCTGGGACCTCTATTTCCATTTCCTAGGTTTCAAATCGTCATTTTCTAATTAGTTATGAGTCTTGTAGGGGGTACGCCCCCCGGTCGCTACGCGGCCAAACCTCCCGTGAAAATGCGTATATCAGCTTCCTTAATTTATTTATTATTTCATCTGGGGTTCTCGGGTGATAAAATTTAAAAAAAAATGAAAAAAAATGGCGATAAATAAACTTTTTTACGGTCGTGGGATAATAGACCGTATTCGATACGGGTTCGATGTGTCGTTTGGTTCAAAACAATAGAACATAACCTCAAACCAAACTGTAAGGATTTAATTTGAAAAAGCTGAAAATGAGAAATTTCCTGACAATTTCACTTTGCATCGGCATTTGGTACTCAAAAGAATAAAAAATCTGTTACAAAAGACCCGTTCTTTCAGATTTCTGAATTTACTTTTGAGGCTATTTTTATGTTTTGAACCAATCGATATCGATACAATCTCACCCGTTTGATGTATCGAATACGATCTATAAGCACACGATTTAAATTACAGTAAAAGGGCTTTAAGAAGGTATTACCGACGTTATGGAAAAGAAAGTGTGCCGGCATGGGCGTCCCTCTAAATGACCAAGAAACACTGTTCACGCTATGCTTTGCTGACGACCAGGTTGTCATAAGTCAAGATCACGATGACGCGGAGTATATGACCCGAAAGTTGGTGGAGGAGTACCGGAAATGGGGCCTCGAGGTTAGTGTCCGTAAGACAAAAAAGATGTCAGTCGGAGGTGCTCAGCAAAGCATAGTCCTGGAGGATGGTCAACATATAGAAAGTTGCGAACAATACAAGTACCTGGGGGTGAACCTGACTTCGGATGGGAAGCTGGATCAGGCCATTCGGGACCGTAATCTTCTAGGAAGGAAAGCCATCGCCATGCTTAATGGGATCCTTTGGGACCAAAGGATTTCCAAAGACAACAAGAAGAGGATTTATAACTCGGTTGTCAAGCCTATTATCACCTATGGCAGTGAAGTGTGGCAGTTGAAGAAGCGGACCCAAGAAATGCTCAAGGCGACCGAGATGGATTTCTGGCGACGATCGGCTGGAATCTCGAGGAGAGAACGTGTCAGGAATGAACGTGTCCGAGAGATAATGGGCGTTGAGGGGACGATTGTGCACGATATCATGACCAAGCAATTGGTATGGTATGGGCATGTGCAGAGAATGGCTGATACCAGGTTGCCGAAGAAGGTGTTGGAGTGGGTCCCCCCAGGTAGGCGACGGAGAGGGCGTCCAGCCAAACGGTGGGTAGAGGGCATCCATGAAGAGATGGAGAGATGCCACCTTCCGGAGGATCTCTACCATGACAGATTCCTGTGGAGAATAGGCGTCGCAGAGCGCCCTAGCGCGCCGTAAAAGCGGCTCATACATACATACATTACCGACGTTTTCAATGCGCTTGTGATGAGTTTCGTGGGATTTCTTCTCTTAAAAATCAACTCGGTCTGCCGTGTTCGCAGTGAGCAACGAACATATTGGTGTTCCGTTGTCCTACAAAATGTCACAAATATCAATGGGAGGTTCAATGTTATGTCATGAAGGTTTCACGAAGAGGCTGGAAGAAAGAGAGGCAAGTAGGCGCAATGTTTTTAGGTAAACTCGGAAACATTGTTTCCAACTCTGGCGGGGGGAAGTCTGGGGATTACTTTTGTTTATGATTAATATTTCATACGGCTCGGGGGACGAACTTTCAAATAAGTTTGATGGTACCTGTGACACGCAATAAATTTTTCTACGCTGCTGTAACCAAGTTTGATGATTCGGTGACTTAAACTACGAGAAAGTCGGAGAAAATAGATTACGCAAAAGTGTTTCCCCGGAAAGTGAGTTCGGTAAATCTTAAACCATACAATGGATGCGATTTTTTCCTCCTATTAGAAATTCTTGATCTTCATAAAATTGAGCTTTTGAAAAATGCCCTTCCTGAGCTCGGGAATTTCTAAACGTATGGTTTTGACGTGCTCTTAGATTATTAACGGGGAAAAAAGAGAGTAAAACCCTCCGTATGCGCAGTTTCCCTATGAATTGGACGTATTTCTGTCAAACAGGACTATGTGCATTAAGACATGAGCCCTGAGACCCATAAGGATAAATGCATAACAGGGCTCACGTCATAATGCACTTAGTTCCGTTTGACAGAAATACGTCCAATTCAAACTTTAGGGCTCATTGGTTTGTTGGCGGAACCGAAAGCCATACCTCCTTCATCAAAACTTCACACGGATCGCATTTAGCAAAAAGGAACCAGCGCTATTACAGAGTTTTCAAAATTGTGCAACTTCAACCTTTCTTTTAAAAATACTCACTATTTGTACAGTATTAAAATTTATACAATTATATTTCTTTAAAATTAACAATTTTTTGTGGAATGGAAAAATGTTAGCTATCCTGAGATATTTTTTAGATAATTATGAATGAGCAAAAAAAAAGATAATTTTTAGATAATTATGAATGAACTAACAGCTTGTCTGGTGCGGTCATGTCAATAAGATGACGGAAGAGAGGTTGCCAAAAAAGATGCTTGATTGGGTTCCTCCTGGGAAGAGACGAAGAGGACGCCCGGTGAAAGGTTGGCGACAGAGGGTTATGGATGAGATGCGGAAATGCCAACATCCTGATGACCTGTGGGCATGGAAGGACCGAGTTTTGTGGCGGTTAGGCGTCGCAGAGCGCTGTGAGAGCGACTCTTATGTATGGTTGGTTGGTAGATACGTTTATTTGGTGCTTTTAACAATTGAGCCATTAACACCTTAGAGGAGAGATCAAAATATAGTACAGAATTTAAAAAGTAGGGGTCACAAAAGGTAGTACAAAATTAGAAGTTAGGACAAGGAAAGAATACATTAAATTTGGAGATTAATTCGTTTGAAAAAGAGAGGGATTTCACGAAAATACTTTGAAAGGATGGTAGTATGTATGTATGCATGCGTGAGAAAAATTTTTACGACACTGTAATCGTGCTGGTTCCTTTTTGCTAAATGCGATCCACATAGTGTAACTTCGCGGAGCAATTGAGCGATTTCAAAAATTCAAGTAAAGTTCGGTTCCTTGAGGGAAGAGACCCGGCAGAAATAAGGGATGATTGTGGCGTGTTATTCGAGCTCTAAGTGGATTGTGATCAATTAGCGAGTCTTTCGAGAGCAACAGCGATTAATTCGAATGACAAAGGGGCGGTTTATTGGAGAGAAGGCTTAACCTTACGGGGTGAAAAAGGGTTCGAGCGGAATTAAGGAGCGGTAGGAAAATGTTTACTGCGGCTCTTCCGAGACACGGTTTATAGATCGAAGCGTGAAATGTATAATTTGTACACTTGTGCGATAGATCTCTTAAGCCTTTCCGCATTATCTGACAATGCCAGCTGCGACATGGTAAAGCTATGATTCCGTAAGGTTAACATAGGATCCTCTAAATTATCATTCATTTCTCTTGCTCCAGTCTAAATCCCTTCGTCGTAAAATGGTGTCAAATAGGCGCTGCCGCAAGTCTCTCCGCAGCACCGCCGTGCTAGGGAAAAACGTCATAAGAGCATTCGATTGTTGCCAAATTGCCTCTCAGAAAATATTTATTTCTGAAGACTGTTATGCATATTTTTCCTTGAGATTTCCAGAAACTTTCGATCAAATCACGAACAAAATGCTTCAAAGAATTGGATGAAAAAAGGTAACAAATATTCCCGAAAATTCAAGATTTCTCGAAGGAGATTGGACCCCTACCTCTTTTTTCCCCGTGTAGTTGGCTAAAAGAATCAGCGTTTTTTTTCTAACAATTCCTCTCAAGTAGGTCAAAGCGAAATAAGAAAAGGTTTAAAGTTCCACAATAGAACAATATAGACTTGCAGGAGGAGGGAAAAAAAAAACTTGTAAATTCACGGATATTATGAGATTTTACTACCGGATATCATCAAAGTCGGCCAACATTCGAGCGACACACATTGTTCGGGAACTTGGAAAGACAATGACGGAACAATGCGTGGTCTGGAGAGAACCAGGGAACGTGACAAGGCGAGAACGGACAAAAAACCGCTTGCACACGAGCATAGTGGCGTGGCGGGGTGGGAGGGGGTCGCGGCCCCTCGAAATATCACCCGCAATTACAACGGGACAAAGAGTAAAATGTTTACAATGGCCCTTTGTTGCCGTAGGCACAGTGATTCATACGCCACTTGATGAAATTAGTTTAGTCCATCCGAAACAACGGATATCCCTCCACGCGTGAGGGTTCCCGAAATCCCCGCACAATATGATAACATCACTTTGGAGTTTGTCCGACCCCAAATAAATTATCGGCGCTAATGCTTCGTATCTGATTCATCGAAATACGAACATAACGCTGGTGCGGTATAGGAAAACACTCTCTATACCCATCCAAAATTTTAGCGTTCGAGTTAATACAGTTTTAGATCCTACTTAGGATCTATTTCACAGCCCTGCAAATTTTTGGTCTTGTCACATTGGACAAAATACGGGGGCTTTAGAGGTAAAAATAATCGAAAACTGGGCAAATTTGGTGAAATTTAAAAAAATAATGATTCTTTTGAAGTTCCTGCATTGCCAAAATGATTGGATTATACCTATTAGATGTGCGAGTAACCTAAACACGCGTTCAAATTAAATGAACTATTTTTACTTATTTCATTTTTTGAAATTTTTGATTGTGCAAAAATGCCGACGTGATGGAATTTGTTGGACGTTTTTTCGAATTCAGCGCTGAAATATACATAGGAATCCATTAGGAAACTTTCTGCAATTGACATGATAAAAAATTTGCAAAGCTGTGCTTTTTAATCGTCACACACAAATAGGATACCTAGCCCAAGAGTTAGAGCCTTAAAAGTGGTTGGGCAATTCTGATTCTAGCGACTAGAAAATGATCGCTTTGTCTATTGAATAAAAGTCTAAACATCGAACCCCACCAAATTACAGGGGAACACCGTTGTGAATTAAGAATTTTCTTGGCATATTTCAAGGATTAGGAGCCCCCATTTCAAAAACAATATTGTCCTAGATGGGACACAATTTTTTAATTATCGATACGAATAACACTTTTGAAGAATTAATTATTGATGAAGTGTTTGGGGGAATTTGCAGGGATGAGGGTTGAAGTTTTCCTCCTTGTAACCTCCAAAATTCTTAGTTGAAAATTTAATGGAGTATATATACGAACTCAGAAATTTTCTCTCCCTTCTTTTTCCACATCAGATATCTCTAAGAGGATAATCAGACGCTAACAGTCCCTTGAATGCCATCTCTCTTCTCTACCTAATCAAGCCAGCCCCACGTAACCGTTACAGGAGGCCAACCCTTTTTACGTATATCGTAGGACATCCTAAATATATTGTGGTGAAAATAACCAGTGCAAGGAAGTACAGAGGCACATATAATTGAAAAACTTTTCTGATACTTCTCTACATCAGTTGCAACGGAATTAAGTCTGGAAGGAAAGCTGCTATTTTTTCCGTGCGGACGACGTGAGAGATTGCCGGTGTTTTGACAAGTGACATGTTTAGATTAATCATCGGAGCAAGAACTTGGAGCATTCTGATCTGCCGGAAAATTGAAACCGCATTGTAATGAGTCTAGCCCGAAGCAACGGGCGACAAGTTGGGTGGAAGGAGTGGGGATGACTGCTGGGCAATTGTGCGGTGGTGAGGGGATGAGGGGTTGATGGAAAGTAGACTTAACCTCCCAACACGAACCACGAGACGGCTAGTAGGCATTGCCAAACTTGATCGGAAATTGACTTTTCATACTTGCGAGACCATTCACTAGGAAAAAAACACATTGGATCTAGAGTCCAGACTCTTGAAAACATTGACAAGAAAAAGGACTCTTGATTCAATCAGATATAAGCTTAAATCAAGAACCAAGCCTCTTAATTTGAGCGGATTTCCTTTTAATTTAAGCTTAAATCTGATTGAATCAAGAGTATTTTTTCTTGTCGATGTGTTTAAGAGTCTGGACTCTAGATCCAATATGGTTTTTTTTCCAGTGTTGTTCATTTGAGGGGCTCGGAGGACAAGGCGCGTTAGTGCAGCTTTTGAAAAAAATTGAGATATTCATGAATCAAGTAAAACTAGTTTTGATACAAATTCTGTGAAAAATTCGCTCCGGAATTTAAATTTTCAAGGATCAAACAGTTAGCTCGAGCTTTCTTTCCGCCATTAGGATCCATGTAATTTTGAAACTTCAAACACGTATTTATCGAAATAGCAAAGACTGCACTTATGCGCCTAGACCTCCAATCCCCTCATTTGTATTTGTTGAATCAGATTCAAATAAAGCGGGAAAGCTCTAATACGGTCGTAATAGAGAATCACTGAGCTGGTTTCTATGCAGACGCGTTCTTAAGTTCCCTGGAGAGCTCTGAGACCTTTGTTTCAATAAAAAATACAATTTCAAGGAAAATTATTAAACTTTACTTTTCCCCGATCGAGACACATTCCCTTTTATCCGTGGTAGAGGTTTGGCAACACGGTGCCCGGTTGATGATTAAAGCTAGGTCACTAGAGCACAACTGTGACGTCATGGCTTCTAACACTTTTCACGCAATCCTGATTTCCTTGCAAACACGACAAAAACTCTTTGATTAAGCGGATTATTCCAATGCAGGGGTAAAAAGGAGTAAGGGAGAAAAAAAAAACAAATGTCTAATTTTCCTAACTTTTCCGCCATTAATTGAGCCCCCCGCCGGGCCGGAGCGACGTCACACGGCAATGCATCGTCTTAGCGTCGAGCGGTTTCTTCTGGTCTAATTCGGGCTCAATTATGGCAAGTTCTGAGCGAGCCGAACCAACGACCTCACCCGCCTCTCCTGCTGCCAACTATGGCAAAGAAATCAGCTACCTGAAATCGTTTTCATACTGTAAAACACTATCAAAACGTACAGAGCATCTTCTGGTGTTTTAAAATATGCGCGATTGAGCGTCCTTGTGTCTCGTTGCAGCTCGACAAGGTAAAACGCCTTCAATTTTGCGTGTATGCTACGTGGACATCCATCGAGTACGAATAGTTGTATCCCCGCGCCGTGACACGCTTCGCACTACGGCTGTCTTCCAGGAGTATCGGAATCATGCTGCCGTGGCTAAGGAAGAACGCCGTATGTAAATTCGAGAGTTGCAAAATTTCCTTCGATAAAATGTTTATTTTTAAGGAAAGCTATAAATATTTCTCCTTGAAATTTTCAGGAACTTTAGGTGGAATCGCAACAATATTATCTGAAACATAGGAAGAAATATTCATAAATTTACCGGGAAATTCGTGTTCAATAAATGGAAATTTGGCAGCGCTTGAAGGTTCATACGGCGTTTTTTCTTAGCATGGCAGCATAAAGCCGAGCAGTCAGCTTATCTAACTATACAACTAATTTGACGTGGGTGCAGAATTTTAAAAAAAAATTAATGGTTCTCCCGAGTAAGAATCCCTTTCGGTCTTGATCTGTTTAAAAAGCATTATTTTAAATGAGGGTTTGATCGGTTTTTTTCTATTTTCGATTGTTTTGACAATACTTGCACTATTGTGAGACATGTCGATGATGAAACTGCAGAAATGCGTTATTCCGTTTGCGGCGTTGCAGATTTCCTGCCATATTTTATTTTCCATGTGAATACTGAACGTCCTTTTTTGAAAATTCCAGTGATTTTCTTCTCTTTTTAAATGCTACTCTGTGAAAACTTCAAGGCATGATGTTGATTCAGTCTCCGTTTAAAAATAAAACAGGAGCGGAGAGTTTGAAACACCGCAACAAATATACGCATTTTTGCAGTTTCACCGTTGGTGTATATTATAATGCCACAAGCCTGAAAAAATGTAACTTGAATTGATAAATCGACTTATACGGCGCAGATAATTAAAATTCAAACCGAGAAGGGATGGTTTTCTGGTACGGTGGTTCTCACTCAATCATTGTACTGCAATTTAAGAAACAATTTCTGCGTAGGTTATGAGTAATTTTCATTTTTAAACCAATGAACTTAAAAATCGATTGAAAAATTGGTTCCGCGATATTTGTGGGCATGTTTTCACATCTAGGGCGATTTTGACTACAACTTTAATTTATTCTGCAATTACTTTATGTTAATAAGCCACAATGTATTTGTTAACGTCTTGCATCTTTATTACGCGTAACTATAAAATTCCGTCCCTCTTTCACGGAAAATTCAAAGGCGTCAAGTGATAAAGACTTTGAGACTCCCAAGTTTAGTGCCTCATTCTAAATGGCTCTTCACTACCGTGCTAAGAGAAAACGCCGTACAAGCATTCGAATGTTGCCAAATTGCCTCTGGTGAAATACTTATTTCTGCTGACTTTTATGCATATTTTACCTTCGAATTTCCAGGAACTTTAGATCAAAGTACGGACAAAATTCTTCAAAAAATTGGATGAAAAACAGTTTGCAAATAATCCAAAACATTCGAGATTTCTCAAAGGAGATTTGGCAACACATGATGGCTCATACGGCGTTCTTCCTTAGCACGGCAGTTGAGGCAGGCTGAACCCAGCGCGCCCAGGAGATAAACTCCAAAGTTCAATGTTCAATTTAAACCCCAGGTATTCTAACAAAATACGGCGCCCGAAGCTCCATGCCTCCGCCTCCTGGATTGTCAAGTCGAGCTTGCGAGGGAACACTCTTCGCGAATCCCCCGTGAAGAACGCCCCGGAACAATTCGAGCTCTCAACAGCGACTGCAGTGCATGCTCTTTTTAAACTCATCATTTCACTCTTTGTGATGCATATTTAATGCCTCATCTCCGGCAAGGATCTCCCTCCCAACTTCAATATTTCATGATGCAGTGTTTGTGAATCTAAAGTTCCTGAATTTACGTTTGTATGTGTTGCTGTCGGCTCGCTTGTTCGCGGGATCCTCTGGATGTGTTCGTTGCTTGTATCGTTAGCTCTGGGAGAATTTCCTCAAACTTTAGTGCATCTTGACCTGCGTTCTTTACTCCAAGCCCGGTTTTATAATGCCATACTAATGAAACACTCCGTATCAGAATTTGAATGTTCGCATATATTGTTTGATAAATCACGAATTTTCAGGGAAGTGTTTGATGATTTTTCTTCCAATTTTTGGGCCATTTTGTTTGCGATTTAATTTACGATACCTGGAAATTTTAAGGAGAAATGGACGTATTTCTGCCAAACAGAGCTATATCGACGGTGAAAGTCGGCAATCACATAACTCGGTTTGCGACGTCGCAAACTTCCGGTCATACTTTATTTTTTAAATGGAAAACTACTCAACGATAATTCTTTAAAACTGTCATGATTTTTCTTCTCAATGCGAAGAAAATTCTGCAAAAACTCCAAGAAATAATATCAATTTGTTATCCTTTAAAAAAATGACGTAGAGGCGGAGATTTTCAGACACCGCAAACGAGTTATGTGATTGCCGACTTTCACCGTCGATATGCATCACGTCATGATCCCTGAGACCCATAAAAATACATGCATAACGGGGCTCACGTCACAATGCACTTAGTTCCGTTTGGCACAAATGCGTCCAAATATTAATCACTTTCTTCAAAAACTAAAATTTTCTCAGAAATTCGGCACCATTCGAATGCTAATACGGCGTTTTTCCTTAGCACGGTAGTATAGTGGATCACTAGACAAGGTGCGAATTTAAACATTCTGGTACATTTTTCTTAATCAGAATGTCGATAGATGTTACAATGTAAATCATGCAAAAGACTTCTTGCGATAAGGAATAACTGAATAAGGTTCCTTTACGTATACGGCTGTAAGATAAAATAAGCTGATTGCATTCGGAACCAAATCTGCGCAATCCTATCACAATCGGATTGCACCATTCCCATCACCTGTTTTGTGAATAAATGGTGATATTTCCGTCGATTCTTGAGTTGCGGTTATGACCTCAGGAATCAAATCACTTAGAATGGCTCTAAAGGAGGACGATGCATTCCGGTGGCGAGGCGTATTATCGATATTCCCCTATTTGAGGCTGCGGTAAAAAATCGATTCTAAAGGTGTTCGTCGCGAAAACCCCGTTTATCGATCTTTTCCCGTAGGTTTAAACGGCAAATCAATCGATACATCGCAAAACGCGCCACGCTACAGCGCATTACGTCTTGGCGCTCTGAATACCCGGTGCTGATAGAACCACGGCGCACAGCGGATCGAGTCAATAGGAGAGGTCGGTCATAATTTGGAAACTTTAAAAGCTTGATTCTAAAGGTGTTCGTCGCGAAAACCCCGTTTATCGATCTTTTTCCGTGGGTTTAAACGGCAGATCAATCGATACATCGCAAAACGCGCCACGCTACAGCGCATTACGTCTTGGCACTATGAATACTCGCTGCTGGTAAAGACCACGGCGTACAGTGGCTCGAATCAATAGGAGAGGTCGGACATAATTTGGAAACTTTAAAAGCTTATAACTCCGTTAAATTTAAACTTTGATATTTTAAAAATGGTTCCATTGGTTTCCTCGTGAAATTTTCTTCAAGATGCACCCCTTAAAGTTTAAAATGTGACGAAATAAACATAAAAATTTGCAGTTCTTGTCAAAAATTTCACTCTGATTGACTCGATCCACTGTGCGGCGCGGCGTTAGAGAAAAACACTGCGAAAGTGCTCGGAACTTCCGAGCTGTCAAGAAAATTGCAAATACGGCGGGGAGTTTAATTTCCAAACAGCTCCGCGTTTAAAAACTCTTCATTAAAAAAGTTGAGTTGCGGTAATTAATTGCGTCTTGGAACTTTGACACACTTCCAGAAAAATATATCATCACCGGTTAATAAATCACCGATCCCGAGTTCAACTGTGCCGGAAACAAATTTAAAGTACGCCTGATGAATGTGACGTCTTTTCGGCGGTGAGTTTCTAATTAATGTAAATCTGAATACATCCTGCTTCCGAAATTAATCAAAACCAAGAAAGAACCTTCATTTCTGCACATTAACAAGTGGATTCAACGGTGGGTCTCTATGTTGGGACGGTTTTTCACACCACGAAATTATACGGCTGTGAGAAAGTAACCACTAAGAACTAGTACTTGCTTCGTTGTGGTATATATCTATGATAAAATCGGAGACCTCCATATTGGTCATCACTCAGTAGAGGGATCTGAACGTTCTAAGTGAATTTATTTATCTGAGTTTTTTTTTTTTTTGGGGGGGGGGGGGGGGTCGTCCTCCATCAACGACAAGTCAAATACGCCGACAAAACTTGACTCTCTGGGAGCAGAACAGATCTGAAACTTTAGGGGAAGTTTCCTCTCATTTCCCGCCTTCCTGGATTTTGGCACACTCCGGCGAACATATTTCAAGAAACTCGAAACAACAAAACCTTGCACTGAAAGTGCATCTTCAACGCTCTGAACGCGGCTATCTTGCGTTAGCTATTAAAGCAACCGCAAGACAGCGTAGAGTGAGGTCAGACTTTCTGGAAAATGATTCCTTTGGTGTCATCCTTCAGGCGATTTGCCTCAGACCCTGGCGTGATCGAGCTTGCAAGCGATAATTAATACCATCCATTAAGTAAACAACCACTGGAAATTTGGACTTTTTAGCCAAGAAAAGGACGATAGCCTCTGTGCATGAGCTTAAAAAACATTCCCAACCATAAAAATGTCAAAATTCAGAAAAATGAAAGCAAGATATCTTTAGAAAAACGTTCCATTCGAAACGGAGGTCGATTACTATATCAAACGCATTTTTTTCCAAAACACCCTGTTCCATTTTTCTCAATTTGGCCAATTTTCATGGTTGAGAGTGATTTTCTAGACACAAGCACAGGGGCTATTGTCTTTTTTAAATGCATTGAGATGTTTTCTTAATCGATGCGTTATACCACACGCCAATGCGACCTCGCTAAAACCTGGCATGCATCATCTTAAAGACATACCAAATTGACTGTACACTCTGTATTATTAGAGACACACGGAGTGAAAACTCAACACAAAAGTTTCGTTAGTACAGGAAATAATACACAAAATATCCCAAGCCTTCGGTTGACGCTGAGGTTTTCCAATCTCTTCATTGTTTCCTGCGCTAAATCCACCGCAAACTGTACCAAAATCGACAAAAAATTTAGGTTGATTTGTGTTTCACCTCTGTCAAAACCCAAAAACGTCCCAAGAAAAAAATATTTTATCAGTGCAGCGGTTCTTTCCGTTAGCTGAAGTTAGCTCAATTTTTCATACCTGTAATTGATTTTTGCCTTCCCTGTGAGATAACTCGAGTTGTTGAGTCTCCATGTAAACTGACCTTTACCGCTGAAGAATTTTAAAAAAATAAAAAGTAAAAAAACATGTTTAAACTTTGTATTTATTGGGACAACGCAGAAAATGATCGGGCGTGGGATTACATATCGAGGACTAAGGACTTACCGCCTAACTGACAATTTTGGCAAAAATGAGTTAGCATTCTCCAGCATTAAATACGCAAGTTGATGTTTTTAGTTTTTTCTAATTTCGCATGGGAGTGCTGTGAAGACAATTTAGTATAAAAAAATACAAATCTAATCACAGAATGACAAAAATGGCAAAGTTTCTCTTTTGTCCTGCAAAACCGTCAATTTGCAGATAGGCAATATTGTTCCATGGCCATCGATATGGTTGGAAAATGAAGATTTTCGGAAGGAGTAAAACGAAAAATTAACAAAACTCCTGAGGCTCGGCTGAAAATCATGGGCTAATTCGAAAGTAACACATCTCTGTTTCTCGGCGGAGCACAAGAGAGTAAAAAATTAACATTTAATAACCGAGTGTTGTTGGCGTTTTGCAACGAAAGCTCTGGTGTCCGGGGGAAAATTGGAATAGCTGGCTGAAACGACCGTCCCTCGTTTTATTTTTAAACAAAACGTATAAATAATACACATCGATATCTCCTCCCTTCATCCTGGAGCCCAGATCGCGCCGCACATTGTTCGCTTTCCCCCTCCCCCTCAGTGGCGTAGCGTGAATAATCGATTATCGATACCTCGCCATTTGAAGCTATGGTAAAGAATCGATTGATAAGGTGTTCGCTGGGAACACCCTGATAATCGATCTTTTTCATAGGTTTAAATGGCACAACAATCAATATATCGCAATTCACGCCCGTCCTCGACGCAGCTTTTTCACACAGATCATCGTCTGACAGTCCTCAGATCGCATGTGCAAAAATTGCCGGGCAGGGCTCCGATCCAAGATTGCCATTGATTGCTTTTACCACTTATTGCGCATGTAAAATTCGACCTTTCGAGTTGAACTGTGGAGCGAGTACAATACAAATGCTCTTCACCGGGAATCATCATTCCTGGATACGGATTGATTTTTCGAATCTGCGAGAGTGTGAAACAAAACTGTTCTCTCGCCAGATTTGACAACGCTGCCTCGACTGGAGACCACTTTAATTTATGAGTGTTATATTTTCTCGTTCAAGTTGCGCAAAATGGCAATTGAAATGACTTTCAAAACGCTCATGGATTTTCAGTGCGGAACGCGCCGTGCCATAGGGGATCGAGTTTTTCAAGTGTCTTCGGTCGCCGTTTTTCTCTATGTTGGCAAATAAGGGTTATTACGGCACAGCGTGCACGGTTCATAAAAGCGGTTAAGAATTGAGTATCGAGCTCTGTTTTTAACTTTAATTATGAAACCCGTCTCGGGTTTCATAATTGTGTATTTTTAGCCTTGTTTCCCGTTTTTTTCATCTTTGTTGTTCCACTGCTCTGTTTTTAAGATCATCGACTGGCTGAAGGGTGAAGATAAAAGTTATGCTTGGGCATGGTTGAGCGTAACGCTTCCACCTTTTCAACATTACCTTCGGTAGTAATACGTGCTCCTTAAAGAAACAATAACTCTGGAGTGAAAATGTTTTCACATATTTAACGCTATTATATTAAGACAACAACTGCAGTATTAAATACTGTTAGTTAGAATAATAAGTATCATATTAGAATACTTATTATACGTTCTTTACTTTTAAAACTTTAACTTAATATTAAAAATAGTCAATAGATACCTTAGGTTAATTAGGTAGTAGTGACATTTATTGTATTGGTTAATATCAATAAAATTTATAAAAAAAAAAAAAAAACATATTTAACGCTTTCAGTTTCACTGTGAACAAGTTGTTCGGTGCAGAATGCATAAAATCTAGTATATAATAATAATGAATATTCATTGAAGTTCAAGGAATCTTCTTCTATACACTGGGAAAAAAAACACATTGTATCTAGAGTCCAGACTCTTAAAAACATCGACAGGAAAAAGTACTCTTGATTCAATCAGAATCTAGCTTAAATCAAGAACCAAACCTCTTAATTTGAGCGGATTTCGTTTTGATGTAAGCTTATATCTGATTGAATCAAGAGTCCTTTTTCTTGTCAATGTTTTCAAGAGTCTGGACTCGAGATCCAATGTGTTTTTTTTCCCATTGTACAAGTAGTGAGACGGATAAATGTTTTACGAGATTGTAAACAAATCAGAAGATTTTCCCCCAACATTTTAGAATGTTGAAGAAAATGAATTTTTTAACAGCCTAAAATGTTATTTCGTGTTAAGATTTCATTTTTACGGTCCATCAGGAACAGTCTCTAAATTATGTAACGCTATAAGGGAGGGCAGGGGGTCTTTGCCAGCGTCAAACAGCGTTACAGGGGGGCTGAAGGGGTGTAGAGAGTAGCGTTACGTAACGAGTTTAAGTGATTTTTCTCGAATTTAGGTAGAATTTGTAGTCCGTCGTCTTTAAAAGTTTTAAAAAAGCTCGAAAGCATACTCTGAAATACCTTCAATTTTCCTCATGCCACTCCGTTCAGTAAAGGTAATGTGATATTTAGATACATTTTTATCGAGATGGGTGGGGGTGGGCGGGCAAGCGTTACGTAATTTTTTAGAGGGGGTCCAGCACAGCGTTACGCGGCGTTATAGGGGGTGAAGAGATGTTAAAAAACCGCAATCGCGTTACGTACATAAGGACGGCCACTTATCTAACGGCGATGGGTTTAATCATCGAAAAAAGACTTGTAAGGGCAAAAAAGGGCGAATAGGCTCACTAAATTCTCAGCCAAAGAAGCGGTAAAGTGAAAGATATCACCAGTTTGACAAATTTATTTCCGAAACCTGGCTCCCCGTCATGATTTACTCCTCAGTGCCGCTGATCGTCAGGTCAACATGGAAGTGAGCCCCCGTGGCAAAGTCGTCGCTCCTCGGACGTATTTTAATTGCCACAAGAGCCCTGTTTTACATATCAGTCCAAGCTTTCTGGGGCCCATGCGGAAATCCAGGTACGCCCTTACGTCCGAGGTGTCGAGCGGAAGGGTGGGGAAGGAAATTAACTCCCTCGAGGAACTTCACGGGGGGAGAGGGGGTCAATAAATTTAAACAATGACATCATTATGGAAATGTAGTTGGGATATTGCCCAAAAAACACCCTCCAGACCGTCGTTTCCTCCCGAAAGCCCCGATACCCGAAATATCGGGAGAGGGCGAAACTCGGGTCGCCGCCTAAATCGGTCCTACAGGTCAATCACAGGGACGCGTTAGTGCAGGAATAACCTCTTTTTACACCCCTTTGCTTTTTAGCTAAGTGATGGACAAAGCGCTCGGCACCGGATACACAATCAATCATTCCACCCCCGCCCCCCGCCCGCCGCCCCCCGGACGGGCTCCCCAGGCGCGAGGATCCAGCCCCTCCTCCGGCGAGCTCCCCTGTGCCGCGGTTCCCCGCGACCTGCGATTCATATCAACGCTGCAATCTGTCATTAAAATGATTATAAATTAGTCTCCCGGGTGGCAGTTTCTGCAAATCTGATTATGCCTTAATCTGGCCTTTTTTCCGCCGTGGAAACTTATCGTGGCCGATATTCGTCCGGGAAAATCCGCGAGCGGCGACTACGCGCCGACGTTGCCACTTCCTCCCGAAATAACCCGGATTCGTCGGGTTGGAAAAATCGAAGGGGGGAGGAGTTCGGCAGCCCCGGGGCGGTATTAATCTTACCCGGCTGAGCTCTGCATTACTCTCCTGGTGACCTAACCCAACTGCTCCTTGTGATTAATGACGGAGAAACAAAGGTTACGCGAAAAGCGGGGATGCACCGTCGTTCCATACAAAAATGCCGTATGTACATTCGAATGTTGCCAAACTTCGTCCGATGAGAGATTGATTTTCTAGAGGACTTGCGTGCTTTACCTTTTGGATGTCCCGCGGAATAATAGTCGAGATTTTACCTTGTGCAGCCGAAACACGGATGGATAAATTATAAAAGCTTTCGTCGAAAATATATGTTTTATCGGGGGAAATTTGGCAACAATCGAAGGTTCTTGCGGCGTTTTTTTCAGCACCGCGGTGCAGCTCGAGTTGACGGTTTTTAAATCTTCGGGAGTTTGGCATTTCGCTCGGGTTGAGCCGGAACATCCTTGCCGCGATGGTTTGGGTGTCCTCAATACTGCCGTGACAGCGAAGAGGGCAATAAATGCATTTCTGTATGAGCCTCACTGGAAAAAAAACCGCTTAATGGATCTAGAGTCCAGGCTCTTGAAAACGATGACAAGAAAAAATACTCTTGATTCAATCGGATTTGTACTTGAATCAAAAGGAAATCCGCTTAATTTAAGAGGCTGGGTTCTTGATTTAAGAAAAAATCCGATTGAATCAAGAGTATTTTTCTTGTCATTGTTTTCAAGAGTCTGGACTCTAGATCCAAGCGGTTTTTTTTCCCAGTGCATGGTTAGTACATGCTTTTACGTGTGTCGAGCTTCATCCAAGCATGCACTTACTGCTGTCTTCGCTATCACAGCAGTATGAACTTTTTTCCTATCAACTGTTACGCAGGAGGATGCAGCCCAAGGCAGAATTCGCTTTAATTGATTCGATTCCAAGGTCAGGATTGCGCGAATAGTCTAAGAAAATATATGAGGATTGAGCGAAGAAGGCACAAGGATCGCGCGAATATAAACCTTAACCGGCATTAAACGTATTTTAGCGCCTGCAAGACTTCAGGAATACTTCACGCATTGCGCCAAACAGTGCGGTAGTAGCTAGAATATGGGAAGTAGCCTCCACCCAGCTGCCAGACTGTGCAGAAAAATCCGAATTATTTCGCGATGGTGGGTATGTGATATGTGTGTTATAGTATACAATCTGGCAACAATGTTTCATGTTGTGACGTCACCAATGTTGTAAAATTGTGCAGAAAAATCGGAATTATTTCAGGGTGTTGGGGGTGTTTTATTGTATGACATGTCGACCATGTTTTTCAGTTGTGACGTAACAGGGTTGAAAGTTGAGCGGGAAAATTTGAATTAATGAGGGGCAAGTTGCTACACTAACCAAGAAAAAATATTTTCTTTCGAATCATGTTAGCCCGCACCCAGATGTCAGATTGAACGAGAAAAAATGATTTTCTTTCGAATCATGTTGAGCAGCAGCGTGTCATGCTGTGAGATATATCGATTGATCTGCCATTTATACCTATGGAGGAGGATCGATCACCTTTATAATCGATTCTTTACCACAGCTTCTAATGGGGAAATATCGATAATCGATCACTCGCACCTCGTCTCTGGTGTTAGCCAGCCGCTACATTGAACAGAAAATATGATTTTCTTTCGAGTCACGTTAGCCCCTACCCAGCTGCCACATGATTTTCGGTCGAATCATGTTATGAAATGTCTCAATGTCATCTCGAATCTGACAACGTTGCTTGAACTAGCCAATCAGAACCCACTTTCAAACTAATTAAAACAGTGTTGCTTCGAGTGGAAATGACATTTTCCCTGAAAGGTCCCATCTTCGTAGAGTTTTCCATGCGGCATAGCTTCTTTAGCATAACGTTACGTCACCCGTTCTCTTCACGATCATGTTCGGGAGGGGAGGGGTCTCGTTGCAGATTGCCTACCCGTTCAAGCATTGACTTTAGATAATACGGAAGATCAATGACATTACTCTTAGCATGAATTGAGGAAATTCATCCTCAAAGAACTTATCTGCACAGGGTTTTTCATGCAACATAGGTCCCTTACCACACGAGAGGACTCAGCTTTACCCGGCTACTCGTTGCCTATCCATTTTGTGTGACGTCACTCGAAGCATCCATTACGTAACGTCACCCCACCCAGCTGTCATATTGACCGAGAAATTATGATTTTCCTCTCGAATCATGATGTGAAATGTCACATTGTCATCTCGAATCCGACAACGTTGTGGGAGCTAATTGGACTTACGGAGCAATGAGCGACATCAAAACTATCCATCCGTTGGTCACCGGGAAAATTTGAATCTTCAGCGGGAAATTGCAACTCGACGGACAGGTTCAATTTTGTCGATGCAAAAGTTGAATAGTCTTAAAAAGGAAAGGTCATTGCTCCTCGACCTTGAGAGTAATCAAGTATCGCGGATCATGACTCCGTAATCGTGGTAAGATGGCAGCGACGACGCGCATATCTGATCAATTATTTTACAATTTTTTCCCCCTTCCTCAAGCATCACTTTTTCGCATACTTAAGTGGGGAGGAGGGAGCGAATTTGTCACTCTAGGAGGCAATGACATTTCACATTTAATATAACACACACTTTACTGGTGAAACAGACTCTAGCAGCTTCATCCCACACGAAGTTGTTAACTTTTTATCGAAACCAAAAACCTCCTTATGCTGTATAACCATCAAGGAGCATCAAACCTCGTCGCACATGGGTGCGTTGCCTCTAGCTCACTGTGTACCTTCTCATTGAAGAAACTAACTCTGGCTCCTTGTCCGTAGCAAATGAATTAATCTTACTACAGAGCGTTGCTTTACTTGAACGGCGGGAAGATTTGAATTATTAACGGGATATTATAGGTGGGTGGACAAGTTCAATCTTCTCGAAAAAGATGAACTCAATGCAAAAGCAACCTTAAGACTCAAATCATGTATGAAATATGCTATTTTGTTGCGGGTTGACGATCAGTCCGAGGAACCATTTTTAATTAATATGCTGGGTCAATGACGTGTCTCGTAGTATGCGACATCGCTCTAAACAGTTATTACATAACGTTACCCACCGTATAAGGGAAGGCTGGGCTTGCCTACGGTTGACCAATGACGTTACTTTTAAGCATGAATTGAAGCAATTTTTCCTAAAAGACTTCTCTCCTCAGGTTTTTCATGTATCATAGCTCCTTTATCGTGACGTCACCCCTCTATTAGCAATCATACACGGAGGATTAATGTTTTCTCATATAATCGTTGCGGTTGCCTATTCATTAGGGGGGAAACGTTTAGTTGATACAATTGACCAATCACCTGCCTCGTTTTCTGTGACGTTACTCAAAGCATCCATTACGTGACGTCACCTATTCTGCCCCATCGAGCTGACACATTAATCAAGAAATAATGGTTTTTTCGCTCGAATCATGTTATGAAGTGATGCATTATCATCTCGAATCTGACAACGTTGTTGGAACTCGGCATCATTGCTGGAATCAGCTAATCAAAACATAGCTTATGCTGCTCACTTCCAACTATATGACGTCACCCCCTCTACATTTATAAAATCTATTATCAATAATGCGATTTGGCAATAGAATCAATCGTATTGAATCGTATTGAATCGTAAAATTTTATCATTAGCTAAAATGCAATGAAATCTTAGTCAATCATGGAGTTTGCAATCTCTAAATCGGCTGATGCATTAATTTCTGTCCTCCCATTTGAGTCGTTAATTATAGTTATGATTACAGTTTCGCATTATCAATACTCAATTATGCATAAGAAAAAACGGCTTAGCTGTAGAGGAAAAAGTGACAATCTCAACTGATAGTTAAAAAAAATTTGATTTTTCTTTCCTCCCCAGAAAATGGAGAAATAAAGTATTTAATTCATGCAATTTTTTCTGAAAAACATGTCCTCAGCATTGACTGGGGAAATATTAAGGGATGAGAGATGAAACAAATAAGTCAGGTTTAACAGTTGTGATGACTACAACCGGAGTCAGAACATTTTATTCACATAACTACGAAGGCTAAATTCTTAAAACTGATATCTTATTTTATGATACATGTAATGTCTAAACCGTTTAATCCTTATGGGCTACCTACCCACCCGAGCGAAGCATGATATGTTAGAGTCAACGATTTGCCTGCGAATTAGGCGGGAAATTTGAAGGAGCAGACGTTGCAAAAAATCTGCAAAAACCTATCTTCACAGGGTTTTTCATCTGCCATCAGTCCCTTACCGTGACGATATCTGCTCTATTAGCAATCATACACAGTACAACCATTCGGGTAAATACGTTTGACCAATGACCTGCATCATTTTACGCGACGTCATGCGAAGCATCCATTATGTGTCGTCACCCCTACTAGGAGGAGGACCGAGGTTCTCCCATAAATTCGTAGCGGCTTGCCTATCCATCCGGGGAATACGATTGAGTGTCATCACTCTAAGCATCCATTCTATGACGTCACCCTGTTGTATACCACAGTATCAACGTTGTATGATCGGAAAAAAGTTATACCACGCTATACGTGAGATGATAGAAAATTCGGGTTTAAGTACCGACAGCGGTGAGTAGAGGGGCTAATGAGTCGAACTCTAGGTGTGACAAGTACAATGCTCTCATCACGGAGATGTGCGTATGTCTGCGGTTCGATTGTTGATTCGTTATCGAAAGACCTTGTTCGATAAAAAGCATTGCCGAGATAGGGATTCATCGATCGAGTTCTGTCGATAACGATTCAACAATCGACCCGGTCGCGCGACTGCGCGAGCTTCCATTCAAGGCCGCCCACTTCTCGCTACTCATTTTCCTGTTAGAGTGTCATTCGGAAACCACTCATGTTCCACACAAACTACTCATTCACTTAGCTCCTTTCACCATACATATAACTGATGAAAAATCACGAATGACTCTGGAAAGCATCATTACTTATACGGGGTTTTCGCGGTAACTCTCATTCGATAATCTCCAAATATCCGTTCCCAGTGATGCCATCCTTCGACAAGTTTCAACTTGTCTCGATCAACTTCTCCATAATATATTTCTGATTCCCACGGCTTGGCAATAGCCGAGGACCTGCGGTCCCGCTCATTTAAACGCGTGGTGCTGGTGCGGGTGTGAAAGCCATCAATAATTTTCGATTATTTAAACGGTGATGTTTCTAGTCAGTTGTCGACCATCATCCTCATCTAAATCGATATGATCCGTTTTGAATTTGGAAAATGAGTCATTTTTCCTTTCTTTTTGAGACAAGTGAAACACTGATGGGGTATGAACCACGACGGGATGTGCAAATTCTCGTTCCTTGATTGCTCCCGCCCGGGGAACACCGGTAGACAAATGATGTTTCAGTATCATGAGCCTTGGCTGCATTGGCTAGAGGAATCGATGGAGCTCGGATGAGGGGGGGAGAAAAAAAAAACAAGAAGAGATTCGTTTATCACATACAGCAGATTTATTAATATAAAAAGGAACATGAGTATTGTATATTTGCCACACTCACTTTCATACTGTGCTATGAACCGTCGAGATCATGATGGCTCAAATTGAAACCGTGCTTTATACTCATCACTTTCCTAACGATTAAATGACGACACTGGTTTTTCAACTCGCAAAGAGCATAGGGGAAAACCATCATCGGAAAAGTCTTAACATCAAACGAGCCAGGGTCTAAAGCGCTCACAAAATTTGAAATTGAAGCGTTGTCCAAATACTGACATTTTCTCAATACTAAATCACAAGTTTCGGAAAAAAGTTTTTGAAATTTTTGCTGATTGTCAACAGCTTTGTCCACTACTGCACTAATCGATGGAGCGAGTTTCTTCAATTCTTTCCATGCCTTCTCTTGAAGCGCTATTTCTCTCGCACACTTACGATGAGATGAATTTTTCTGACCGAGTACAAGACTTTTCCGTCCCAGAATCCTGCCAAACTTCAAAAATCTTGATACGGTCCCGAGATAGCGCGTCTCCCCAAAGTCGCTGTCCCCCTCAAAATACGCATCGATGTCTTTGTCCCAGCGTGTAAGCTCTCTCCACTCGCTCGGCTTAAGGGCGACCATGTTTTGAACTGTAGCGTAATTGTAAAATTTGATGATAGGAGTAAACTGTTCATTACAACTATAACCGATCACTATCTGCTGTTCACCGTTCGGGGTCAGGAAAAAAGACGAGTTTCCCATCGTTTTCGACACGATTGGCCCTCTGCACACACCACGACCGGGTTTTATCGGAGACATGCTCGAAATTTGATAACAAATCACTTCGAGCGACCCGAGCTGACAGTAAAAGCGGACCAGGCATAGTGGCGTCACGCCATATTTGAGGGTATGGAATGGACGAAATAGAGGTGATAGCTAGCTCGTTGGGTACCCTCTCCCGGACTGAGAATGGTGGTTTTATAACGTGAAAGCCTTGCCCGGGGCTATCCTCGGGATGATACCGCCTTGATTTGAACGAATAGGCAATCTGGTGTTGCTGCATGGTACTGTTTGCGGGATGAAGACGGCTATGGACTTTGCAGTAGTGTGTGTGTGTGGTGGGCTTTGCGATGTATCGATTGACAGGTAGGCGACCAGCCAAACGCTGGGTAGAGGGCATGAGATGGAGAGATGCCAGCTCCCGGAGGATCTCTTCCATGACAGATTGCTGTGGAGAGTGGGCGTCGCAGAGCGCCTTAGTGCACCGTGAAAGCGGGTTATACATACATACGGTTTCCAGTGTCCTGGCATGCTTTGCGATGTATCGATTGCTATGCCGTTTAAACCTTTGAAAAATATCGAACATGTAGGGGATCGCAACGAGCACCATGTGCATAATCGATTCTTTATCATAGGTTCAAATGGGATACTCCATTATCATACCTTGACACTGAGGCTTTGAATGTGAGCGACTCGGGACGAGGGCGCCTTCATTTGAGTGGATAGTCGATCTGATACGTTTTAAATGCGTGTTGCAGGCCCCTCTCCTCCTTCTCTCCCTCCTCCTCCTGGATCACGATGTCTTCTTACCGTGGATTGTTACACACCAGCGACCATTTTCTGTTCGTTTTTTCGTCGGTGTGGTCCGCTTTTACTGTCAGCTCGGGTCGCTCGAAGTGATTTGTTATCAAATTTCGAGCATGTCTCCGATAAAACCCGGTCGTGGTGTGTGCAGAGGGCCAATCGTGTCGAAAACGATGGGAAACTCGTCTTTTTTCCTGACCCCGAACGGTGAACAGCAGATAGTGATCGGTTATAGTTGTAATGAACAGTTTACTCCTATCATCAAATTTTACAATTACGCTACAGTTCAAAACATGGTCGCCCTTAAGCCGAGCGAGTGGAGAGAGCTTACACGCTGGGACAAAGACATCGATGCGTATTTTGAGGGGGACAGCGACTTTGGGGAGACGCGCTATCTCGGGACCGTATCAAGATTTTTGAAGTTTGGCAGGATTCTGGGACGGAAAAGTCTTGTACTCGGTCAGAAAAATTCATCTCATCGTAAGTGTGCGAGAGAAATAGCGCTTCAAGAGAAGGCATGGAAAGAATTGAAGAAACTCGCTCCATCGATTAGTGCAGTAGTGGACAAAGCTGTTGACAATCAGCAAAAATTTCAAAAACTTTTTTCCGAAACTTGTGATTTAGTATTGAGAAAATGTCAGTATTTGGACAACGCTTCAATTTCAAATTTTGTGAGCGCTTTAGACCCTGGCTCGTTTGATGTTAAGACTTTTCCGATGATGGTTTTCCCCTATGCTCTTTGCGAGTTGAAAAACCAGTGTCGTCATTTAATCGTTAGGAAAGTGATGAGTATAAAGCACGGTTTCAATTTGAGCCATCATGATCTCGACGGTTCATAGCACAGTATGAAAGTGAGTGTGGCAAATATACAATACTCATGTTCCTTTTTATATTAATAAATCTGCTGTATGTGATAAACGAATCTCTTCTTGTTTTTTTTTTCTCCCCCCCTCATCCGAGCTCCATCGATTCCTCTAGCCAATGCAGCCAAGGCTCATGATACTGAAACATCATTTGTCTACCGGTGTTCCCCGGGCGGGAGCAATCAAGGAACGAGAATTTGCACATCCCGTCGTGGTTCATACCCCATCAGTGTTTCACTTGTCTCAAAAAGAAAGGAAAAATGACTCATTTTCCAAATTCAAAACGGATCATATCGATTTAGATGAGGATGATGGTCGACAACTGACTAGAAACATCACCGTTTAAATAATCGAAAATTATTGATGGCTTTCACACCCGCACCAGCACCACGCGTTTAAATGAGCGGGACCGCAGGTCCTCGGCTATTGCCAAGCCGTGGGAATCAGAAATATATTATGGAGAAGTTGATCGAGACAAGTTGAAACTTGTCGAAGGATGGCATCACTGGGAACGGATATTTGGAGATTATCGAATGAGAGTTACCGCGAAAACCCCGTATAAGTAATGATGCTTTCCAGAGTCATTCGTGATTTTTCATCAGTTATATGTATGGTGAAAGGAGCTAAGTGAATGAGTAGTTTGTGTGGAACATGAGTGGTTTCCGAATGACACTCTAACAGGAAAATGAGTAGCGAGAAGTGGGCGGCCTTGAATGGAAGCTCGCGCAGTCGCGCGACCGGGTCGATTGTTGAATCGTTATCGACAGAACTCGATCGATGAATCCCTATCTCGGCAATGCTTTTTATCGAACAAGGTCTTTCGATAACGAATCAACAATCGAACCGCAGACATACGCACATCTCCGTGATGAGAGCATTGTACTTGTCACACCTAGAGTTCGACTCATTAGCCCCTCTACTCACCGCTGTCGGTACTTAAACCCGAATTTTCTATCATCTCACGTATAGCGTGGTATAACTTTTTTCCGATCATACAACGTTGATACTGTGGTATACAACAGGGTGACGTCATAGAATGGATGCTTAGAGTGATGACACTCAATCGTATTCCCCCGGATGGATAGGCAAGCCGCTACGAATTTATGGGAGAACCTCGGTCCTCCTCCTAGTAGGGGTGACGACACATAATGGATGCTTCGCATGACGTCGCGTAAAATGATGCAGGTCATTGGTCAAACGTATTTACCCGAATGGTTGTACTGTGTATGATTGCTAATAGAGCAGATATCGTCACGGTAAGGGACTGATGGCAGATGAAAAACCCTGTGAAGATAGGTTTTTGCAGATTTTTTGCAACGTCTGCTCCTTCAAATTTCCCGCCTAATTCGCAGGCAAATCGTTGACTCTAACATATCATGCTTCGCTCGGGTGGGTAGGTAGCCCATAAGGATTAAACGGTTTAGACATTACATGTATCATAAAATAAGATATCAGTTTTAAGAATTTAGCCTTCGTAGTTATGTGAATAAAATGTTCTGACTCCGGTTGTAGTCATCACAACTGTTAAACCTGACTTATTTGTTTCATCTCTCATCCCTTAATATTTCCCCAGTCAATGCTGAGGACATGTTTTTCAGAAAAAATTGCATGAATTAAATACTTTATTTCTCCATTTTCTGGGGAGGAAAGAAAAATCAAATTTTTTTTAACTATCAGTTGAGATTGTCACTTTTTCCTCTACAGCTAAGCCGTTTTTTCTTATGCATAATTGAGTATTGATAATGCGAAACTGTAATCATAACTATAATTAACGACTCAAATGGGAGGACAGAAATTAATGCATCAGCCGATTTAGAGATTGCAAACTCCATGATTGACTAAGATTTCATTGCATTTTAGCTAATGATAAAATTTTACGATTCAATACGATTCAATACGATTGATTCTATTGCCAAATCGCATTATTGATAATAGATTTTATAAATGTAGAGGGGGTGACGTCATATAGTTGGAAGTGAGCAGCATAAGCTATGTTTTGATTAGCTGATTCCAGCAATGATGCCGAGTTCCAACAACGTTGTCAGATTCGAGATGATAATGCATCACTTCATAACATGATTCGAGCGAAAAAACCATTATTTCTTGATTAATGTGTCAGCTCGATGGGGCAGAATAGGTGACGTCACGTAATGGATGCTTTGAGTAACGTCACAGAAAACGAGGCAGGTGATTGGTCAATTGTATCAACTAAACGTTTCCCCCCTAATGAATAGGCAACCGCAACGATTATATGAGAAAACATTAATCCTCCGTGTATGATTGCTAATAGAGGGGTGACGTCACGATAAAGGAGCTATGATACATGAAAAACCTGAGGAGAGAAGTCTTTTAGGAAAAATTGCTTCAATTCATGCTTAAAAGTAACGTCATTGGTCAACCGTAGGCAAGCCCAGCCTTCCCTTATACGGTGGGTAACGTTATGTAATAACTGTTTAGAGCGATGTCGCATACTACGAGACACGTCATTGACCCAGCATATTAATTAAAAATGGTTCCTCGGACTGATCGTCAACCCGCAACAAAATAGCATATTTCATACATGATTTGAGTCTTAAGGTTGCTTTTGCATTGAGTTCATCTTTTTCGAGAAGATTGAACTTGTCCACCCACCTATAATATCCCGTTAATAATTCAAATCTTCCCGCCGTTCAAGTAAAGCAACGCTCTGTAGTAAGATTAATTCATTTGCTACGGACAAGGAGCCAGAGTTAGTTTCTTCAATGAGAAGGTACACAGTGAGCTAGAGGCAACGCACCCATGTGCGACGAGGTTTGATGCTCCTTGATGGTTATACAGCATAAGGAGGTTTTTGGTTTCGATAAAAAGTTAACAACTTCGTGTGGGATGAAGCTGCTAGAGTCTGTTTCACCAGTAAAGTGTGTGTTATATTAAATGTGAAATGTCATTGCCTCCTAGAGTGACAAATTCGCTCCCTCCTCCCCACTTAAGTATGCGAAAAAGTGATGCTTGAGGAAGGGGGAAAAAATTGTAAAATAATTGATCAGATATGCGCGTCGTCGCTGCCATCTTACCACGATTACGGAGTCATGATCCGCGATACTTGATTACTCTCAAGGTCGAGGAGCAATGACCTTTCCTTTTTAAGACTATTCAACTTTTGCATCGACAAAATTGAACCTGTCCGTCGAGTTGCAATTTCCCGCTGAAGATTCAAATTTTCCCGGTGACCAACGGATGGATAGTTTTGATGTCGCTCATTGCTCCGTAAGTCCAATTAGCTCCCACAACGTTGTCGGATTCGAGATGACAATGTGACATTTCACATCATGATTCGAGAGGAAAATCATAATTTCTCGGTCAATATGACAGCTGGGTGGGGTGACGTTACGTAATGGATGCTTCGAGTGACGTCACACAAAATGGATAGGCAACGAGTAGCCGGGTAAAGCTGAGTCCTCTCGTGTGGTAAGGGACCTATGTTGCATGAAAAACCCTGTGCAGATAAGTTCTTTGAGGATGAATTTCCTCAATTCATGCTAAGAGTAATGTCATTGATCTTCCGTATTATCTAAAGTCAATGCTTGAACGGGTAGGCAATCTGCAACGAGACCCCTCCCCTCCCGAACATGATCGTGAAGAGAACGGGTGACGTAACGTTATGCTAAAGAAGCTATGCCGCATGGAAAACTCTACGAAGATGGGACCTTTCAGGGAAAATGTCATTTCCACTCGAAGCAACACTGTTTTAATTAGTTTGAAAGTGGGTTCTGATTGGCTAGTTCAAGCAACGTTGTCAGATTCGAGATGACATTGAGACATTTCATAACATGATTCGACCGAAAATCATGTGGCAGCTGGGTAGGGGCTAACGTGACTCGAAAGAAAATCATATTTTCTGTTCAATGTAGCGGCTGGCTAACACCAGAGACGAGGTGCGAGTGATCGATTATCGATATTTCCCCATTAGAAGCTGTGGTAAAGAATCGATTATAAAGGTGATCGATCCTCCTCCATAGGTATAAATGGCAGATCAATCGATATATCTCACAGCATGACACGCTGCTGCTCAACATGATTCGAAAGAAAATCATTTTTTCTCGTTCAATCTGACATCTGGGTGCGGGCTAACATGATTCGAAAGAAAATATTTTTTCTTGGTTAGTGTAGCAACTTGCCCCTCATTAATTCAAATTTTCCCGCTCAACTTTCAACCCTGTTACGTCACAACTGAAAAACATGGTTGACATGTCATACAATAAAACACCCCCAACACCCTGAAATAATTCCGATTTTTCTGCACAATTTTACAACATTGGTGACGTCACAACATGAAACATTGTTGCCAGATTGTATACTATAACACACATATCACATACCCACCATCGCGAAATAATTCGGATTTTTCTGCACAGTCTGGCAGCTGGGTGGAGGCTACTTCCCATATTCTAGCTACTTGCGGTCGGCGTAAAGTCCAAATTAGCGCATACAAGACTGCATGAATACTTCTTGCATTGCGCCGAACATAGTGCAGTCGGTCTGCAGTTAACGTGAAACGCATATTAGCGCCTACAAGACTGTAAGAATGCTGCAGAACCGCGTGTCATAATTCTCGACTTTCTGCTTTAATCTTTACCATAATTAAAGGGAAAATGTGTATCCTCATTGTAACGATTCAAAAACTTGCATAATATTTACTTTTTTTGGTTACATTAAACGAAAATAGAACGAAAGAAAATATCGCGTCAAAATTTTCGATACTTTTATTTGATACCATTCAGGTAAATTCGTGGAAACTTTTCAGAAAAACTGTGTGTGGTTTTTTAAAGACGGTTATCAAAAATAAAACATTAAAGAGAGGGCATGACGTTGCAATCAGAGATTAATATACGCTTTTTTAAAAAAAGGGGCATTCGCGGAATCCTATCGCAGCCATGGTAGTCCACGCTAATGACGGTGGTTTTAAGATCGGCAAGTTTGAGTCTACTGTTTACAGCATGAACTACGCACGTTTATTTCTCCCTGAGAAATTAATCTTGAGAACTACGCAACGCACGTTCATTTCTCCCTGAGAAATTAATTTTGAAGGTTTTTGATACGCTCAAAGTGAGCTGCGTGATATTTTGATGGGTGAACATGTGCTGTAAAACTGCCGTGCTAAGAGAAAACGCCGCATGAATATTCGGGGGTTGCCGAATTTCCCCGGATGAAACATGTATTTGTCAGAAAAATTATAGATTTCTCATCTTGAACTTTTCACAAGGTTTAGATCAAAGAGCTTGATGCAAAAACGGCTTTTTTCGCCCCCCTCTGGAAGTTCTTTAGACTTTGTCTATTGATTACTCATACTTGAGCGCTTCTTTTCCCAAATTTTCAGACCCCCAAAAAATTTTGGGGGGGAGCTAGGGGGGGTGGAAGTCAAAACCTGTGAACCTCGATATCTCTCGAACAAAGAAAGATATTGAGGTCCGGTTTGGACGAAAAATCGTCTAAAATTGCATACTTTAAGATTCTAAAGGTCGAAATCCCGATATCACATTTTTAAGTTAACATATGTGCTTTTTTCCAGTTTTTAGGTCAAGAAAATTTCTTTTAAACGAAAAATTTACAAAGATCTCAATTTTTTATTTGAACCAAAACCAGTTTTTTAAATTGTTCGTCTCTTTCCGCATCCAACGATTGGTCGTATAAGCTGGGGAACCGAACGGTTCCGGAGTTATGATCGATTGAAGTTTCCGCTCAACGCGCGCCGACCGATTTTCGCGCGCAAAAAAGTCGGATTTGACTGTTATTAGATCAGATTGAATGTTCAAACTGAGCAAATTGCTTTATTAGGGACTCTTGAGGGTCGCTGAGTTCAGAAATTACCGATACTTCCAAAAAATTCACGTTTTTAAAATTGCAGCTTCGGACAGGACCACTGAGCGGCCGGTCGGCGCTCAGTGGGCCTCTAAAATAGCGCTGCGGAGCTGTAATTTTAAAAACGTGAATTTTTTGGAAGTATCGGTAATTTCTGAACTCAGCGACCCTCAAGAGTCCCTAATAAAGCAATTTGCTCAGTTTGAACATTCAATCTGATCTAATAACAGTCAAATCCGACTTTTTTGCGCGCGAAAATCGGTCGGCGCGCGTTGAGCGGAAACTTCAATCGATCATAACTCCGGAACCGTTCGGTTCCCCAGCTTATACGACCAATCGTTGGATGCGGAAAAAGACGAACAATTTAAAAAACTGGTTTTGGTTCAAATAAAAAATTGAGATCTTTGTAAATTTTTCGTTTAAAAGAAATTTTCTTGACCTAAAAACTGGAAAAAAGCACATATGTTAACTTAAAAATGTGATATCGGGATTTCGACCTTTAGAATCTTAAAGTATGCAATTTTAGACGATTTTTCGTCCAAACCGGACCTCAATATCTTTCTTTGTTCGAGAGATATCGAGGTTCACAGGTTTTGACTTCCACCCCCCCTAGCTCCCCCCCAAAATTTTTTGGGGGTCTGAAAATTTGGGAAAAGAAGCGCTCAAGTATGAGTAATCAATAGACAAAGTCTGAAGAACTTCCAGAGGGGGGCGAAAAAAGCCGTTTTTGCATCAAGCTCTTTCGAACGAAACTCTCTGAGAAACTGTAAGAAAAACACCCCAAAGTTTCCTTGAAAATTCGTATATATAGAGGAAAATTTGGCAACGCTTGAAGGTTTTTACGGCATTCTCCCTCAGCACGGCAGTGTAACGCTGAATTTCTTAGCCTGTCTACTGGTCCCTTGTTAGTTGTTAGTGCGTGCGGAGGATACCATAAGATGAGCGAGCGCAAGTCGGAGTCCGGGGGTTGCATGTCGGGCATACCCCTCGGAAAGTGAAACCCGGAAAGTCTGACGGCGGTTGCACAAAGGAGCTGGCGCAGGAGGGGAGGAGGGTTGGCAACGAATGTAGCCCGCGACTGTTGGTGCCACCGACTATAAATTTCCCAACTTTCCCCGAGTCTTAGCTCCCGCGACTGTGCGTAGCCTAGCAGGATCAGGTTTAATTAATGCATGCCTTCCCTCGGATCCTCATTGCCAGACTGCTTCTGGATGCTTCGACCTTGCGCCCCCTCGATTTCAGGGGATGGAGAGGGTCACTCTCCGGCCTTATCTGGCGACGGTGTGTGCGAATGCTACGGTCTGAAAAAAGGCCAACTTTTTTAATTTCAGTCAAGTGGGGCTCAGTATGAAGGATCGGTGGGTCAGACAAAAGTGGTTGCACCGCTCGTTCCTTGACGGGAATCCTGGAGAGGCGTTCGTACAGCATCAGCTTAACCTCATCGGGGTTGGACCATATTTTTTTTGCGAACATGTTATTATCGCGTTGCTGCTGAGCGGGATTTTCAAAGGATTTCTTGAAAAATAAAGGGGGTGGAGAAAAAATAACGATATGACTCGGAATAACTGCGCATCACTAGACGTGAGCGCTTGACATTTTCAAAGGACCGAGTAAAATATTCAGAAATTTAATAAGTTACAACTCAATCTGAGAAAGACTTACAAGGTGAAAAAAATTAAATGAAAGATCAGGCCGTTTCGATATACTTTACAATTTTATTTTTCAGCCGGGAAAGCAGAAAAACAGGGGGAAACTGAGTCATCAGCCCACTGTTAATGCAAAACGGAGACTGCTCTTATTTTCCTTTGCGGGTTGAAAATAAAATTGTAAAATATTCTAAACTGTCCTGGCTTTCCATTTCATATATAGTGCATCTTGCAGGCTTTTCCCGGATTTATGGTCTTCCTTGGCAGGTTAAGCATAGGCTACCCTATACATATCTAAGAGTAAAAATAGTGTCATTAAAAATTAGGAATTTTCAATCATGATGAAACGAGTTATATTTACATTAGTATGGAAATTCTTACGACAAGAATTCTAAAAAATATTGAATCTCGGTCTGCAAAATTGCAAAATTTTCCGTCACGTTTCATCTTTAATTAAGGACTCCTGGTCATTTTCAATTGGGCATGGAAGAAGACACGAACAGACATAAGCACATGATTAATGGATTTTCTTCAAGATTTTACGGTGAAGATCATTCCAATTGCGTTAAGTTTGGGAACCTCCCCACAAAAGAATTACGTTTTCCCTCTACCTTCACATATTCCGAAAAGGATGAATTAGAAGAATTCATTGTTTCAAATATAAACATGGACTTTTTGGAACAACTTAGGGGGTAGAGGGTTACCCTGTTTATTTGACTATTGTTACTCAACAATCAAAAGTAGGCGACAGCAGCGTTATAACGGGCATACTAGTGAGAAGATGGATCGCCTAAGTGCCTTCAATTTTTTGTGTATGCAATGAGGACATGCACAGAGTACGAATAGTTGCATTCAGCATTTTATTTCAGCAATAATTTAGCTTTACTTTAGTGTCGCCATAAAATGAACAGTCCGCTACCTGCTTGTTTTTCGTCTCATGTAATCAAATACAAATGAAATTATCTTTATATTAGAAAAATTGAACAGTTTTGTACAGATAAAGAGAGTAATTTTTGACTAACCCGCGTTTTAGTCCGTTAATTATCGGCAGGGCTCGAAGCAGAATGTAATCTAAGTTATTTTGATATAATATTTTTCCATCAAAACTGTTTTTTCAGAACCGTTATTTACATCACCTATTTTCAATTGTGTGACAATACGATGAAAATGTCAGCTAATGGGTCAGTTATGCTGGTCACAGAATCAAGTTTTGAAGCCGATTCTTGTAGATCAGCAAAAAATAATAAGATCTATCCAGGCAGCACTTGCCACGTTGAAGAGTAGCCGAGATATCGCCCTTTGAAAAGTCGGGGTTTTAAGGTCATCCACCACGGTAATGATACCCTTGGTTTCTTCCAGCTCGCTTTCATCCGAGTTTCACGTTCAGCAACCAGTGAAAATTTACGTCACACTGACTGATGAGAGCAAGGTGGAAGACACCGAGGGTGTCACTACCGCGGTGGATGACGTCAAAAACTAGAATCTTCAAACGAAGATATCTCGATTAATATTGAACTTAAAAAGTTGATGTTTGGACGGATCATATTATTTTTAGCTATTCTACAAGAATCAAACATGAAAACTTGATTCTGTAACCAGCGCAATCGACCCATCACACATTTCCCCTTGCGACCGGTCTTTCCTTCGCAAATATTTCAACTCCACAAGATTGATACGCGGATTTCGGCAGACTGAAACTGCTGACAGTATCAGAAGAAGTCGAACGACTTGAACAACGTATCGGAAGTAAGTAGGTCTTCACTGAAACGTTATGATTTTAGGCTCGAGGATAAGGCTGCTTGTGGCAGCACAAAGAGATGACAGGCGGTTAAGAGAGTTGGTAGTTCAGGCTGCGGTTTGGTAGTAAAAGTCCTACAAACTAAACAACAGTTTTAATCACCACAAAATCATGAGTTGAGAACTTAGACGACTTTGAGAAGGTAGGTAAAGTCTTGGCATTTGAGCACAATGATACAGCCAATTTAATCACCCACAAGACTACCACCGTTGCCTTTTATCATTAGAAAAGCAGGGTTGTCAAATTGAATTGTAAAAACTGTCTAAATCCCATGCAAGGTACAGAGCCATGTTACGTAACGAATATATTTTCATTCAAAACTTTTATAAGGGGCTTGAGAGGTGATTTAAATTCTTCGGAGGGCCTTTTGTCGAAAATTCTATTCGACAGATAAACTGGATTACATTTTGCAATAAGGAATCACTATCTCTGGCTCTTTCATAAAAACGCATATCCGCATAGGGAAACCGATGGCACATATGTTCAGCTGGAAATAGTGGTTCCTTATTGCAAAACGTAATCCAACTAAAAGAGAAAAACTTGTGTTTCCGGATATTTTAATGATAAGAAGTCACCGAGGCAGTTTTTGTGACATTTATGGGAAATCACACAACCCTTTTTCTTCTTCCCCTCTACTGAAATTCAATCCTCGCTACCAACGACTTACGATACAGAAGAGTTTAGGGGTTTCATCTTCAATTTCCAGATTACCAGGGATATACTTAGTAGTATCCGCTTAAAATTGCTATTCCGAAATGATTGATGATGAAACTCTACTTTTTCCTTCAGATCTAAGCATTTCAAAATTGATATTAAGCAGCTTGAAATAAACCATTTAACGCAAAACACACATTCAAATAATGTGCACCTGCACCTTTTATAATGGACTGCTTTTGTGCAGGTCAAACGCAAAACCGAGCTTCGTATTAGAGTGTTTTTCTGCAGACTTGATGATTCTGAAAAATAATATTAAAAACGTCGTTGTCGCTGCCAGAGACAATGAACTTTAAGGACCCCACATTGACAATCTACGCATTGTATTAGGGTGAGATATAAGCTCAGTGCGTAGGTCAACGTTGCTTTCGCCTAATGATGATTGATGAGCAACTTGTTAAACAAAAAATCAAATAAAATTTGCCTAATGATGACTGATGAAAGTCGAGTCGAACATTCGATAGGATTATTTGCAAATTCGGTCGCGATCAGTGGCGTGACATGCTTTGCGATGAATCGGTTGATCTAACATTCACACTTGTGGGAAAGTATCGATAAACAGGGTGCTTGTAACGTACAGCTTGATAACCGATTCTTTACCATAGTTTCAAATGGGGGAAACATCAAAAATCGATCATTCACGCCTCGCTACAAGCTGCGATTGCTACGTCAACTGTTCAATTCTTCGTTCCATGAGTCATCATTCAAGAAATTTATTGGAATATTATTGCCGTGTTGAGGAAGAACGCCGTATGAGCCTTCAGGCGTTGCTAAATTTCATTTCATAAAAAACCGATTTTCGGAGAAATCTAAGGAAATTTTCCCTCCAATTTTTCAGGGAATTTCATTCACAATCGAATGTAAATCATCTGAGAAATTCAAGAGAAAATATTCATAACTCGCCTTTTAAATTAGCATTTCCTCGAGGGAAATTGGAAGTTTGGCAATCCTCAAATATTTATACGGCATTCTTCCTTCGCACGGCAAAATAGCAGTGCGAGGTCTCCAAGATATCGTCACCTTTCAGCCAAAGTATCATAAGCGCCATGTCACGTTTAAAAATTTCCGCCGCAATTTTATTTTATTTTTTCAGAGAAATTGTTCAACGAAGATTTCTGAAAATTTCACTAAATTTTCTTCGTGTAGCAGATAAAATTCAGTTAAATTTTCGAGCATGGAACCAGCGAATTTTCATGTAAATAAATTACATGGCGGCGGAAACTTTTAAACGTCGGATGGCGCTTCTGATACTTCGGGTGGAAAGTGACGATATCGTCTCGGGCTGCTACGTCCGACAACAGCGCCAAAGCTGAGACTCTAAGAGCTGGAGGTTATGCGGGCTGGAGAAAAAAGTTTTACGACTTACGTTGTGAGCTGGAGCGTCGGATGATATTTTCCAAGAAGGTGTTTTGTGGCGCCACTAGCCCCCTCCGTCCGCCCGGCATCGCGACAGACACAGCGTGCTCTCGCGGAATCAACCCCTTACCGCGCCCCCGCTACCGTCGCGAAAACCGAAAGCGAGACAAGCCTCAGCCCGGCTGCTGGGGCTTCCTCTGACCCCACAGCCTTCATCCCCCTACCCTCCATCCCCCGCGAATTCGCCCCTTCACTCTCCCCACCGGACGCCCGCACTCCCCTCGCACATTCCCGAAAAAGTCACGCACAGAAAAATCCAAGGTCCGAAAAGGTCCGCACTCCCGAGGTCCCGAAGAGATTCGACACTACCCGCAGTCAATGTGCTGTGTCTCGTGCCCCATTTTCGACGGAGATGCTCAGCTGGAAAGGAGGCTTGACACTGTCGCTCGGGTTGATGGTCACGGGGATGGAAAGGTCAAAGGTTCGAGTCCTCGCCGGAAGTGGTTTTTATATCATGAGAAGGGCGGTGACGACGGCGGCGGCGGCGGAGCTAGCGCGAGGCGGGGGTGGGGCGCGCCGGGCGCCTCACGGTCCCGGGAACCCATTTCAGGCCGCCAAATGCCACGATCCACCTGAAACACAAATGCCAGATTCATTTAGTTCACCTTCCTCATTCATGCCACAAAAGTCGTCTTTTTAGCAGTGACAGGATCAAAATCACAAAAATAAAAATCACTCAATAAGGGATGATGTCGTGAAACCTTTTCCTTACCGATTTTCCAAATTTGGCTTCCAAAATCCGATTTGGAAAAATCGGTAAAGAAAAGGTTTCAAAACATCCTGATAACGATGATCGATAAAGTTGTGAAAGAAGTGACAAAAGTCCTTTTTTTAGCAGGGACACGATAAAAATCACAAGAATAAAAATCACTTAATAAGGGATGATGTCGTGAAACCTTTTTCTCACCGATGTAACAATCAAAAATGCATATCTACATTGTTAGGTTTAAAAACTGTCGATATTTTTATCATTTACCCATTCACATACATTTTAAAAAAAGCAAAAAGACTGAAGTATGAATTTGAAAGAATCTGTAAATATGTTTGATATATGTTTGGTCACAAGGTGATGGCCGCGGTGTGAAGTTTGCATTCGTTTCGCTCATCATTCAAAATTTCCAGACTCGATTAGCCTGGTGTTGTTATTTATAAACGTTGTAAATATGTTTGTTTTAATAAAGCAAATTCGCAGAACACTCCCAGGAAAACCCGTCTGGATGGTTTTCTTTATGAAGGCATGAACATTAACGGGCACTTGCAGCGACACGATCGGAGATATAAATTTTTCTTACTTTAGCAACGGCAATTCAAATTTATCACAAGATTTTGTGGCTTGTGAAAAGGATTAAGAACCAAACGAACTTAGTTCAAGGATGATATGAGCTGAGTAAGTATTTATTCAGGTATACCTCCTAGATTCTTGCTAAAAGTTATGTCGATGATTTGAAGCATGTCTCGGTGTGATGATTGTAAAACTAGTTTTGAAGAAGATAAATTTTAGGGAGTGTGAGAGAGAGAGAGAGAGAGATACGAGGGTTGAGGAATGAAAGAGTAAGAAAGAGAAAAACTGAAGTTCCCTCTTCTAGAACGGAGATGGCTACTAGGTACTAGATGCTCACTTCAGTAAAAAATAATTATAAAACTAAATTTCCTCAAATTGAAAATACACAGAACACTTTGTTGGCGTTTTTATCTTCGTGATTTTTCTCATGCTGCCGATCAGGCTGCACAAGGGTATAAAATCATCACATCAGTTGGACAGACTTCGTTGTTCCCCAAACCCGAAGGCGTGACTCTCCATTTGGACGTATTTCTATCAAACGGAACTATGTGCATTAAGACATGAGCCCTGAGACCAATAAGAATATATGCATACTGGGGCTCACGTCATAATGCATATAGTTCTGTTTGACAGAAATACGTCCATTTATCCCATGCTTTCCAAGGATCACGCCGAAATGGAGATACGCCCTTTTATCGCGTCAGAGAGACGACGCACAATAGATCGAGTCAATAGGAGAGGTCGGACAAAATGTGGAAACTTTAAACGCGTATAACTCCGTTTATACACATGTTTGAGGTTCTAAAAATGATATTATTGGTTTTCTCCTGAAATTTACCTCTGGAGACACCCCTTAAAATTTAAAATGTGATGAAATAAACGTCAAAATTTGCGGTTTTAGTGAAAAATTCATGTCCGACTTCGGTAACTGACTCGAGCCACTGTGCGACGATTTACGACGTGGCTCATCAAGCATGATTGCATCTGGAAATGTTGCAACTCCGTGACAGCTAGTGCTAGAGTGTGAGACCTGTCTCCTGAGTCCTGAGACGTTGAGGTAAACTATAAATTCATGATTAAATTTCCGGACGAACAAGTGCGCAGCTTTCAAGAACAGTCATTAAAAAGATGTTGAATGAGAAAGGATCGACGTTAAAGATGCCATTGAGACGGAAGAAGCGACGAGGAACGACGCGACGTTGTCATTTCCGAGAAAACTATTTCCCGTGAATTTTCGTGAGTGTTTATCGCAAGATTCGAGGGGCTCGGATGACGAGGCGCATAAGTGCAGTTTTTAGAAAGATTGAGATATTAATAATCTCAGATAACACTAGTCTTAATGCATTTTCTGTGAAAAATTTGCTCCCAAATTCCAATTTGTAAGAATCGAAAAGTCGGTCTGAACTTTCTTTACGCCATACGCCATAAAGATCCACGTAATTTCGAAACTTAAAACACCTTTTTCTCGAAATAGCAACAACCTTACTTATGGGCCTTGTCTTCCAAACCCATTGATTCTTATCGGTTTAATTTCAGGATACGAGTCCAGTCCGGGGAATATTTCAACCAATGTAGATAGCAGACATATAGAAGTAATTGGGCAAAAATTACATTATATAGGTATAAATAATGGATATCTTGCATCATTTTGGAAATTTGCTTCGTACTATGCAGAAAATTCATTGAAATTTCCACAAAAATCCGCACAACAGTTTTCTTGTAAAACATTAAATTACCCAATTACATTTGGCCATAGCTGATGTGGCTTGGCTCCTTTCTACTTAACGAGGTCCCATTGTATCCCTTGAAACCCTTTGAGTAAGATTATTCACCATAAATTTTGGATGCTGTTTGTGGAAATTGATTTTCCTCAACGAAAACCTCTTGGATTGGATATTTTATACAAACAATGGCGTATCTCCTGTAGGTTTTTTTTTTCTATTTAAAACTGCATTTTAGAAATAAAATTGAAGCGCAATCTTTCAAATTATGCTTGTTCTTATCCTTTCCTTTTGGATTTAGCTTTCTTCTACACTTAAACACGATCCAAACAAATTAAGAATCCGCAAACACCGCACAATTCCATGAAAGGTCCTTTCATATTTCATAAGTTCCAAATTGAAATTTTCAACTCTGGATATTCGATCAATATTCAGGAAGAGATATTTCCAGAGACAGCACGGTGTAAATTAAGCGTAAGTTTGGATCATACAATCATGGTTACGGAGGGGTGGCCAGCTTCATAGAGTATTCGATAACAGTGAAGTATTGTACTTCGCAATGAATCGATTAATCTACCATTTGAACCTATGTGAAAAGACCGATTATCACGGTATTTGCACCGAACACTTTAATAATCGATCCTTTACCAAAACTTTAAAGGAGGAAACATCGATGACTGATGCTCCTCGCTTCACCACAGTTTCATACTGCAGTGCTTAGCAAAAAGGACACATGTGCATAGGGATTCCGCTGAATTTACGTTCTTTTGCTGAGCACAGCATAATACCACTCTCACCGCAAGAATCCAAACATTGTGATTCCAAAATAATGGTTGGAATAAATGCCTGCAGTGAATGGACCGCAAACTGCAAGTGGAGAACGAACGCACGGAGGGTTGATTTATTGATAGAGGCATTAGAAATATCGGCGAGCAATTTTCCAACGGCTGAGATTCTAGGATCGCGGGCAGGGAGTTAAATTTCGCTTCAGCAATTATTAATGTTGGATGACAAAACTTCGCACTGAGAGCTCCAAAAGTTTAGTGTTGCCAAATCAAAATATAAAGAATATATTAATTTGTTTCCTTCTATCCCATTTATAACAATACCGCCGATCCCAGAGAAAAAAAAAATTGGCTCTTGTAATACTTATGTTTGATTTTAGGGCGCACCTTTATCTAGCCCAAGTTAAAATCTCGTTTCTGCAGTTCAGTTCGGTCGGGTTTGAATCAATGTAGCCAGGATAGAGTTTTGTAGAGTGCCTAAATGGGGAAAGTATGGAAATGTTGATAATTTTGGAGGTTAAAGCATGGAGGTTTTAGGGCCCAAAAGGGCCACTGGCGGATCCAGCAAATTGGCAACATTTTTTCCTCTCCGTTCAAACCTATACAAATGTATCTATTCTTGGAGGGGCCAAGTGCTCCGACAAAAATCGATTATTTGACATAGATTCAAATGTAATAAACCCGGTGTTGCCAAATTGCTGGGTCCGCCACTGCTCCTTTTCTCTGAGTTGCTCTCAGGACTCCACAAGGACTTTACTTGGCACTGTGATTAGTGTGAAATTTTTCCCCAGGACAAATCCGATGAAATGTTCCGTGGACAAACATACAAATGAAAAATCATCGCCTTGATTTTTAAGGCTAATATCGATTAATGTTTTTGAACTGGGTGTGCGTGTCCTTTTTTTAGAAGAATCATAAAGGGGAAAAGATAATATGTGGTTACGGACCATCTGTAACTATGCCCACACACCTTATGAATGAAAAATCGCAGCTCCTAGGCCTTGTCTCCACGGAACATTTCATCGGATTTGTCCTGGGGAAAAATTTCACACTAATCACAGTGCCAAGTAAAGTCCTTGTGGAGTCCTGAGAGCAACTCAGAGAAATAGTCCAGGCGCCTGGTAAGTCTACCTGGAATTTTGGGTACACAGCGATTTTTTTGGCCTACTTTATGTTTTTTGAGTCGCTGAATCCGAATCTGAAGTTTCCGCACGCGTATCTGGTGAGCATTTTCCGCTATTTTGAAAAAATGGCCTAAAAAGGCCTTTTTTTGCGGTTTTTTTGATATTGCGGCTACGGATGAGGAAAAGTCCCGGATTTAGCTAATGTTTTGAATAGCTGACATAATTTGGAAGAAAATGGTGTATACATGTGTTAGGTTTGCTTAAAAATTGAGGAAGATACAGCATCGTGAACATCGCGCCTATTCACGTTTTCGCGGCGCACCCGTCAACGCGCGATCCGGCTCGCCGCGGTCAGCCAAGTTCCGAAGCGTTCTAAAGTTCCGAAATCCGAGGTTCCTCAATTTTTGAGCAAACCTAGCATATTCATATACCATTTTCTTCCAAATTTTGTCAGCTATTCAAAACATTAGCTAGATCCGGGACTTTTCCTCATCCGTAGCCGCTATATCAAAAAAACCGCAAAAAAAGGCCTTTTTAGGTCATTTTTTCAAAATAGCGGAAAATGCTCACCAGATACGCGTGCGGAAACTTCAGATTCGGATCCAGCGACCCAAAAAACATGAAGTAAGCCAAAAAAATCGCTGTGTACCCAAAATTCCAGGTAGCCTCATTTTTAGCTACCAGGCGCCTGGACTAAAAAGGAGCTGTGGCGGATCCAGCAATTTGGCAACATCGTGTCATAGAGCTCTTATGATTTTTATCCCACACCTCCCCTTCTGTAACGTACCCGTAACACACCCGTAATGCAACCCTACGCCTCCCCTTTTTGAATTACGTAAAGCTGGTCTAACACCCCCTCCCCCTATCATTTGGAAGGGCGGGATTTTCAATTTTTATGTAACGCTGAGCTTGACCTCCACCTCCCCCTTGTAACTCACCGTAACGCTGGCTCCACCCCCCTCCCCCAATCACGTTACCCAATACTCGAACGGCCCTGCACCCTCTCTAATAATGCCCCTCAAACTTGACAATATGTAATCCCGTGCAATTTATGCACACACACAGTGCGTTCGTCAAAATTCCTGGCATTCGCCAGAACCGCGCGTCCGTCCGATGCGTGGATCTTCCAGGCCACGACGGGCAATAAGTCGGCATGATTCAGTGTGCGTTACTGCCGTGCGTAGGAAGAACGCAGTATGAACATTCGAGAGTTGCCAAATTTCTCCGAATAAAACATGAATCTTTTAAAGGAGTTATGCATATTTTCCCTTGAAATTTTCAGATAGTGTAGATTGAATCACGAGAAAAATCGTCCGATAAATTGACGGCAAAGTATTCAGAATTTTCCCGGAAAATTCGTTATTGATCGAAGGAACACTGGAAAAAAAACACATTGGATCTAGAGTCCAGACTCTTGAAAACACTGACAAGAAAAAATACTCTTGATTCTATCAGATTTAAGATTAAATCAAAAGGAAATCCGCTCAAATGAAGAGGCATGGTTCTTGATTTAAGCAAAACTCCGATTGAATCAAGAGTATTTTTTCTTGTCGATGTTTTTAAGAGTCTGGACTCTAGATCCAACGTGTTTTTTTCCAGTGAAATATGGCATCACCTTAATGCTCATACGGCGTTCTTCCTTAGCTCGGCAGATTAGGCCGGCGCGTAATTAATGCCGAATGGCGAATATGCATAATAAAAGCCAGTCGTCGCCACCGGTGGCTGGTGAGCCGCGGCGGGTGCTGCCTGGTGGCTGGTGAGGGCGCGGAAGTGATTAATTTTATTTATCGGCCCCGGAATCGCTCCGGTGAATGGGCTAAAGAGCCTCCTCCGTAATGTTACCGACCCGGGTTTCGCCGTCGCGTCGCCGGGAATCAATACTTTTGCGGCAGCCGCCTCCAACAACGGTCTCCAGGAGCACGGATTTTAATTAGACGAGAAGAAGCAGACCCGCTCGTGTAAGTTCCAGACGAGCGCCTTTGCCGGTTCTCCCACGCTACCTCCTTTGTTCCCACTCTGCCGTGCTATGGAAGAACGCTCTGTGAACATTCGGGAGTTGCCAACAGGACTACATTTTGCAATTAGGAACTATAAATTCCGGCCCGGTTTAAAAACAACGTATGTGCCGTTAGTTTCCCTGTGCTCATAAGTGTTTTTTCAGATGAACCAGACTTTATAGCTCCAAATTGCAAAATGCAGTCCAATTATTCTACGATAAAATGTTTATATTTGAGGAAAGTTATGAATATTTTTCCTTGAAATGGAGATGTTGCATGTGTGAGGGATTTGCGATTTGACTGTTGATTCCTTTGTGAAAGTTCGCGAAAAACACGATGGTACCACTGGTTTTCTCTGAAATCAACTCCCAAGCTCAAAAAAAGCTCTCAAGTTGAGCCCAAAATGGAGGGGATATCCCATGCTATCCTGAGAGTCCACCTCTACATCAAGATAAACTCTCCATGCAAAGATAGGGAGCAAATACATTGACAGGGCGGCCACTTTATTTGGGGACTCTAAGACTGAAAACAGGGCAACACTGCTAATGTATCTGCTCCCTATCTTTGTATCTATGGAGAGTTTGTCTTAATATAGACGTGGACTCTCAGGATAGCGTGGGATATCCCCTCCATTTTGACCTCAACTTGAAGACTTTTTTTGAGTTTGGAAGTTGATTTCAGAGAAAACCAGTGGCATCATCGTGTTTCTCGCGAACTTTTACAGAAGAATCACTGGTTAAATCGCAAATTCCTCACACAAACAACATCTTCATTGGCGTACTTTAAAACACTAGCAAAAAGTATAGAGCATCATTTAGTGTTTTAAAATATGCGCGATTGAGCGTCCTTGTGTCGCGTCGTAGTGTGACAAGCTAAAACGCCTTCAATTTTGTGTGTATGCAAAGTGGACATCCACCGAGTACGAATAGTTGTATCCACGCGCCGTGACGCGAATCCCGTTGCGGCCGTCTTTCAGGAGTATCGGAATCATGCTGCCTTGCTAAGGAAAAACGCCGCAACCATTCGAGAGTCGCCAAATTTGCTTCGATAAAATGTTTTATTTGAGGAAATTTATGAATATTTTTCCTTGAAATTTTCAGGAACTTCAGGTGAAATTGCGAACAAACTTATCTGAAAAATCGGAGGGAAAATCTTCATAGTTTTATCGGGAAATTTGTGTTTTATCCAAGGAAATTTGGCAATGCCCGAAGGTTCATACGGTGATTTTCCTCAGCATGGCACAGTAGTCCCTCGCTATTCGCGAGGGTTCCGTTCTGCAAAAACCTCGCGAACAGCGAGACCAGGGTGTCTACTAAGACGAGCTGCCCAAAAATCATACTTTTACATTACTTTTTTGGTAAATTCCCAAGAAATTTGGTACCTTCTCACGGAAAAATTCATACTTTTTACCACCTTCAATTAAGGAAATGCGAAGAATTTCAAATATTTAAATTTTCCGCTTTAAAAGCGAAACAAATCACGAAAAGACGAAAAAATTCCGGACCTTCTTACGGAATTTCCGTACTTTTACAGTAAACCGGAACTCCCTTCAAAAATCGGTACTTTTTCCGGACTTGCCGGAAAGTCCAGACTTATAGACACCCTGCTCGTTGTTTGCGAGGGTTCCGTTCCGCGAAAACCTAGCAAATAGCGAGACCCTACGTGCATGCACTGAAGAAGAAATCTGATACTTCCAGCTGATTTTGGTGCCAGCCACAAGAGTAGTTGCTCTAGCTAGAAGTATAAAGACGCCAGCCAACAGTATAGTTGACCCAACCACGCTAATGCTGACTGTGGGGGCGCCAGCTAGAGTCATGGTTAATCAAACCCCACTTTAAGCTGACTTAACCATGCCTCTGGCTTATGCAACTACCCTAATATCGGCTAAAATCAGCTAGGACTATAGTTGGGATTGTGCACTGAAAAATAAATCTCGGTGTATTTACTAAGAAAATGGTAAAATTACCAAGAATTCAGGGTTCTATTTGATCCCAGGTTTTTCTTGGTAAAGTTACCATTCATGGAATTGGTAATTTTACCGAGAAATCTCGGTAAAATTTATGAACTTTCTCGGCAATTTTACTGGACCTTGGTGAAAACGCCAATATTTGTTATCGACTGTGGTAGAATTACCGGGATAAAATGGCAAAGTTACCGGAAATTGATTACCAATAAAAGTGATATTCTTACCTGAAAAAACAGTAAAATACCGGTTTTTAGGTAAGCTTACCAGTCTGTCTTGGTAAAATTACCAATAATTGGTAAAAAAAGTGATATGGTAAAGGTACCAACGGACCTTGGTAAAAACGAAGAGAATTTTTTTTCAGTGTGATCTTTTTTTCTTCGCGAAAATAAGGGCTCCGTGCCGGTGCTGGGGAGAATGGAGCTCTTACACACGAGAGGGATTTGTGATTTAAGTACTTTTTCTCAAGTAATATTTCGCGAGAAACACAATAGCGCCACTGGTTTTTTTTCTGAAATCAACTTCAAAGCTCAAAAAATACTCTGAAAGTTGAGGTCCTAATGGAGGGGATATCCCAAGCTACCGTGAGAGCCCACCTCCATATCAAGACAAACTCGATGCAAAGATAGGGAACGAATACTTCAGCAGGGTTGCCGTATTTTAAGTTTTGGACTTGCGAAAGCGGATTTTCCAGGGTAGAAGATGCGTAGAACACAATGCGCACATTAAAAATGCGAAAATGTTGCGCAGAAACCGAGAAATGCAAGGAAGCGAGCACAGGTTTCTACCACTTCCGTCAAATGTCTGTCTATATACTCCTCGTATATGAAGCTATGGTAAAGAATCGATTATTAAGGTGTTCGTTGCGAACACCCTGATAATCAATCCTTTTCCACGGGTTTAAATGGCAGATCCATCGATACATCGCAAAGCACGCAACGCCGCTGGTTCAAACCTGGATCGGAGAGGTGCTAGTCTGATAGGCTAGCCACTTTCAAGTCGCAACCAGGGAAACCAGAGTATACACTGGAAAAAAAAAAAAAAAAAAAAAAAAAAAACACACACACACATTGGATCTAGAGTCCAGACTCTTAAAAACATCGACAAGAAAAAATACTCTTGATTCAATCAGATTTAAGCATAAATCAAGAGCCAAGCCTCTTAATTTGAGCGGATTTCCTTTTGATTTAAGCTTAAATCTGATTGAATCAAGAGTCCTTTTTCTTGTCAATGTTTTCAAGGGTCTGGACACTAGATCCAAAGTGTGGTTTTTTTTTTTTCCAGTGTACATTCATTCAACAGGACACTTCTCCATCCGAGAAGTCTCAGAGCATACTTCCGGTTTCGATCAATTTAATAACATGACAATACTTCCACTACCCTAGGGTAGCGAGAAAGAAAAATTGTTCGATCGACCAAGAAGATCAGACCGAAAAAAAGTAACTCGATGGAATCCAAAGTAACCGTGAACACGGACATATTTTCATCGCGCTCTTCAGTGCCGTTCGACCCGACTTAAACGGAAATTTAAACGATTTCCACACCCAGCAATTAAATAGCGAAGTCGAGGAGGTGAAAGTCTGATCCTCGAGATTGGTGGATGAGCTTTTATTTTCGAGCGGGACTCGACGGAAATTACGAGGGAAGCGCCAAATCAGTGGCCATATCGGCTTTCCGGCGGTCGAATCCGATTAGAGCCCCGAGATAAAAGGTTCATTTTACTGCCGGCGTGGCAACCCTACTCTATTTTCCAAGTCTGGGGATCAGCAAGCGCAGTTTGGAGCGCGGATAATCTGTTCCAGGCTTGGCGAACGCTTCCAATCCTCTTTTGCAACTTTAACAAGATCTTCATCGGCTGCTCCAGTCGCCCCCCCCCCTCTTCCCCGGAACATCCCCTTCGGGAGTTCGACTGATAACAGGTCGAACACTGATAACGGGTCGAACCCATTGAGTCATTCAGACGCGATCTCCACGGGAAGTCGGCAGTGGCGAGGCGTGAACGATCGATTATCGATATTTCCCCATTTGAAAGTATGGTAAAGAATCGATTATTGAGATGTTCGTTGTGAACGCCCTGTTCATCGATCCTTTTCCATAGGTTTAAATGTCGGATCAATCGATATATCGCAAAGCACGCCGCGCCACAGGAAATCGGTGTCCCCGTCAAGTTACGATCATAATGCTCATTCTGCCGTGCTGAGGAAGAACGCCGTATGAGCCCTCAGGCGTTGCCAAATCTCTTTCGATAAATCTCGAATTTTCGGGAATACTTGTAAACTTTTTTCATCCGATTTTTTGAAGAATTGTGTCCGTGATCTGATCTGAGGTTTCTGGAAATTTGAAGGAAAAATATGCATAACCAGCCTTCAGAAATTAATATTTTCTCGGAGGCAATTTGGTAACATTCGAATGCTCATACGCCGTTTGTCCATAACACGGCAGCATTGATGAGCTTATTTGTAGGTACTTTGCATCTAAGAACATGTCATTCTATAACAGTGTTTGACGATAATCTTCTTAAATGAAGCTACTTTGTCTCTCATTAGTAATGCACGGCGTGATCTGCCACGGCGGTTACATCATTAAAGGTGGCTCCGAAGTAACCATCTCTGAGAATCGGTGTTTTGGGGCGTTTAAAGACGTCGATTGTTGAATCGATTATCGATTATCGATCGATAAATCCGTATCTTAGCAATGCTTTTTATCGATCATGGGCGTTCAATATCGATTCGACAAGCGAGCCGCAGGTTCTCTTTCTCCGAACAAAATAGACTCATTTAATGGCTACGTCATGGTTCAAATGTAAACTAACACAACGAGAAAAAACCACTATGTAGTAGCCCAAAATGTACGTTGACAGTAAGGCGTGCGTTGATAAGCAGCTTGAAGAGGAACATCAAACACGTTTTTGCGCAAAACGGCACATGCATTTGAGTCATCGGTATCTGGTAAAATATGAAATTGATATAGCCGAGTTTAAGATAAAGTAGTTGCCTAGAGGAATTCAGAGAGGAAAATGTGTAATTTATAAAGATCAGCGACTTCAATTGTAATGAGTTCTGCCAGCGCAAAAACGTCGAAGTAAGGAAAACTCGGGGCTCTGCTCTGAGTGACATATAACATTTTACCGTTTTCGGATTGTTGCGGAATAATTGAAGTCCACACGGAGAAAAAAACTTCGTGCGTGGAACCCGAAGATTAGGTCATATGGATCTCTGAAGTTTTCGGATTGAGCATCTGAACACTTTAGGTCCAGCTGCTGAGGTTTGGATCACACGTTTGAAACTTCAGTTCTTACATCTGAAGTACTTCGGTTTCCACATCCGAAAAACTTCGGTTCTCACATCTGAAATACTTCAGATGTAAGAACTGAAGTTTCAGATGTGTGATGCAAACCTCAGCAGCTGGACCTAAAGTGTTCAGATGCTCAATCCGAAAACTTCAGAGATCCATATGACCTAAACTTCGGGTCCCACGCACGAAGTTTTTTTCTCCGTGCATTATTCGACGGTCCATTGGAAGTATTTAAATCAAAGAAAGCCGGGAATCATATCTACTTATCCACTCTCATGTGAGCCCCTGAGTTCCTTTATAGAGAGAGTTGAGACAACGTGGCTTATGGATGTAACAAACGGGAATAAAAGATTACACGAATCGGACGTTCCCTGTAATCTTTGATCAAGCCATTCCCGAATTCCTGCCGCAATTTCCCGGTCCATTTCAGTTTGTAATCTTTGCAATTGGTAAAAATGTAATCTTCATTCCCGTTGTTTGCGACACTGTGAAGGTCTAAAATACGAGAACCAATCGGAAATGGATTCGCATTGTCTTTGCTCTAAAGGGACTCTGGTGAGCCCTGAGATCATGAGAATGCACGCTTGACATGGCTCATGCCTTAATGGATTTAATTACTTTTGATTTAAATGCATCCAATTCAACTACGACATTGACAAAAATTCACGCAAAAACTGGCAAGCGATTCAAACACAATATAAGGTATCATTGCATTGATGAGGACGTATGTCGAGAGCAACGCAAGAGGGATTAATAACTCACACTTAGCGGTTACACATTCCGTTTCCACGGTTGCCAAACCGGGCGCAGATTCAACGATTACACACCGGTGTTTTCGCGCCGAGGTGTTCCTTACACGTCGATGTCACATCCAGGCTTTTCCCAAGTCGCAGCGCCAGCAACCATAACACATGGGCCAATAATCGTTATTGATGTCTGACGCGACGCGGTGCAACCGTTGCGGTCCTCGGACCATGTTCCGTTGTGTTGCCGTTGTTGAAAAAAACCGTCTGCTTTACATTTGTCAGCAGGACCATCGTTGAAACTTTATACAATATCCTCGATCGATATGTCCCTATCTTAGGAATGCTTTTCTATCGATAAAATTCATTTGAAAGCAATGTAACAATCGAGTTGCATCCATGAAGTTCCTCGCGGGAGCAACGCAGCGCGCGACGTTGAGCAGACGTGGTTGGGCTCGCATGATCTCTTGGGTATTTTTTTGATGATATTCATCGCATGAAATATTGCCGTGCTGAAGAAGAACGACGTATGAGCCTCCAGATATTGCCATATTTCTTTCATAAAAAAAAAAAAAAAAAAAAAAAAAAAAAAAAAAAAAACGAATTCACTTGGAAAATTATGATTACACTGGGAAAAAAACACATGGATCTAGAGTCCAGACTCTTGACAACATTGTCAAGAAAAAGGACTCTTGATTCAATCTAATTTAAGCTGAAATCAGAAGGAAATCCGCTCAAATAAGAGGCTTGGTTCTTGATCTAAGCTTAAATCTGATTGAATCAAGAGTATTTTTTCTTGTCAATGTTTTTAAGAGTCTGGATTCTAGATCCAATGTGCTTTTTTTCCAGTGTAATTTGTTTAACAAATTTCAGACGTTTCATGTAAAATACCTGGAAATTTGAAGGAAAAATATGCAAAACTGTTCTGAAAAATAAATGTTTTATCCGGGAAAACTTGTTGACACTCAAATGTTCATACGGCGTTCTTCCTTAGCAGCTTTTTTTTGTGCACTGTTGAAGAAAATCGGTATACGGAAGGTGAACTACAAAACCACGTACCTCGATTGCGGGATTTCTTTCTACTCATGACATAGTTTCCTAAAAGATCACTGCTCGAAATTATATTTTGTACACAGTTGTAAGACAACCTTTAAAAGGGTATAAAAAACATCTGGATAATTTTGCCCGAATACTGGGAAGAAAATACGGCGAAAACCACGCAAAGAATAATGAATGCTACTTGAATTTGACTCGATAACACTAAAGGTGAAGATCACGTGGCATCTGGCAGCATTCGAAATACTAATGATTAGTATTAACAGAGTTTTTGAATTTTCTATCGCACAGACTGTAGTTGATAACCATATTCATATCACTGTGTACCTCAAATCATAAGTTTTCTTTCCGGTGGAAATACGATCAGTTGGACGGAGTTAAACAGAAAGGAACCAAGCCACATCGGGATCGAACCGAGAAAAAGAGGTTGAAAGTTTGGCTCCTGCATAAGACTCAATGTAAAAGACTCAATGTAAAAGATAAACTTCAAGTTCAATTTCTACAAAATTTGCTCCAACAAAAACTTTGAATTTTTGGTGATAGATAGTAGAGCAGTGGTTGAGTTCAAAACCACTTATAACTCAATTTTTTCCAAAATGTGGGTTGGTTCCTTTCTGCTTAACTTAGTCCAGTTGTCTCTTGAAAAAATAAAAATTGACGGAAAATCCTGCGCCGTCGCAAACAAATATACGTGGTTTTGTAATTTTTCCATCGATAAATCGACTTACTCTCAAGAATCATATTGTCGATCGGATTTACTTCGACGTGACTGAGAATCTCTGCAGTGCATGTAGCCAAGAATAGGAGCGTCAGTGAAGAGGCGTGAATGATCGATTAACGATATATTCCCATTTGAATCTGTGGTAAAGAATCGATTATTAGGGTGTTCGCTGCGAACACCCTATTTATCGATCCTTTTCCATAGGTTTAAATGCCAGAACAATCGATACATCGCAAAGCATGCCACGCCGCTGAAGCGCGTCTGTATTTCTTACCGGTATATGAACCATAGATTTTGGGGTGTTATGGGAATGGATTTGGTAATTAATATCTATTCGTGAGCCCATTTCCTATCGCCCAAAGGATGATAGAGTAGTGATGTCTTTACGGCAACGCGATCGAGTAAGTATCTCGATGCGCACTATTAATTCCATACAAATGGACAGATGGGGATCCAGGGCATTGCTCTTCGTCTTCGAGAGGTCATTCGATGGTTGATTAATTGATTTCGTTCATGTTACTAATCTCAGTTATGGGTCATTCAATATGCAAAAAATTAAAGAGAGAGTGTTTGGTCTCAGCGCTTATTGGAGAAGCTGCGCTTTATACCTATGCACCACAGAAAAATAAGGCAACGTAGAACATGCTATCTGTAATCCCTACTTAGGTCGCTGGCAATGGTTGCTTTAGAAAATTTTGAGACTTTGATAGTGAGATAAAAACAAATCTTAGTAAGTTAGTATTGTCATTAGAAAATACCTTCCTAAATATTCCATCAATCCTCTCCACACATATAGTATCCGAAAAAAAAAATCCTTATTCTACCGTATGTTCACTTTGTTTGTTTACCATGACCCAACATCAACCTGGTAAAGGAAGTCGCCTTAAAGGGACTCTAGGCGAGAAAATGATGTTGGTCATATCTATGAATCCATATCCATTAATAATCTATTCCTACTAATTTATTCACACACCTCCTAGAAGTCATAAAAACAAACAGTTGAATTTTTGTTTATAGTTGGCTGAAGGTTCCCCAATTAGAATTTGAGACATTAAATCAACAAATAAAGAAGAAGAAGAACGTGTTATCGAGCCCATAGACCGTGGTTTGCATGCAGCGATTAAAAATCGCCCTCAATTGATCGTGTAGGCAACAAACCCACCGCAGAACACGAATAGCTGCGTACTTGGTTTCACACTCGTGCTAATGATTTAGACCAACCTGATATGATACCAGTGTGAAGTTAGCTATTAAACCAACTTAAATTGTCTTCAGGTGCTTGGCTGCGCCTCTTTCCTACAGAGCTTAAGGAGTAATTTCTTTTAAACGGTGCCGGTGCAAGCTTTCCGATAAATCGATTGATCTGCCATTTAAACCTATAGAAGAGGATCGATAAACAGGGAGTTTGAGACGAAGATTTTAATAATCGTTTTTTTACACAGTGATATTATTCAGTTGAAATAATCAGTATTATGGCAAAATTCACCAGAACTCTGATGATACCATGGTATGGTAAATGTTACCATAGACTCTGGTTTTGTAACCATACTTTGTCAAAGTATGTAAAATTTACCATATATTTCTTCCGTGTGAAGTGGATTACATTATGCATTAGGGGACCACTATCTCTGGCTCTTCCATAAAAGCACGTATCTGCATAGGGAAACCAGAGGCATATATGTTGTTTCTAAAATGAGGCAGAAATAGTGGTTCCTTATTGCAGAATGTAATCCAAGTTTTAATCATGCGTGTGGAAGATGCAACGAAAATTATAATGGACCACTAGACAAGGTACGAATTCAAGCGATCTGATACATGTTTCTTAACCAGAATTTCACGTAGAGAACGATTAACACAACGAAAATTACGAAAACCAACTCCTAACGAAGATATTAACGTTTTTATTTCACATTGGTTACGAGGAATTTGAACTGCCCGCTCACAAGAAACTCAAAACTCTACGTGAGTCAAATCGCCCACTACAACGGTTTCAGCAAGCTTCTCAATCGAGCAATGTTCATTTCCCATCATGTGTTGTTCAAACTATTAGCAATTTGCTATAACTGAGCCAAAGCGTCAAGATTGAGGTTGCCAGATTTTTATATCGCAGAGACTGTCATGATAACGTTTAGCGCGCGATGTGAATCACGTAGAGCATTGAGTTTTCATGAGCGGGTGGTTTGAATTCACGCATTAAGAATCGTTAAATATCTTCGTAAGGAGTTAATTTCGGTAATTTCCGTTGTGCGCACTGTGTTTTACGTGAAATTTTGGTTAAGAAACAAGTATCAGAATGCTGAAATTCGTACCTGATCTAGTGGTCCATTAAAACTACATGACTTTTATTAATGCCCGTTGGAAATTAAAACAGCCAAAAATCTACCTTCATTCTTATATACGTTTCTGTGTTGATTATGAGACATCAGCCACAGACAAATGTTGATATTTTTTGACATTGAGAAAGGTACAATCCAAGATTAACTTCTTTCCTGAGGGACTTAAACCAGCTTTTAATTCCATGCGTCACGTTTTTATTTTTTGCCCCGCTCTTCTAGGGGTTGAAAAATACGCGAACGACCCTCGGGGACACGAGCGGGGCACGTTTGGCAAGGAAACCTAATCGGTAGCTAGTTTATCTCCCCGAACATCCCTGTTCCGTTTATTTGGCCAACTGGTTAGTCCGACCCTACGTTGCCGGCCCTCACAACAAGGGAAAACCCCGTTTCACGAGTATAGTTGAATGGGCATTGCATGTATGATTCCCAAACAAATGACAACCTTGGAATCATTGTTTTGCACCGGGTTGCAATTTTTCTGATATTTTCGGCAATATTATAATTTACAGGTTAAATTTTCGAGACTTTCAAAATTACTATAATTTATAAAAACGATGAAATCTTATATCAAAGCAATGGTCTTTCATTTTTAATCACTTATGCAAAAGACACCGAGTGCGAATTAAATTAGAAACAGCTATATAAGACGCAAATCGTGTGTACTTCCTTTCGATTTAATGATTTTGCACACAGATCCTTTAAGCATAGATCCATCCAAGTGATCATCATCTTCCTACACAGTTAAAAATGTCCGTGCGTTTAGTGTTACTCTGTGATACTATGGTACTGCGAAGGTATTTGTCTCAAGTTCTTTTGATCGGTCCACACGGAGAAAAATCTATAGCTTTATAAAACAATTGGTGGTACATATGGAACACCACTGATAGTCGTAAATGAACTAATGATTCTCGGTCTGTGAACCATACTAAGGTATCTCGTACCATACTAAGAGATTTGATAGATGCTCCGTAGCCCGTGACAAGATATACAATAAAAAACAATTTAAAAAGCGAGTATGTATGTATAAGCCGCGTTTACGGCGCGCTAGGGCGCTCTGCGACGCCTACCCGCCACAGGAATCAAGGCTAACAAGGCTTAAAGTTCTTTCTTTAATTTTTTTTTTTCATTTCTTTTCTTTCTGTTTCGGCTGAAAATAAAATGTTAAAAAATCTGGTAAAAATGAAGTTGTAGCCTTGTTACCCGCTTTATAAATTATTTTTAATCGTGTACCATATGAAAGTATCTCGTACCATCACTAAGGTTTATGTGCCATTATTACACGTTTCCTTTACTACTATTAGTGGTGTTCCATATGAACCACTACTTAGTTTATAAGCCGTAGCTTTTTCTCAGTGCAACCGACAAAGAGTAACTCGCAGTGACCCAAAGTACCCACAAGCACGGACATTTTTAACGATAGAAAAAACAACTTAATCGGCCCGAAATACTAACAAAGAAACAACTTAAAACGGGACTAAGGCCGCAAATAATAAAAAGAAACACAAAAAATAAAATAAAAAACCCGGGACGTTTCGCAGGGACCACGCCCGCATTTTCAACCGGTAAAACATGAAAATCAAATGAAAGACGCTATATCGACGGTGAAACTACCAAACCACGTATCTCGTTTGCGGTGTTTAAAAATCTACGCTCACATTTTATTTTTTTGAAGTAGACCAAATCAATATCATTCTTTGAAATTTTCACGGAATTTTCTCCGCACGAAGAGGAAAAATCACAGAAATTTTCAAGACTGGATGTTGAGTAGTTTTTCATTTAAAAAATGAAGTATGACAGGAAGTCTGCGACGTCGCAAACCGAGATACGTGGTTTGGTAGTTTCACCGTCGATATGTGACACTTTTATGTGTTACTTTTTATTATTTGCGGCCTTAGTCCCATTTTAAGTTGTTTCTTTGAAATTTTTAACTGCATGAGCACTCCAACTTTCCGCAGTTTGACCGCGATACATAATAAAGGCAACCCTGTCTAAAAGTCTCGTCGCGGAAACGTGTCAGGAGTACGTGTGTCACCGGTGCGCCCGCGTGTGTGTGCGAGTGCCGGGCGCTTGTGTGTGAAAGGACACGGACGTGAACGAAATTATCAATCATCACTGCAGACATGTAATCAACTTGTTAGTCCTTTGCGTCAGGTCTCGATCGCTCGGTCGGGGAAAGCAAATATGATTATGATGATCATTTCCTTATGAGAGCTCTCTCTTCCCGCGCTTTTCCTGCCAGCTTGGAATGTGAAACGCGCGCCTTTTTCTCCGGGCTCAGGGCCGCGTCGCGACGCCGCGCCGGCGGCGAGACCCCGAGACCGAGACCCGTTTTATGTCTCAATTTTCGGATTACGCCGTCTTCGAGCCTAGGGCAGGGGCTTAGCCCCGCCGCACGGTGGATCGAGTCAGTAGAAGAGGTCGGACAAAGTTTGGAAACTTTAAACGCTCATAACTCCGCGTATACGAAACTTTGAGGTTCTGAAAGTGGTTTCATTGTTCTTAAAAAAACACCCCTTAAAATTTAAAACGTGACAAAATAAACGTCAAAATGTGCAGTTTTAGTCGAAAATTTCATGTCCGACCTCTCTGATTGACTCGATCCACTGTGCGCCGCCGCCGTCGGCTCGAGTGCCAGTCGTAGGGGAGGTCGTTCCTCTTTTTCGCGGTTTACAGGGTGATCCAAAAGTCCCGTACCACCTCCGATAAACTGAGGGGTTCTCTGCCGTACTAAGGAAGAACGCCGTATGAACATTCGATAGTTGCCAAATTTCCGCCGATAAAATGTTTATTTTTGAGGAAAATTGTGAATAGTTTTCCTTGAAATTTTCTGACTTAGATAAAATTGTCACTCATTGGATCATTGCTGCGTTGCGAGCGCGAGGAAAGTTTAAATGCCTTCAAATGAATGCGTATGCAACACGCACATCCATCAAGTACGAATCGTTGTATGCAGCGCCGTAGCGCAGAACCAAAAATAACGCTGGCCGCTTGCGTGTTCTGCCGTATGGACATTTGAGAGTTGCCACATTTCCCGATAACATGTTTATTTTTGAGGAAAATTGTGAATATTTTCCTTGAAATTTTCAGACATAGATAAAATTACAAGAACGCTTCAACGCTAAGAAAGAACGTTGTATGAGCCCCCAGGCGTTGGCAAGAGAAGAGCTTCGATAGAGAAGAAATTTACAGGGAAAAGCGGGGATTTATCCTTCAAAATTTTCAGACAATTTTTTCCCCCTGTGTATTAGCTCAAGACGCATCCAGTTTGATTTGGTTTGAGAGACTTATGAAACAATTTTTTTTTAGAATTCAGAGAGTATCATGATCTCGATCAACTACTAGATCACTCTCAGAAGCACTGTTGATTCGCCTTGAAATAATCCCTGAGCACAATGCAATGCTCAACTATACTGTGCTAAGGGAAAACGCCGCATTTTATAGTCCGAACGCTGCTAAATTTCCCTTGACAAAATGTTCACTTTTGAGGACATATATGGATATTTTTCCTCAAAATTTTCAAATACTATAGATTAAAATGAGAAATAAATTTTCTGAAAAATTGATAGACAAATATCCATTAGTTTCCTTGGAAATTTGTGTTTTAGCAGAAGCAATTTGGCAACGTCTGAAGGCTCATACGGCGCTTTCCCTTAGCACGGCAGAACTGCTGGGGAAACTTCAACGCTTGGAACCAAAAGTTTGCATTCGATACAATTTGGCTTGGCATTGAACGATGAACTGATAAAATATGAAAGCCTGATTCTCTCCCGTCTACCGGTCTTATACCAGTGGCGCGGCGTGCTTTGCGATACATCGATTGATTTCCCATTTAAACCTATGGAAAAGGATTGATAAACAGTGTGTTCGCGCCTAACATTTTAAAAATCGATTCTGTACCATGGCTTCAAATGAAGAAATATCGAAGATCGATCATTCGCGCTTAGCCACTACCCCCTACCCTTCAAAAATATGAAATGGGTCGATAGAGACGAGATGAAAAGAGATTGCTTTAATCTCTTCTGGCGGAAACTTCTCAAACCGTCATCAGCAAGACAGTGTAAAGCGTCGACACATGAGGTGAGGTGAGCTCAAGCTCAGGGGGGAGTTTTTCCAGGTGCTTGAACCGAGGGGAGTGACAAATAATTGACTGATGTCTCGCTTGAGCAACTGATGAAAGAGCAAAAAGCGGGTGGGGTTATTGTCTCAAAAGTGGAGGGAGTTCATCATGGGGAGGCGTTGTCATATATTACAAGTTTAAGCTTTGAATTGTAACAGCCGCGCCTCAGTGGATCTCTAGATTGGGTAAGGATTGAAGCATCACAAAAAATGTTTTCTTTCATCGACGTCTCACGCACTGTACATTTGGACTGCATTTTGCAATTAGGAGCAATTTCTAGGTCATTCGTAGGAGGACTCATGTGCATAGGGAAACTAATGGTTCATACGTCATTTCTAAACTGAGCCAGATATTGTGGTTCAAAATTGCGAAATGCCGTCCGTTTGTTCAACGTTTCAATGGATCAATGAGTTTCTAGACATAGAGTAACAATCAAAGTTTAGAATTTTTGGATTTCTAGATTCCGTGCGAATTACAGCATCATAAAACATTTTTTTTTCATCAGGGTCTCGCGTGAAGCATATTTATTAAACGTGCTAAATTGGATGAATGGGTTCCTTCTCTAGATAGGCTAAGAATTAAAGCAGCACAAAACATGTTTTTCTCGTCGATATTTCAAGGAGGGCGCGCTAAACGTGTTTTAAAATTCTGATATCAACTTATGGGTGGGTAATTACTCTCGTTTAAGGTTTACATCGTTCAAAGCCTCCCGTTTAGCGTGGGTTAAATCGGTCATTGAAAAATATTTATACGTGAGGAAAGCACTAAGTTAAAATAACTACCGCAAAAATCCCTAGCCTTTCACTTTCATGTTGACTTAGGAAATTTTTGATGCGTTAATCGTAGTACGTACAAATTTTTGATAAAAATGAAACAGAATGTCTTATGATGCTTCAAACCTCACTCTGTCTAAACAGTTAGGTTCACTGCAGAGGGGGTCTATGCTACCGTGCTCGGGAGAAACGCCGTATGAGCCTTCAGACGTTGCCAAGTTTCCTCCGATAAAAACTGACTTTACTAGGAAAATTGCGAATATTATTTTTCAAAATTTTCAGACAATTTTGTACGCAATTTAATCTAAAATATCTGAAAATCTCAAGGAAAAATATGCATGAAGTTGTCGAAAAAACGTGTTTTATGTAGGGAAATTCGGCAACTCTCGAATGTTTACACGGCGTCCTTCCTTAGCCGGTAGTATGGTACCAATAGTGGTTTCCTGGCCGCTTTAACGATAAAAAACCTGAGTCATAATTCGAAAATTTTAAAACCGCGAAATCACCTCGAGATCATCACCTTCCAATAGTTATATAAATTATGCAAATCACTGTTCGCGAGAAACGAATTTATACATATTTTATCTCGCAATATTTTCCAGAGGAGGGCGAGAAATCATGAAAAAACTCATCTGAAAGGGTCATTGGGGTTTTATGGACTCAGAAGAGAAGCAAGCAAACTACGGAGAGCCCGCTCCATGCCCTCTTTACGAATATTCAATTTTTAAGTGATTCTGCGGTTAGGCCAGCTGCTACCGGCTTAAAATCGGAGGTTCAAAGTACCTCTTGTACTTTGATTTCAGTACAGGGTTGCCGATATGTGACACTGAATCCGTCTCAGATGGAAGTCAGGAATGCTTCTGATAAATTTTAACAGTTTTGCGTGGGACGGGTTCACAGCCCGTTGTTTCCTAGACGCGGGAACGTAACTTCACTCTAAGATTGCAAAATTGACTCTGACAGTTAATTTAGAAACAAGAGGGTACTTGAACAAAATTTGTGTCCAAAATCTGTCTGATTTTCGCATGAAATCAGAAAAAAAATTGGTGGAATTTTCAGTTTTAAATGCTCAAAATTTTCCTAGAAAATAGGGGATTTTTGAGAGGGAATTTGGCAACATTGAAAAGTAGTTGTGTTTTTTCGAGGGAGGGACGGGCTTGGATCTGGAGCGGCTCAAGAGAAACAGTTAAAAGTTCAAAACCCTCTCTTCCTCCCTGTAAACGCGGTTTTCAATAATGCAAGAACTTTCAGGAGTCTAGGTTTCAACAACTGAAACGCTTCGCCGTATCTTTTGTCATCAAACTTTAAAGACGCTTATGACGAAAACGGAAATTAAATCCTATGCTCGCGAATGCCGTGAAGCTTGTTTTGGCGTTGGATTAATATAAAACGACAAGTGTCACCCGTTTGTTTATATTTATAGTGCCGGGTTCTGATTGGTTAATCAAACGACCAATGAGAGAGCAAATTGACACAGACTTACACACCAAAATATAAGCCCAACTTTAGAATTCAGAAGCGCTTCTGGATGATATTTATAAATGATCTCCCTCGGTCTCTCTTGATCTTGGTGTGACTTGATTACTCTATTTCAAAAGAATGTTCTACAAGTTGATGAGAATATATATTTCAAAAACCTTATCGTTTGCCAAAAAGCAAAACCACGTACCTCCATTTATGATGCTGCAGACTTCCTGACTTCCTCTAGTTTTCCGAAGGAAAACTAATCACTGGTTTTTCTTAAATACTTCTGTGATTTTTCTTCTCTGTCAGCGTAATATTCTGTACGAACTTTGTTCTGCATTTGAATTTGTATTTGGGTTCTTTTTCTTTGAAGAGATAAAATAGGAGCGGAAATTTTAATACATCGCGATAGAGATACGTGGTTTCTTGTGTCGGCCATCAATATGTCACAGTCGATCAGTCAAATCAGCTAGGACTTTTATCAATTGCCAAGACAGATAATCAAATTTTGATGATTTATGAAATTTTGTAAATTTATGATAAAATACTCTGTGTGGCCAAATACTGGCTGTACTGACCAAATTTTTCGGTAAAAATGACTCGTCTAATCTACAAAATGGACGTATTTTTTCTAAAAGGAACAACGCTGCACACAGTACTATGCACACAGTTCCTTTTAGCATAAATTCGTTCAACTCTCCTTGTACGGTCCTCTTCAAATTCTCCTAGTGTATTTACATTTTAAAAATTCCATGTTTCATGACTTATAATAAATTTCTGGAAGCAATCAAATCAGGCATTTTATCGACTATGCAGCATCGCGTCCAAGATATTGGACTCTCTGCTCATCCTTGATATACTTGCCTGCTCATCTCGTCCAAGATCTTGGACTCCATGCTCATCGCTAAACTTCGCACTTCTTTGCTTGAGCATGGAGTCCAAAAGCAAGCAAACCTCCCTTTGTTCAAAGTTCCTCATGATAGATCATCGATCGTATACTTCGCTTATCTAATCTAACTTGAACTAACTTAACCTAACCTAAGCAATGCACAATTTTTTTCGAGGACACATTTTTTCGCCTTCATTTCACAAAAATTGTCGTAATACATTTTGGGACCCTATGCTCGTGTATTGTCAGAGAATACCTGCATCCCACAATTTTGGACGCTATGCTCATTTCGATTTTTCGAAAAAATCATCCCTAGTTAAAGTGAGCATGGAGTCCAAGATCTAGGACGTCATGAGCAACCGAACATATATAGCTGAGCATGGAGTCCAATATCATGGACGCGATGCTACATTACCATTTCATGCATCGGCAGCTAGTAAGCTTTCCTTCATTTTTAACGAGAAGAGCACGAGTTTCCAATAGTTTAGGGGCGGCGGCGATACAGTGAAGAATGGCACGAATACCGGGGCAAATTTGACAACTCCAAGCACCGCTTCTCCCTGATTGTTTCTCATTGTTTCAGGTCGTCTGCCGGCACTTTGCAGCGGATCTCCCACGTTCTATAACACAGTTAAATACCGCAAAATGCACCCCCTCCCCTCGCCTACAGCCCGTTCCCACCTTGAGTCTCATACCCGGGGTCCCGGGGGAGCCAGCGAGCCCGCCTTTGTAATGCCCTAATCCACAGCCTGGTCTGGGCCGGGTCGCCTCCGGAATGCTCAATTCGACGCTGCCGCGCTCCGTCAAAACGCCGTATGAGTATTCCAACGTTGCCAAATTTCCTCTCGGAAAATATTTATTTTGAGGAAAGTTACGAATATTTTCCCTTGAAATTTTCAGACTTTTTAGGTCAAAATACGAACAAAATGCTTCAAAAAATTGGATGAAATAAGGTAACAAATATTCCCGAAAATTAAAGATTTCTTGAAGGAGATTTGGCAACATCCGATGGCTCATACGACGTTTCTCCTTAGTGCTCGGCGACTGATGACACTCAGACGCTGCTCTTCCCGCAAAATCTGAGGCGAGATCCGCCTAATTCCCGGCATTACCTACTCCACGGCGACGCGACGCGCCCTTCCTAAGAACTTCCCGTGTAGACCGACGCCACGCAAAGCTAGGGATTATTCAATTTTTGCTGGTTTGTCCCGTTTCGCACGGGGAAACGTTTTCCACCGAGTCTAATAAGTCTCCGTGCTTCGTGCTTTAATTTTTCGGTCGGGGGTCAAAGCCTACCTAAGATCTTGGGGAGGAGTGACCCTAATCCGGCCGTGTTGAAAAACACCGTATGAGTCCTCCGGCGAGGCTTGATTTCTTACAATAAAATGCGAATTTTTAGTGAAATCTGAATGAAATTAAGTAAAGAAGAAATTATGAATGTTTCTTCTTAAAAATTTCAGACAGTTTACATCTGATTGCGAGTATGGTTCTTTGAAAATTTGGAGGAAAACTCTTCACACGTTTCCCAGAAAATTCGTTTTTTTTTATCAAAGGAAACTTGGCAACGCCTGAAAGCTCATACAGCGTCTTTCCTTAGCACAGCAGAATTGTTGAAATCAACTTCTAGCGAAGAATTTAACGTCTTTATTTAACATTGGTTACGAAAAATTTGAATTTCACGCTCGCATGAAAAAAAAAGAGTCTATTTGTATCAAATCGCATTCTTCAGTCGTGCGGCTTCATTTCCTTTCATAAAATATGAATTTTTAGGGAAATCTGCGTGAATATTTTTCTCAGATTTTTCATGGAATTTTACTCGCAATCAGATTTAAAATTAAATTGGACCGCGTTTAACAGAGAGGAACCAAGCCACATCACCTATTGCTTGGTTTAGTTGGGTCACGCAACTAAACTAACTCCGCGATGAGGCTTAGGGTATCACGCGAAATTGAAGGCGCTTTGCTGAGTTTTAGCAGATCAGTTCTACAACTAGAAGCAAGAATGGGGAAGTAGACAAGGTACGAGTTTAAGCATTCTGATACATGCTTCTGGACCAAAATTGAAACACGATTCGCAAAATGAGAATTACTGATTTTAACCAAAATAATGGCGTTCCTTTATGTATAAATACAAACTTCCCGTTCAAAGAAAAATCACAATCTACTCGAGTTATATTGCACACTAAACTTTACCGTGAATCATTGCAAGATGAAAATACACATCTGACAACTTAAATATCAACGCTTTGGATCAGCTGATCGTTAATTAAATCATGAGCCCTATGTTAGTCAGCCTACGCTAGCATGTCAGTTCACCTATTTACATAAGTGCTTTCGGGGACTGGTCGGAAATAGTAATTCCTTATTGCAAAATGTAGTTAAGAAAGCATTGCCAAGAGAGAGATTTATCGAGTAAATTCATTCGATATATCGATTTAACAATCGGCCCGCTGTTGTCGTATTATGAGTTAAACTAAGAAACCCTTGGATGAGCTTCATTATTCCCGAATCTTCGACATTTCGGAATGTGTCCCTTTTCGAACAACGCACAGTGAGACGATTCTTCGGGAAGGATTGGACATGAATTTTCACCTAATTGTAATTCTTACTCCGAGTTTATTACACATTTAAGGGGCGACTTTTTGAGGAAATTTAAACCAAAAACCAGTAAAACCACTTTTAAACTTCTACGCTTTGTAGTAACGGATATACAGGGTGATTCAAACAGAAGTTCCAAACCACTCTGATGACTCTTACGGTCCTTGGCCCTTCTCATAGTGGTTCCCTTAAAATTTTGAGCCTTCTCAAAAGTCGCACTCACACAATACCAAGTCTCATTCTACATGGAGAATTTTGACAAGTTTCAATTTTTTTGGAGATTTCGTTAATTTCTGATCTCAGACGAAACTACTGGGTACATCGAGCAAGAGAATATCCTTCATTTCTTAAACGAGCAATTGTTAAAGAAGATATGACCAAATGACCTAATATGCTAAAGTAGATGTGTTACACTGGGAAGTGCCCCCTGATGACGTCACAGGGCGGTTTTCCCACTTTTAAATCCATTTTTCTACAATTCCCCACGTCGGAAAAAATCATGAAAAATGCTGCGAATGTACCTCATGAAGCACTTTCAGATACAGCTTTGCAATTTTTCGTGAAAGTTCTTCGCTATAGTTCAAAAGTTACACACGGAAAAAATTAAATTGCTGATTCAACAATTCAATTGCTCAAAAAAGTGACTGCAGTATTTCAACGTAGATTTCACAACAAAAAAATGCTACTTTAACCACTATTGTAAGCTCCTTTAACCACGGGGGTGGTTAAAGTCGCATTTTTGTTGTTGTAAAATCTACATTGAAACGTTGCAGTCACTATTTTTAGCAATTGAATTGTAAATCAGCAATTTAATTTTTTCCGTGCACGGGTGGTGCCAAGTGCTGATTAAGCGGGACTTTTGTATCACCTGTATAAGCCTTAAGTTTTCGCTACATGCCACATCTCCCCCACGGACCCGCTCCACTGTGCGCCGCCGCTGAGCAGATAACACTGCCGAGTTGAGTAAAAATCGCGCATGCACACGCGGGTTTTCATTTCATGCGCGAGATTCTTGCACAGCATCGCAGAATTAGGGGTGTTGGGGGTGGATGGGGGTGGCGGCAAACTCGGCGCGGCAAAGTTTCGGCATTGATAACGCCGAATCCGACAGCCGACACCCCGCGTTATTCACACTCCAACTGATTGGCTCGTCGACAACGTTGTCAAATAACCGTGAAATTGGGCGTTTTTCTCGGGTGGAACCGCGTGGTTTCGGCGTGGAGCGGCAATGCAGCGGTGCGAATCTATCACTGGGGCGCTGCGCCCGCACACCCTGATCCGCTCTAATGAAGACTATGATTCACAGAAAATTAATGAGGCGGCAAGGTTCCCCGTGCTCACGGCGGCGGAGGCGGGGGAGGGAGACTTGTGGAATGTTCCCGTGAACAGGAAAAACAGGGCTTGCCGAGCGACACCCATGTTGCCGTCTCAAATGAAACTCAACGTGCTATACTGCCGTGCTAAGGAGAAACGCCGTATGAAGCTTCAGGCGTTGCCAAATTTCCTTTGATAAAACACGAATTTCCTGGTAAAATTGTGAATATTTCCCCAAAATTTTCAGACAATTTTGTACGCAATTTAATCAAAAATGTCTGAAAATTTCAAAGAAAAATATGCATGAATGTCGTCAAAAGTGCATATTTTATCTAGGGAAATTTGGCAACTCTCGAATGATCATACGGCGTTCTTCCTTAGCACAGTAGTATACTGCCGTGCTAAGGAAGAACGCCGTAGGATCATTCGAGAGCTGCAAAATTTCTCCCGAAAAAACGTGTATTTTTGAGGAAAGTTATCCATATTTTTTCGTGAAATTTTCGGATGTGCAAGATCAAATAGCGAACAAAATTATCGGAAAAATCGAAAATAAATAAGGTCTATAGGGGCCCAAAAGGGCTGCCAATCTATGAACTCGAATTATCCAGTGGAACTAATTTTCATAATTCTTACAACACGTCGTTTCATAACTGATTAAAAATTATAAAAACACGTACAAAACTTTAATTTCGTGAAATTTTTCCCATTTCCAACGTCTTAATCCTTAAAGACGCTGGTTTATAATACGCTGTCGGCTATATTGATTAATCTGCCAAATGCATAGGTTGGCAGCGGCACTTTTCTAGTGATTTTCGTTTTACACATTGTCGCTATTTCTTCCAATTTTTCTGTCCATTTTGTTTTGCAATTTAATCTATAATATCATACAACATTAGGGAGGAACATCGATACATTTCTTTAAAAATGAATAGTTTACGAAGTAAATTTGGCAACATTTGGATGCTCATACGGCGCTCTTCGTCAGCACGGCAGTTTACAGGTGCGAGATCAATTCACAATTTGCACGCACAACTAGGCGGCAACGCCGCGAATCAGCGACTGCGGCGCTGCGCGGGGCAATTTTTCGGCTGCTTGCCCCCGGCCCCCGGCTCGTTAGACATAACGCGTTGCAAGATAGGGATTTGTCTATCCAGCACTCGCTTTGCGCCGGGCCCGACATCGCCACGTCTCTGTTCGGCTATGAATGGGCCAATGTATATTAATCACCCTTATCCGCGGCTCATCTGTTACTGCGGACCTGTTTTTAGTCTTACGTTAGCTTAATGAATGGGCATTGTTCATTAATAACGTCGACCGAGCTTTCTTTTGTCCCCGCCCCCGAGCGCCCCCCCCCCCCCCCGACAAAACTTCATCATTTATTCTTTTTTCAAATTTATTCACCCGATCCCGCCGCCCGTGAATAGAGAATGCCCGAATTTCGGCTTTAATCTACTTTCGCCGTCTTAGCGTCAGCGCCCTCGTGCCAGACGTCACGGGGCAATCGACCGCGTTGCCTCGTGATCGATTATCGATATTTCTCCGTTTAAAGCTGTGGGAAAGAATCGATTATTGAGGTGTTCGTCGGTAACACCCTGCTTATCGATTTTTTCCGTATCGATATTTCTTGATTTAAAGCTGTGGTAAAGAATCGATTATTAAGGTGTTCGTTGGTAAAACCCTGCTTATCGATTTTTTCGGTGGGTTTAAATGGCGGATCGATCGATATATCGCAAAGCACGCCGCGCCGCTGCAATCGACTCGGGGGGGATTCAGGGGGCTCGACTCTTTCGGGGGCCAAATTTGGCACTAGGCTTGCCTCCTTCCTGATCAGCGTTACGGCTCATTTTTCTTTCATTCACACCCGAGAAATCCTTGCTCCTCTGACGTAAAGGCCTATCTCGCTTCTCGCATGAGCCCCAGAAAGCACGGATTCATGCGTCAAACAGGGCTCACGTTGAATTTCGGATACGCCGGGGGGTCGACGAAATCTGCCGCGCGAAGTGCCTACGTCTCCCTTTTCCCAGACGTAATTCCTTGACTTTCGTAGTTAAACCGTTTTTCTCACCTTTTTTCCCCTCGAATTACACGTCAGACTCCAGGCCGGAGTATTTTGTTTACCCCTGCCCTTTGCGACTTTTGAAAAATGTACAAGTATTGTTCGCCTCTAATTGCATCGCTTGGAATGTTCCTTGCTCGGCGCCCGAGAGAGATTCGTGCCTTGAAAAAATTTCAGCGTACATCTTGCGCTAATTTAAGCCGAGTTCCCATTTTGAGCCCGTTCCTTCGATTCCTTTGAGCCTAATTCAGAGGGCAACTCTGAGCGGAATCTTTTCTGAGACGTACGATGAACATTTTAAATTAAGAACTTTGGAACTCCTTGGCTTTGTTTTCCCCGCGAAATGGTGTGGACCCAGCAACATTTCTCCATAATGTTACATACAGTTCGGGCCACTTCTTAGTGGTTTTTTTTCACGTGGTGGTTAAATTAAGGCTCCTATAGTGCTTACTTCCGAGAAGCTTCCAAAATTGCCAATTCGTCAGCTAAATTGGTGCAGCGGTCAGCAAACCTGACTGAAGAATGATCAAGTAGTAGGTTCGAATCCTAAAAGCAGTGACGGGTCTTTCATTCTCGCGTATTTCGTCGCTCCCCACACAAAGGAACGTAACTCCATTCCAAGGTTGCAAAATTTACTTGAACAATTCTATGTTTTATAAGGATATACCTCTGCCATTTTTCCAGAATTTGTTTGATTTTTGGATGAAATCAAAGGAAGTATCAGTGAAATTTTTAGTTAGAAATTACCAAGATTTTCCTGGTAAAAATACAAAATGTCGAGGGGAAAGAGGTCTGTGCAAAAACGGCAAAATCCGCCCACCCTCAGATTTCAACCAAACTTCGGATTTTGATAGGCCTATATGCCAATAGTAATCCCTGAAAATTTCAGCCCCCAAAAATAATTACAAGAGGGGGGGCGGGGGGTCAAAGTTGGAAAATCGTGCAAAATTCAAACTGCTATATCTCGGCAACGGTTACAGCTTTTTGAATGCGGTTTAGACCAAAAAACGCAGAATTGTATGTAGTTTCTATTTCATGTATCGTTTGTTACAAAATTTCAACGCAACGTTGCCATTTTTGCAATTTTTTCAATTCTTATCAAATTTTGACCCCTTAAATTTGGCAACATTGTAAATAGCAAAAAACGTCATCTCGCGATTTTGACCAAAATAAGATATGTTGTTCTCAATGCAATTCCCTACAAAACAGCACAAGTCGCATACTGGGGAAACGATTGGTTCGCAAGTTACAGCTTCTCAAAGTTGCGCACCTCGAGGTTGTTGCGCGCTGCGCATGGTATTAGCGCGCCTTGCCTCGAACTACAGCGACTTATTCACGGTTTAAAAACGCTTAGACGCTTTCATATGTTCTATTCTACTGTATTTTTCATTAGAAAACGAGAAAAGGTCCACGGGTACCAAAAGAAGGGGGGGGGAGCCGTAAATGATAGCCTTTTTTTACGCTTTTCGCAATATTTTTAACTCAAACGAGCGGAATTAGGGCTCCTTGCACCCCCCCCCCCCTTTTTAACTCACGCGTTCTCTTTTCTCAGTTTTCTAAGGCAAAAATGATGTATAATTAAATGCAACATCTGAAAATAGAAAGGTGTACCCGCTTGGCGACCGAACCCAGCACCAAAAATAACAAATACACAACCAAAAATTGATGGTAATTGTTCCATGACGAAACGAAATAACATAACTATGTTTATAGTTTGGCTTACCTAAACATCTTACTCGTCATCTTCTTCCTCATCAGTTTCTACAGATGATGGTTTTCCTAGAGGGAAACATCTATTCAGAAAATCCGATGGGCCTTTAAAATTCTGTTGATATCTGCCGTATCCAAGATACCAAATGATAGCGATGATATGAGCGCATGTACCAATAGTGCGAGCACCGTTTTTGCACGTACAGTAGTTACCGATAATCGATTCTGACGAACGTTTTTTTAAATCAATTAAAATAAATATAGAATAAACTTTATTCGATTTATGGCGAGACAGCAGTTTACACTTCAAAAATTGTGATTTTTTCACTGTAAATCCGTAATTAGAAAAACTAGGCATGTAAGAGTCTTTGCACACTTGAAATTCATATTTTCCCGAGTATAAATGATCCCCGATGTAAGAGCGTGCTAATGAAAGCTGATAAGTTCCACAGAATGGTTTAAAGTCACTGCTTTCCCAGATCGGAAAATCTTGAAGATGGGCCTCTGATAATTTCTCGAAGTTCTTGTACTTCCTCACCAATGATTCACATTCGACGACCTTTTGGAGAATATTTTCTTTTTCCAAATTCGCTAACATGCAAGTAGCCACAGAAGAATCATCTTCGTCGCTGTAAAGCCTTTGGAAAAAATTATTGTGGATAGCTGCTGCGATTCGAACATCCGTGTATAGATATGGATATGATTGAGAGGGAATCACCGAACGCAAGTACTTAAACCGCTTTAAACTACTATTTACAACCTCTACAACCCACCGCTGCTTTGTACAAACTCGACTCTGGTTAGCTTCTAAAGTAGTGAGCTGAGAATTATCCCTTTTTAGGCAAGGGATCGTTACTTTGAATCCTAGTGCTTCAAGGTCATCTTTTACTCGCTCAAAACCACGATCTAAAATAAAGATATCACCTGGCTTGAAGAGTTTCTTAAAAAAGTCAGTCTTTATAATGTTTTTCAAAATATCTGCATCGGAGACATTTCCTGCATACAATTCATCAGGACCTAGTACTTCAAGAATCAACCCATTTGTTGTTGTCACTATCATGGGTTTTACATAATTTCTCTTTTTTTGGCCCCCGAAAGTCTGACGCTGAAACCTAAAGTTTAAACTTTTATGTAAAAACAAATAAGTACCGTCCCAAATAGTGATTAAAGTGTCATCTCCTTCCTTCACACAATTTAAAACACGAGATATATTAGATTGTTCGGCTCGAATTTGTTCGCGCAAAAAATTCCCTAAGTACACCGGTACAAAACTATCGTTTAAATGTTGCCTGCATTCAGTAATTTTACGGCTAACTGTGCTTCGTGATATGTTTAAAATTGTTGCTATTTGCTCTTGAGTAATTCCAGCGTACAAGTACATCAAATAAGCACCCAAAACACAGTCATCTTTTTCAGGTATATACTCGAGTAGAGTCTCGAACTGCAATTTATTTAGGCCGGTCCATACCTGAATGTCATGGTCGGAAAGTTTTAAAAAAAACCCTGTCGCACTATCACTTGACTTTCCGGAGGATGAATTGTGGTATTTGCACGTTATTGACAATAACTCCTCAATTTCACCTGCACTAAAAGAAGAAGACTCAGAGCATTTATCAATGAAACCGGATAGAAATAAAGGATCCAAAACACCGTTTGTGAAATGATGAGCACAACACCGACTGCCCTCTCGTATAATGAACTTATACTCAAAAAAAATTGCACTTCTCAGCTGTTTGTTCAAAAAAATTAAATTACCTGAATCTAATGAATCTGAGCAATCAAAAATACATTTACGGTGAGTTTTAACGGAGGGAGACTTAAAGCCAATTGTCACTTTTTCAGGGGGTTTTTCCGCGACTTCCGACGATTTCCTGAGAAATTCCGCACTACATTTTAAACAAAACCACTGTCCACTTCGGCAAACTTTGTCTTTACGACTTTTTTTCTCTAACGAGACTTTACACTCAACGCATGTTTGTACATTACCACTCATCGTAAAAGAAAAATGACAGGATTTAAGAAAATAACCCGGCTCGATCGAAAGATAGAGGTCAACTAATTGATCAGTTTAAACAGGTGTTATTACAATTTGCAATGTGCATGTTATCATCGGTGTTGTGCTAATCTATCTTCACGATTGATTAAAATAATACCCATAGATCAGATAAGGATTCGCAATCTCCTAACTCCGCGGTCCATCAATGATCGCGCGCCCTATGCAGTGTAAGGTAGCCAATCCTACCAAATCGTTCAGTGTTCACAGAAAAATACAATACTGCGATATTGTCGAAAATCGATGAATCGATATAGTTTAAAAATTTTAAAAATACTTCAGAAATAGCTCCTGAAGAAAATAAGAATTTCAAGTGTGTCCATTCATGCAAATTCTACTGTTTGTGCAGGGTTCGGTCGCCAAGCGGGTACACCTTTCTATTTTCAGATGTTGCATTTAATTATACATCATTTTTGCCTTAGAAAACTGAGAAAAGAGAACGCGTGAGTTAAAAAGGGGGGGGGGGTGCAAGGAGCCCTAATTCCGCTCGTTTGAGTTAAAAATATTGCGAAAAGCGTAAAAAAAGGCTATCATTTACGGCTCCCTCCCCCCTTCTTTTGGTACCCGTGGACCTTTTCTCGTTTTCTAATGAAAAATACAGTAGAATAGAACATATGAAAGCGTCTAAGCGTTTTTAAACCGTGAATAAGTCGCTGTAGTTCGAGGCAAGGCGCGCTAATACCATGCGCAGCGCGCAACAACCTCGAGGTGCGCAACTTTGAGAAGCTGTAACTTGCGAACCAATCGTTTCCCCAGTATGCGACTTGTGCTGTTTTGTAGGGAATTGCATTGAGAACAACATATCTTATTTTGGTCAAAATCGCGAGATGACGTTTTTTGCTATTTACAATGTTGCCAAATTTAAGGGGTCAAAATTTAATAAGAATTGAAAAAATTGCAAAAATGGCAACGTTGCGTTGAAATTTTGTAACAAACGATACATGAAATAGAAACTACATACAATTCTGCGTTTTTTGGTCCAAACCGCATTCAAAAAGCTGTAACCGTTGCCGAAATATAGCAGTTTGAATTTTGCACGATTTTCCAACTTTGACCCCCCGCCCCCCCTCTTGTAATTATTTTTGGGGGCTGAAATTTTCAGGGATTACTATTGGCATATAGGCCTATCAAAATCCGAAGTTTGGTTGAAATCTGAGGGTGGGCGGATTTTGCCGTTTTTGCACAGACCTCTTTGCTTCCATAAAAAGAAAAGCCACTTACATCAATCAGAAACCGGCTTTCATTCACATACTTTATTCTTGATAAAATAAAAAATAAAATAAAATACAAAAAAAAGAGAAAAATCTTCTTGACGGCATACTCAGGAATTTTTCTGTCTGAATCGAGTCACTATTTCTCTAATGTAATTAAAAAATAATGCTTATTATTAAATAAAAAAAAGTAATAATTAATAAAAGTTTAGTTTATTTATTAAGTTAAATTTTATTTAATACGGATGCTAGGACTAATCGAGTTCTTGAACTACCTCTCTCTTTTTGTGCCGTAGTATCTTGATTTATTTTGCGAGGAAAAGATGCCTGTCATTCTTGATACGTTGGAGCGCCTTCAATTTTGCGTGCTAATGTGCAACACCTCTGTTGTGAAATAGTTGCTTGAAGCGCCGCGCCGCGGTCCGGGCGAGGGCGACCAACGTGACACGCGCATTGGCGCCTACAAACCTAACAGGGATACTTCACGCATTGCGCAATGCGTGAAGTATCCAGTTAGGTTTGTAGGCGCGCAGTCACGCATTGCGCAATGCTTGAAGTATCCCTGTTAGGTTTGTAGGCGCCAATGCGCGTTTCGCGCTGGCAGCTCGCCGCTCCGCTCTGTGTTAGGCTCTAATATTAAACCTCGCGGGGTCAGCGTTTTTCAACTCATGATTTGGAAATGTTTTTGCACACTCTCCATGGATTATTCTCATTTGAACACATGAAAAATAAGTATGTATCAAAGGAAAATATAATGTGTGTTTCGTAAATATGAAGGTGGTTCCGTGTCAAATTTAATGATTTTAAGACGTTGCGAATTTCCTGGCATACTTATTTATTAGACTGAAAACCACTCAACGCCAATTCTTGAAAACTTCTATGATTTTTCTTCTGGATGCGAAAAAATTGCTGAAGAAAATTTAAGGAATGGCGTAAGTTTGTTCTGTTTCAAAAAAATAAAAAGACTGTGAGCCACCGTTTGAAAGTTTCACCGAAGATATTCTGCAAATTTTATCTTCTTGAAGTGAAAATGCATAGTTGTAGATCATGGTTTCCGCAAAATTAAGGAAATAAAAGGGAGGTCCGGAAAATGAAACAGACTTTTAAAGACCCCGTCGAATGAGTGCAATCATGAACAAAATAACTGAATATCTCTGTAATTTTCAACTAAGGAGCAGTGGCAAGGCGTGCTTTGCGATATATCGATTGCTCGGCTATTTAAACCTATGAAAAAGTATCGATAAATAGCCTGCTTGCAGCAAATACCTTCATAATCGATTATTTTACACAGCTTCAAATAGGGAAATATCGATAGATCCCAAAGCACGCTACGCCACTGGTAAGGAGAACCAAAACTAACAATTTAAAGGGGTGGACTAATTCCAAGAGTTTTGAATTTGAGATGAATGTAAAGCCGCTGTACAAACGGCGGAAGTTGGCCGTGCCATCACAACTACGTAGATGAACTAAATTACTAGTTTGTGTTGATTTTGTTTGCATGAACTTTTGTAAGTAAACAAAATTACTGAACATGCTATAGGAGACTTTGAGTTTATATGCAAAGGTTAGGTTCTGTTGGTTTTAATAGCATTTCAACAAGTTGTCTGGGCGATGCACCATGGTATAAGTTCGGAAAACCTTTACTGTGTCACTTTTCAGTCAATCGAGATTATATAAGAATCGTGACAATGACGAAGCATGAAAACTCGATAATCGATATTTCTCCACTTAAAGGTACGGTAAAAAATCTAATTCAAGGTTTTCATTGCAAACACACTGTTTATTGGTCCGTTTCCATAGATTTAAATGGCAAATCAATCTATCTAATCTATCTAATCAATCTAATCTCGCAAAACACGTCGCGCCACTAAATCGTGACAACTTTCGGACGTCTTTATACTTTGGTTGGGGATAATAATAATAAAATTTCAATCTTGTACACTTTTTGGGTCTAGCTTTATCAGAATAATACCTTCAGGAATATACTTTTTTCCTGCCATACTTTGCAAGATTATCAATAAAAAATTAATAGAAAACACACTTTCGTGGGGGAAAAATATGTTTGTTTGGTCTGGCTATATCCCTAAAATTTATCTCCAAGGATCTATTATCCCTTGAAGCTCTAAGTCAGTTTCGTTGAAAAGAGCTCATTGCACCTCGCTCCTTAAAGGATAAAATTACAGCTCCAGAAATGAACAAAGCCGGGTGCAACGGCCTTTTTCAAGCAAGAGGAAATCAAATCTTTGAGAAACAAAGAGCCTGGAAACAAAGCGCATTTTTCGAATCGGAATTACTGTGAAGGCTTTGAATCATCGAGGGGAAATCGGGAAGTATTCATGCAGCTAATGTTTCATTGCCTCCATTTTTTAAACCGTATCAGTGCGATACGTATATTTTAATTGCAGACATACCTTCTACCTTTGACTTTATAAACCCTTTATTAAACGCTACGCCTGAAACAAAAATATCGGCGCTCTTTGTCGGAGAGAAATAACAGTGAAGCCTCGCATTTAAAGACTGACGTTCGCGTTGCATAGCTGGCCGGCGCAGCAGAGGCGTATCTCAATTTTCCCATGAGCCCTGAAAAACGTGGAGTTATATGGGAGACAGGGCTCATGTGGGAATCGAGTTACGCCCTCACGTCAGAGACACGATGAGCGAATGCTCACTGCGACGGCAGACCGGTGCCTCCAAATCACGTTGAAAAATCACGGGGGTCTCTAATCGTATCTCAATTGGCAGCGGAGGTATTCTCGCTAAATTTGGCAACCCTGGTTTGCTGGTTATTTCAAGATAGTGCAAATATAGCTGCATTTAATTATTCCGCACTGGAAAAGGAAGAGGAAAAAAAAAATCCGGCGCTGTATCAACAGAGTCCGAAGCCTATAACCTCAACGAGGCGTCGGGGAAAACGCTACGAACATCGTTGCCGCGTTTCGCACAGGCGCTGAGCGGTTCGAGCCGAGGAGGATGAGGTTGTTTTCCTCGCGTTTTGGCAACCCTGCGAGAGGAGAAGGAAGCCTTACAGCGGCGCTATCATCGGGAGAGGAAATAACAAATCTAATGGGAGTAAAACCGCGAGACCGGTAGGGGAGGGGGGTTGGTGCAATGGTGGGATGGAGGGGGGGCCTCCGAGTCGGGTGCAATTGATATACAGTGGCATCGATGATCTGATACCGCAACGCGACGGAGCGTCCGTCGGTATGCTGTCGTGCTGGGGAAAAACGACGTTTAGAAATTTTGACGTTTCCGAATTTCTTTCGAGGAAACACGAATTTTCTCGGAAACTCGCGCGTATTTTTTTGGTTTAATTTTTCAGAGATTTTTCCTCACGATGTAGGCTATCGATTCTAAAAATTGCGAAGGCAAACAAGCGGAAATATTCTCAGGAATAATTATTTCTATGGGGAGAAATTTGGCAACACTCGAATGTACATGAGTTGTTTTTCCTTAGCACGGCTGAATGTTCCATGTGTCGCCCATCTCAGAGCCAGGTAAGGTTTCCGCTTTGATTTGCCAAACCTGCCGGGGATTGCTGAGCTACAGCACGGGCAAGCTACCATGAAACGGAACACGGAAAAAGGGGGAGTTAAGGAGTTAGGTTAGGTTAGTTTAGTCCGAACTGTTTTGTCAAAATATTTCAGCTTGGAACTACGACACAGGTTTGAGGGTCGATTGGACGTATTTCTGCCAAACGGAACTATGTGCGTTAAGACATGAGACCTGAGACCCATAAGAATATAGGCATAACAGGGCTCACGTCATAACGCACATCGTTCCGTTTGATAAATATACGTCCAATTGCTGAATCGTTATCGAATGAACTTGATCGATGAATAACTTTGCCGAGATATAGGGATTCATCGATCAGGTTATTCGATAACGATTCGATAATCAACCCGCTGGTGGAGATTCATCCGAATTACATATTGACTACATTTTTCAATTAAGAAATATAAATTCTAGCCCGGTTTAAAAAAAAACGTATGTGCCATTACTTTCCCTATGCACACAAGTGTTTTTTCAGATGAGCCAGAATTTATAGTTCCAAATTGCAAAATGCAGTCCATACATATAGCAATACTTCATCGTTTCCCCCTTTTGACCGCATGTGCAACGATCAATATTTATTGCCTAACATAGAATCAATAATGTATAATAGACGCAATTCGCGGAAAATAGTGCTGCCAACTTGCGATAGTTATTTTCGCTCAGACTCGTTGGATAGTGTCGAACCACAATCTATTACGTGAGTAAATGAAGAACAGCGAAGTTCTCGCGATTTAAATTGTGAATTACATCGACAATTCAACTTATATGCAAGGAGATTAAAAGAATCGTTGACGAGCATCAAACTTTAGTTCAAATGACATATTAATGCTGTCGATTCGAATAACCCAAGTTTTTTGTTAAAGGAACGGAAACTCAGCTTAAAAGTCCAGGGTTTTTGGTAAAGAATTCGGATTCTGGAGTGACTGATAAAAACTTTGGACATTCGAGGTGAAGCCTGGTTCAAAGGATCGAAAACTCAGGAGAGCCTTATGTGTACCGGAAGTTCTCTTCTCTGTATACCGACCAGGAAACGCCCGATAAAATGCAATTATGCAATATTGACCACACCGGAGCGGCATTATTTGTATCAATGTTTGCCTCTTAATCTCAACCTCCTTCTCCTTTTCTTTCTTACTTCTTCCTCATTTACTTTCATTGCTCTCCTCTTCTCCTCCTCCTCTATATTTCGTCGTTCCCCCACGAAAGAACGTAGCTAAATTTCAATTTTGCCAAACTTCTCCCCGCAAATTCCAGTTTTACCAGGAGAATTTTTGGCTTTTCTGACTACAAGCGTCACTGATTTTTCTTCTAATCTTATGCAAAAATCAGTGAAATTTTGGATAAAAATGGCACGGGTACATTTTCATACGATTGATTTAGTCAATTTTGCAATCTTGGAATGGAGTTACATTTCTTCGTCCGAGAAACGAAGATTTGTCTCGACTCGAAGAAAGGATATACTCAGGTAATAAGCTCGATTTAGTCAGACAAAGGATAAAAAAAAAGCCACTGGAAAAAAAAAACATATTGAATCTAGAGTCCAGACTCTTGAAAGCATTGACAAAAAAAGTAGTCTTGATTCAATCGGATTTTTGCTTGAATCAAAACGAAATCCGCTTAAATTAAGAGGCATGGTTCTTGATTTAAGCTAGATTCTGATTGAATCAAGAGTGCTTTTTCTTGTCGATGCTTCTAGGAGTCTGGACTCTAGATCCAATGTGTTTTACTGTGTTTATGTGTGTATACTTTCCGTGCACAAAAGGGTCGGAATTGAACAATTTTCCCATGAATCAAACACTAAACGAAAAACGTCTTTTTTATTTTTGTTAAGAATCATGAAAATTGGCTCAGCTATGAGGGTTTCGAAGCTGGAAGCGCGGCGCGGGTGAGACGGCCCGGCGATCGTTCGCCCAATTCCCGAGTTGATTTCTTAATCGACTTGTTCGGATTAAGCGCGGATTTGTCAAAGCTCCGCCGGAGAAGCGACTGTCAAAGTTGACATTTGTCGTTCTATTCGTCTGCCTCCCGATTCTTCGATCGCGCTTCCCTTAAACTCGGATTATTCGGGGGACATGTCACACCGAGCCACCCCGCGCCGCGCCGCACTGTGGTCTCGTGGAGCGAGTCAACGAGTCAAATCGGACATCGAATTGTGTGTAAATGTACCCCAAAAAGCTTGTCAAAGTCATAGAATACTTTCTTCCGTATTTTGTACTTTTTGTACTGGCAAATCATTGCAATCCATTGCAAGGAACCACTTCCAGAGTTATACAGCTAAACTGGACTCGAGGCTAGTAAAAATTGATCATTTTATGATGGTAAGTTACGGATTTCCTTGCACCTCCATTAATCACAATGTAAACCATATGCGGCTTCCTTCCTAGGGAAAGGATATGTTTCTAGAAAGACTACTAGGTGTCTACTAAAACAAGCTGGCCAAAGATCAGTACTTTTACGGTACTGTTTCAGTACATTACCAAGAAATGGACAGTGTACCTCCTTAACAGAAAAATTCGGTACATTTTGAGTATCTGTATTTCACGCAATTCGAATAAAATCAAAAATTTGAAATTCTTATTCGACTGGCGATAGAATTCCGGACCTTCTTGCGGCATATCCGCACTTTTTCAGTACTTTCGGATTGGCCTTAAAAAGTCAGTACCATCTCCGGACTAGTAAAGACCTCACATCTTTGTTAATAAGAAACGTAGAAGTTGGTTCAGGTGGTGTTATCGTAAGATACCCTTTGAAAAGCATCTTTAAAATTTAAAATATGGAAAAATTAACATTAAAATGTGGAATTTAAGTCAAAAATTGCATGTCCAACCTTTCTTGTTGACTCGCTCCAATGTGCGCTGGGCCGTCAAGAGATGTCGAGCACTGAGGAGTCAGCGAGTCACGCCAGCCGAATTATTCAAAAGGTCGCTCTACCGAGGACGATTTACTGCACGATCCAGATGCGCACCGTTTTTTTGTTTCATTGTTTTGTTTTCTCCCCCTCGATGAAAAGTATGCATAGAGGTCTCGCGAGTAAATATTTGAATCGAGGATTGAGCCGATGGCCTGAGTTACTAGTCTCAATTATTTTCCGAATTATTAAAACGACTTAATCTGGGTGTCTACTAAAACAGGCTACTAGTTGGCGTTCTCGTCTAAATTTTCAGAGAACTTTGTTAATTATTCGATCTAGAGTGTGTGAATCTGTTATTAAAGAAGATTCATAACTTTCCTCCAAGACAATTATTTTATTATTTTTTATACAAAATTTGGCACTGTCATAGTTCGATTCAATGTGAGGTCTTCTCCGAAGCTCCCGGTGTGGTTTCAATCTTCCTTTAATGAGCTCCTTCCGTTACGAATCATACAAATGATATCAGCTGCCAGCAATTTCCATGCTTTCATCGGTGATTAAAACCGCAAACGAATGCTGTATACGTATAAACATGGCACTCGTTGGGTCATTGCTGCGTTGCGAGCGCGATGAAAGTTAAAACGCCTTCAAATGAATGCGTATGCAACACGCACATCCATCAAGTACGAATAGTTGTATGCAGCGCCGTAGCGCAGAACCGAAAATAACGCTGGCCGCTAGCGTGTTCTGCCGTGCTAAGGAAGAACGCCGTATGGGCATTTGAGAGTTGCCATATGTCCTTTGATAAAATGTTAATTTTTTCGGAACGTTTTGAATATTTCTCCTCAAAATTTTCAGGAACTTCAAGTGAAATTGCGAACAAAATTATGTAAAAAAATCGGAAGGACAATATTCATAAGTTCACCAGAAAATTTGCGTTTTATCAAATGAAATTTGGCGACGCCTGACGGCTCGTACGGTGTTCTTCCTTAGCACGACCGTGTAGGTGCTCTTGGTGCGATCACCAAGTAGACTGAGAAGTCAACGAATAATTTCAACCGAATTCCAATATAATGAATTCCCAACAAGTGCTTTGACAAACTTTAGATGCTGATGGACAAAATTTCAATTCCGATCGAACGACTTAAAATAGTGCTGATTGGTGGAATGGAAGTGTCTGCGCGGAAGTTAATTCAGGAAGTTTTCTTTGAAAGGATCTGATGTTTCCAGGAATCTTCCAGTCAAAGTAACTTCGCTTTCGGGAATAGAATTTCCATTTCATCGCGAAAACATGGTTGCCGTAACATGACAGAAGAAACCTCACCGCATTACAGAATCAACCTCCTGATGAAGTCGATGTACTTTTGTTTGCAAATAGGGATCACGAATTTTTAAAAAAGATGACCAAATACTGGACAGGGTAAAGTATTAAGCACCATAACTGACACATTGTTCGATTCTACTTTGATCGATCGGTAAAACGTAGGAATGCTTTTACGGCGTCGAAACACAGCATGGGCCTTCTAGGCTCTACTATTTGATGCTGCGATTATTCAAACAAGACTTCGAATAATCGCGCCAAACACAGTGCGGCCGGCGTTACACGTATTCTAGCGCCTGCAAGACTGTAGGAATGCTGCACGCATTGCGCCAAACAATGCGGCCGGCGCGCGTAAAGCCCATATTAGCGCCTACAAAACTGCATGAATACTTCTCGCATTGCGCTAAACGCAGTGCAGCAATCGGTTGGCGTGGAACGCATAATAGCGCCTACAAGACTGTAGGAATGTTATACTGCCGTGCTACAGAAAAACGCCATATGAACATTTGAGAGTTGCAAACTATCCCTGGATAAGACATGAACTTCTAAAGTAAGTCATGCATATTTTTCCTTGTTTTCAGATATTTTAGATTTAAATTATCTGCAAATTTTGAAAAAGAGTATTCACAATTTTCCCCGTATGTTCGTTATTTATTAAAGAAAACTTAGCAACGTCTAAAGGCTCATGCGGCGTTCTTCCTTAACACGGCAATGTAGGACTGCTACCTGAAAAATTCGCGCAATCCTATGCATCTCCAAAAAGGTAAAAAAGGGAGAATTTGCGCAATCCTATAGCAGCCCTTTTGCGAGCACGGAAAAAATTAAATTACTGATTTAACAATTAAATTGCCAGAAAAAGTGACTGCACTGGACAGACAAGTAGATTTCACAACACAAAAATACTACTTTGACCACTATTGTAAGCTAATTTAACCACGGGGTTGATTAAAATAGCATTTTTGTGTTGTGGAATCTACGTTGAAATGTTCTGCCGTGCTAAGCAAGAGCGCCGTAAATCCATCAAGATTTTTCCGCGTTTTTTCGAACTTAACACTTTATAAAATAAAAACTGCTTTACTCATGCATCTCAAATTTTTAGGTTGAATTCTCGATAATATAAAGGAGTAAATTCTGTGAACATATAGTCCCAAAGTACACAAGCTTTTTTGCTATGATAAATTATTTCAAAAAAGTTTAAAATGGCGTTTACTGCGTTTTTGCGTTGCACGGCAGTATTAGAGTCACCTCTTTTTAGCAATTTAATTGTTAAATCAGCAATTTAATTTTTTCCGCGCATGGAGCGACGATTTAAATTTCCGGGATTCGAGACAACGGCAAGGAGGAAATGTTGGGCGGAACGTAGACTCGAACTCCTTGCGACACGTGACAGGGAAGGTCAGAGCTTTTGTGTTAATTTGTCGGAGTGTTGTCCCGCCGACCGAATTGCATCGATTCCGTTTTTCGCGACTCGGAATCGGACAAAAGGATGCGCGGACTCGACCGCGGTCCGAGCTTCAGGAGCCGAACGCCTCAACCGGGCCAAGGCCGCGAGCTTCATTCCGCTCCATAAGTCTACCAGACATGACAGACGATTGAGCATGTACTTAAAAATTACATAAAAATAAGAAGCTTCCGTTGAGCTGTGAGCATTGTGAGCTTTCCCCGCGCAGAGCCGCGCCGCGGGCTCCTTTTCCTCGTTGTGGTGGAAATCTCAAAACGACTCATTCACTGTCGTGTCGAGGGAGAAAGCCGTACGAACACTGGAAAAAAAACACATTGGATCTAGAGTCCAGACTCTTGAAAACATTGACAAGAAAAAGGACTCTTGATTCAATCAGATTTAAGCTTAAATCAAGAGGAAATCCGCTCAAATTAACAGGCTTGGTTCTTGAATTCAGCTTAAATCTGATTGAATCAAGAGTATTTTTTCTAGTCGATGTTTAGAAGAGTCTGAACTCTAGATCCAATGTGTTTTTATTCCAGTGAACCTTTAGGCGTAGCCAAATTGCCTGCGTAAATCACGAATTTGCGGGCAAATTTAGAAAACACTTATCTTCCAAGCTTCCAGATAATTTTGATTGCAATTTTACCTAAAGTTCTTGAAAAACGTTTCGGAAATATATTCATAATAACTTTCTTCAAAATAAACATTTTATCGAAGGAAATTTGGAATGTTCATACGGCGTTCTTCCTTAGCACGGCAATGTGAGTCTTCATACGTTGCCAAATTCTCTGTGTTAAACTATTAACTTTTAGGGAATTAGTGGTTTAATAATTTAATGGTGGCGAAATAAAAAAAATAAAAAAATTTTAAAAAAAGGGAAGGCTCTAAAACGTACAGGTATGAGAGAGGCGCTCGGCAGTTGGATTTTTTTTATTTTTTTTTTGGGGGGGGGGGGCGGGGACTGCGATACACATAAGACAAGAGCAGGGTTGAAAGAAAAGGAAATGGCTCAAAAGCTGCATTTCTATGGTAACGGTAACGCAACAGCTGTGTCAAGTGGAAGCGAATTTTAACAGGTTCAGGAAAAGTCATCACCGTGGCAAAAAGTTCGGATGAAAAGAATTCAATACCTGAATTTTCAGACATAATGAGAGAATAACTATAAACTTTCCAGCAGAGAAAATTTTGGGAATGTTATTCATTTTATCCGCTAATTTATATTTGATAACGTAAAAGGGGGTATCATTAGCTAGTTAAAAGAAAATTCCGTGAATCTCGTCGGCCAAGTTTTATTGAGTTGGTGAGCCATTCAATCGCTTGAGCGCTTTACTGTAGAAGAACTCAAGTGGCAAAACGAAAACAAAAATCGCCTGCCTAACGGCTGAGCGCTTATAATAAGCGCTTAATAAGTTGTAGTAGTAGCTCAATAAATCAGTTGTAGTAGTACCTTAATAAATTAGGTTACTAACACAAATGAGGAGCTTTCCGGAAAAAAAACACATAGCAAAAAATAGCGTTTCTGAAAAATGCATTTCAAGTTTCAATCATTGATTTCCGGCCACTGATGGTACCTTTCATCGCAGCTTGGACTCTCGATTTCGAACGGAAGTCACTGTCAGTGGCCATAGAGTAATGATCAAAACTTCAAATGCATTTCTCTCAAACGCAATTTTTTGCTATGTGCCCTTTTTCCGGAAAGCTCCTCAAATGTTGCGGTACTACCCCAACTTGAGTTGCAGTTCTACCGTAATAAGTTGGAAACGCCCATGTGGAAGACAGACAAATGAGGCATTTTGTTAAATGGATACGCAAATAGTCAAATATTCTTACGTAGAGATTTTGATTTTCTACCCTCATTTTAGACAAAATAATTCGTTCCTCCTGTAAGAAAGAATTGTCTGTACAAATTTGCAGCATACAAAAATATGTTGAACGATTTTCAGATCCTGAATGCACATTTCTCATGAAAATCAGCACGTCATAAAACGTAGAATTTTTAAAATTTTAAAATTTAAATGTACTAAAAGAATGTAAAAAGGAAGGAAAAAGGAGAGTTTGCAGATTTGAAGAGTTGTTCTTCCCAAAATATTTAAAACCTGTGAGCTCCTCGCTATAAATTTACAGCATTCCGTAAACTGTCAAAATTTGATTGTACCGGCCTAGGCAATTGATAAAATGCCTGATTTGACTAATTGCCTTCGACATCCATATCATCCAACGAATTGGGGTAGTACCAAAATTATACGAGATAACCCTGATTAATTTTTTTCTCCGTGCACGTTATATATGTACTATGCAATAAGAAGTGTAAATTTCTTATATCCCTCTGTATCTAGTGTGTAATACATAAATTGAGCAGAGAAGGTTCAATAGATTGCTTCGTTCCCTCTTCCTTGGTGACAAAGTTCCTACTTCATTATTTTTAAACTTCTCTGACTTAAATGCGCTACATTTCAGCAGCAATTCAGCGCATTAATGAGTACTCATGGAAGTGAGTTGAGCCGAATGAATTTTTAAACCGAGAACTCCGCGTCAAAAACTTCTCCTCCGGGTCGGTAATGACTTACTTTATTCACTTCTAAATTATTCTCCAGGAGCGGAAAGGTAGCGCGTGTCAAAAAGTTACGCTTTGCTGTAAGATTGATAGACTACTCACCAAAAATCCTAAGATTGGTTTTCATAGGGATGAACGGTTTCAGCACCTGGAACAAAAGAAAACCTTAACGTCAGTCTCATTTACTCAAAATATTGTGACCTCGGTGGCAGAACGCTGTCGCGTCATTACAGTCACCGATAACTAGCAACATAGATGGTAGAAAATAGCCTAGGTAAATTAAAAACTTCCACGTGCCGAGTTACATAGTTGTGAACGTAAATCCTGCGCTAATAAAAAAGCACTTGCGTGTAAAGACGAAATGAACACATCAATTTATATTAGTAAAAGTCTTGAAAGGGTTTTAAATTTAAAATTAGGAAACTGTAAGTCTAGAAGGCTTGATAAACTCTTAATTAAATTGTATAGTCATAAATAAAAAAAAAAAACGATATCTTCTCTATTCTCAGATACTTTTTTCTACCTTTACTGATCATACATGACTAGGCGCATTGTCTTTTTCCGACGCAAAATGATTCTTGTCTGCATATAAGCATATATATTCTGTTGAAACTAAAGATAAACGTTAAACAGATTCAGTCAAAAATAAAAATGTGACGTATTCTCGAAACATACGAATGAATTTTCAAAAATCCCTGAGATCTCCAAGCAAACATGGATTGCATTTTGCAAAAAGGAACCACTATAGCATTGCAATGATGCTTAGACTGTGCGACTTCATCTTTTGCAATAAAATTGCGGAAATCGTGAAAAACTATAAAATTTAGATGGTAATTTTTGTCTTAAATTTACAGTTTTTAGCGAGTAAAATAGAAACTATTAATGGATAATCGAGGTTTTCCTCCAAGACAAAATAAGTTGCACAATCTTAGCAACATTGCAATGCTAGTGGTTCCTTTTTGCAAAATGCAATCCACATATCCTCGTCAAGATTTCTTCGAAAGGCACCCCTCAAAACTCAATAAGGACTAATTAACCATCGAAATTTGCAGTTTTAGTCAAAACTTTCAAGTCCGACCTCTCTAATTGACTCGATCCACTGTGCGGCGTTTTTCCTTAGCACGGCAGTGCACATGAGCGGAAACCGTTTCAACCGGAGAGCAGCCAGCTACCCTGGAGGCTAACTTAATAGAATATTTCCCGCTCCGGAAGGGGGAAGAATCAACGCAAGACTGTATTATCAAATCCTAAATCAATACAGGTAAATGTGCAGCGAGCCGCTTCATAGGCTCGCCTCATCATTGCAAACTGCGGGTGTATTGAAAGCATGAATATCTATTTTCTAGCGGGCTCAAAGCCGGGGCTCGTCGAGAGCCGAGCGGAATAGAGCTGTGTGAAATAACAACGGGGTTTTCATTAAACCTGGAGAAAAATCCAATTTGAGAGAAACGCCCGCTTCACAAAGCCACGCTAGAAACTTGACCGGCGGGCGGGCGGCCTCGCTCTTTTTCAACCGGTGATGTCAGCGTTGCTTCATCGCTCAGCGGAAGAATCCGCCTACCGCTTGTGATACCACCGCGAGGGAACCAAACATAATGGCAACCTACAAACTCGTGTTGTCGGATTTACCGTTCTGATGCGGATGCCCATTCTTTTATGCGGCCGTGCTCAGGAAAAACGCCGTAGGAGCCTTCAGACGTTGCCATACTTCCTTCAATAAAAAACAAATTCACTTGAAAAATTCTGAATTATTTCTCTTCAATGGGGATGTTGCATGTGTGAGGAATTTGCGATTTGACTGTTGATTCTGATGTAAAAGTTCGCGAGAAACACGATGCGATGTGGCCACTGGTTTTCTCTGCAATTATCTCCCAAGCTCAAAAAAAGCTCTCAAGTTGAGGCCAAAATGGAGGGGATATCCCACGCTATGAGTCCACCTCTACATCAAGACAAACTCTCCATGCAAAGATAGGAAGCAAATACATTGACAGGGCTGGCACTTTATTTGGAGACTCTGAAACTGAAAACATGGCATCACTGCTGATGTATTTGCTCCCCATCTTTACATGGAGAGTTCGTCTTGATGTAGAGGTGGACTCTCAGGATAGCGAGGGATCTCCCCTCCATTTTGGCCTCTACTTGAAAGCTTTTTTTAAACTTGGGAGTTGATTTCAGAGAAAACCAGTGGCACCATCGTGCTTCTCGCGAACTTTTATATAAGAAACAACAGTCAAATCGCAAATTCCTCACACATGCAACATCTCCATTTTTCAGGTACTTTCGTTCGCAATTTAATCCGGAACATAAGAGCATTTCAAGGAAAAATATGCAGCACTTTCCTCGAGATAAATATGTTGTGGCAGGAAATTCAGCAACTCTCGAATGTTCATACGGCGTTCTGGTTTAGCAAGGCAGCATGGTGCGAAATATAAAGTTTTACTACACGAAAAGGCGAGGAGAGTAAGTGTATATTTCTCGGAAGGCGGTTGAACGTTGCAAGATCTATCTGAATTACGGTGGATCGCGTGGGGATTTCGGGATTTTCCAGCACTATTTGGTACGCGCGACACCCCGCTCGCTTGAATCGTCTATTGGGAGGAAAGGGGGGGGGGCACTCCTTACAAAGGCTCATAAATATGAAAAATGGAACATCGCCTAAAGCAGGGTGGTTGTTATTGAAAGGCGACCAAAAGCAAAGCTCGAGGGGTAAATGGAAATACATTCAGCTTTACAATTGCCACATCTGACGGGAAACATCGGGGAACGTTATATGGTCTCGGTTTTAGAAGGGAAACCTGCATTACGCACCGTTGAGGTCCAACGCCATTGACGGTGTTTACAGGAAAGAATCACGGACAGTAGGTCTACGAAAAAAAGGTCTACTCAAAAAATGACTACATTATTTAGTCTACAATCAAAATTCTACAATTAAGGAGTCTACTTTTAGAATGCCTAAGAAAGTAAATGTCTACACATAACGCGTCTATCAAAGGAAAATGAATACACGAGTATTCTTCTCCATAGATACAACGAAAGAAGTAACTGAGGTGAGTTAACTCTACCTATTCCATTCAGAGGTGCACTTTCTAAGTATGGACTTTTTTTTAGAAGACATTATTATTTGTAGACATTTTTGTGGTGGACTTTTTAGTTCTAGACATTGTAAATGTTGACCAAAAAATGTAGACTTTTTGCTTGTGGACATTTTTGCTGTAGACCTTCTGTCTGCATACCACAGAAAAGGAACCGATTCTTTTTTTGGGCATGTTTGGGAAAAATATGGTATGTTGGAGTTTTTTAGCCAACGTGCGTTTAAAATCAGCATAAAGCTGACAATCTCAATACAGACGGAGAAAACTCATCTGAGCACATCCCTCGAAGAGATACGCTGTTTGGTGCAACACTGGTACGAGAGATAGTAACGAGATCTGTATTGAGATTTTCAGCTTTACGCTGATTTTTAACGCAAGTTGGCTAAAAAAGTCCAACATACTGACTTACGACCCGTGCCTCTACCGCAATCAGTTCGTAGAAAAAATATACCTGTAATCAAAGATCGCCTTTACATGAGAAAGATTTTGTGAATTGAATACAGGGTGTCAACTAAGTTGAATTTTCGATTTTCTTCAGATTCGACACGAAATTTCCTGATTTTTGAGCGGAAAAAATGATACTAGTTTGATTTAAAATAGGAATACTTAAAGAATTCCTGATTGCAAAATGTAGTCAATTTTGAAGGACACTGGCTCTAGGTATAGTATCGGGAGAGATCGCAATATTATATGTGACTACGAAAAATATACTCGATCATTTAATTAATGTAGGTTCTTGGATTCGTGGATTACCAATTGGTCAGGGTCTGTGAAAGAGAGGGTCGCGAGAGAAAATCTCTCACATATCGTCATTTCCCTCACGAAAGAACATAACTTCCTTATATTGTTGCCAAATTTCCCCTCGAAAATATCATTTTTACTGAGAGCATCTTGAGCATTTTTAACTAAAAATTTCACATACTTTTCTCTAGATTATGTAAAAAAATCACAAAAAAATTAGACAAATATTGCACGGGTACATTTTTGTAAAATAAATCAATTGCCCATCAGTTTAGTATTCTCATATCGTCGTTGACTTCACGAAATAACGTAACTTCCTTACATTGCAAATTGCGTTCTTACTGGGAGCGTCTTGAACTAAAAATTTCACAGATTTGCCTCTAGATTTCGTAAAAAAAGAAAAAAAAATTGCGGATAAATATTGCACGGGTACATTTTTTTAAAATAAATCAATTTCTTGAGTCAATTCGGCAACATTGGAGTGGAGTTACGTTACTTCGTCGGAGAGACGACAAGATGAGCATTTTTAACTGAAAATTTTGCTGATTTTTCTCTAGATTTCGTAAAAAAATCATAATAATATTGGATACCTAAATGTTGCACAAGTACATTTTTGGAGAATAAATCAATTGCTTGTGCCAATTTGGCAACACTGGAGTGGAGTTACGTCCTTTCGTCCGAGAGGCGACGATATGAGAGACAAGATGAGCATTTTTAACAGAAAATTTTGCTGATTTTTCTCTGGATTTCGTAAGAAAAATCATAACAGTATTGGATAAATATTGCACAAGTACATTTTTTTAAAATAAATCGATTTCTTGAGTCAATTTGGCGACATCGGAGTGGAGTTACGTTTCTTCGTCCGGGGGACGACGAGATGAGTTTGTGGCGACAAAGACCAGAGCGGATTGTTGAATACGAGGCTCGGAGAGGGGACCGAAACGTTACTAAAGTTGCGAGCGAGATGAATCCCCCAAGTTTGGAAAAGGACCAAAAAGCACACCAGGAGATCCGCTGGCTTTTTACGTAACAAGCAACGTTGCCGATCTCCAGGGAATATTCCATATTTCTCAGCGAGCGAAAATTCGAACGCGCACGATCCGGCGGCCGAATCGCCGACGATGCTATCAAGAGCAGTCCTTCCACAATGCCTTCAAAATAAAACTCGGATGCAATCCAGATAGTCGCCGGGCCCCTTTTATTTGCTTGGCAAGTAAAAAGAGGGGGGAATGACGCACAGTAAGAAATGAACTGGCCGGGTTGCTCGGGTTTCATTTGTGTTTGCGCGCTGCTGGAGACCAAACATTTATATCCGAGGCATCAAAGTCGAGCCATGGTGCAACCGAGCAGTGTCACAATGACGGACGCGCTGCGCAAGTCATCTGCAATCCTTCGTTCGGTTTTCCGTCTGTAAGCCGTCTTTTCAGAGGAGCGCACGGAATGCGCCACGGGAAGAGGTCTAAATTAAAACTTGACTGTGAAACTGCAAAAATGCGTAACTCAGATGCAGTGATTCAAAATCTCTGCTCCTACTTCTTTCTCTTGGAGGAGGCCCGGCCAAAATTATAGCTTGAAATTTTCACAAAGTATACTTCACGTAGAGAATAAAATCATGGAGGTTTTCGAAAATGATGTTTAGTTACACGAATGTAGCTTATTGCTAGAAGTCTGCAACTCCGTTTATCGAGATACGCATTTCTGCAGTGGAGATATTGCATGTGTGAGGAATTTAAGTTTGACTGTTGAAAGTTCGCGAGAAACACGATGGTGCCACTGGTTTGCTCTGAAATCAGCTCCCAAGCTCAAAAACATCTCTCAAGTTGAGGCAAAAATGGAGGGAATGTCCCACGCTATCATGAGAGTCCACCTCTACATCAAGACAAACTCTCCATACAAAGATAGGAAGCAAATACATTAGCGATGATGCCGTATTTTCAGTTTTGAAGTCCCCAAATAAAGTGGCAGCCCTGTCAATGTATTTGCTCCCTATCTTTGCATGGAGAGTTTGTCTTGATGTAGATGTAGACTCTCAGGATAGCGTGGGACATCCCCTCCATTTGGGCCTCAACTCGAGAGCTTTTTTTGAGCTTGGGAGATGATTTCAGAGAAAACTAGTGGCACCACCATCGTGTTTCTCGCGAACTTTTACATGAGAATCAATGGTCAAATCGCAAATCCCTCACACGTGCAACATCTCCATTTCACCATCGAAACTATAACTATGAAGCGCTTAGTAAATAGCAAGATAAAACGAGTAAAAGGAGATAAGTTTCGTTTGAAAATTCACTTCGACACAGAGCGGTGTCCCCCGGACGAAGGGATGTAACTCCATTCCAAAGTTGCGCAATTGACTGAAAGCATTTTTACTTTTCCATAAGAATGGGCCCGTGCAGTTTTTATATAAAATTTCTCTGATCAAGTTTTGAAGAAAAATAAGTGTTTTCAGGTAGTCGTAGAAATGCCCAAAGATTCTCAGTATAACAATGCAATTTGCGAGGAGAGATCCGGTGACACTGAAATGTAGTTACGTTCCTTCGTTTGAGAAACGAAGAGGAGGGAAAATGTTGAGGTCCAGTTACGCGATCAAATTGAGCCATCAAATTGGGCCTCTCATTGGTCGCATCCTCACCTCAGGTCTTTTTCCACCAATCAGAGCTTCAGTTTGATGGCTCAATTTCATCGTGTAACTGGACCTCTAGTCAACGTCTGAATATTACAAAATTGATAACCTTCTTGTGTTTCTGTCAAATTAGTGAGAAAATATTCGCCAAATTATGGCTACAAAAAAAGAGAAAAAAAGAAAAACCGAAAACAAAAATTTTCCTCAGGGCTGGGCTTCTCCTACCTCTCTTTAAAAATTCAGAGGGTATTTTGCATATTGTAATGCATTTTCGGGAGGAGGCTACTAAACAAAGAATGAATGAATTTGCACTGCGCTAAATATTTTCACTCCGTACTTTTGCGATGACAACAAATCACACGATGCAAAGTCTGGAGATGAACTCTTAAACCAGATAAGAACACAAATAACATTGGTCAAATGGCATAAATTACAAATGACGTCATTTGGAATATCTGACTTCCACTTGATATTTAAAAATACTTAATATCTAGCTCAAGAGCGTACTTTCAAACTTTCCGTTGTCAGTGACTATTTTCCAAACTGAAAAAAAAAAACACATTTAATCTAGAGTCCAGACTCTTGAAAACATTGACGAGAAAAAGGACTCTTGATTCAATCAGATTTAAGCATAAATGAAAAGGAAATCCGCTCAAATTAACCTACTGCTTGGTTTAGTTGGGTCACGCAACTAAACTAACTTCGCGATGAGGCTTAGGGTATCACGCGAAATTGAAGGCGCTTTGCTGAGTTCTAGCAGATCAGTTCTACAACTTGAAGGAAGAATGGGGCAGTCAGTAGACAAGGTACGAGTTTAAGCATTCTGATACATGGATTCTACACATTGGATCTAGAGTCCAGACTCTTGAAAACATTGACAAGAAAAAGGATTCTTGATTCAATCAGATCTAAGCTTAAATCAAGATAGTCCAGTAAACGAAGGGAAAAAAGAGGGGGTTTGATGAACAAATTAGTAACAAGCTAATTTTTCCCCCCATTGATAGTACCCATTGAGAGGACCATTTTCCCAAAAGTCCCCATCCCTACCCCCCTAGGGATTTTTGCTGGCCCCCCTCAAAGTTGAAAAATCCCCCTCTGATTCAAAGCGCTATAACTCAGACCCTAATGTAGCTAGACACCTCTAATTTTTTTTAAAATGTCCGTCTTGATATGTTCTTTAAGAAATTTTTAATAATCATGCAAATTTTTCCACGGAAAGCTGAAAATTTTGAAAAAATTCGCAAATTTTTAGAAATCGAATAGCCTCTTTCTCACAAAGAGCGTGATAACTTTTTTCTAACTGCAACTATGGACTTTTTGTTCATTAGAAACTTTGTAGGGAACACAATTTCCTTTCAATTGGTCCTCTTGAAGTAAGGATTCGGACAATGAGTGGGGTGGGAGAGGAGCCGAAACATGACGTAGTGCGATGTCGCGCGGCGCCGTGCCACACCCAGCGCTGAGCGGTAGGTACGCCTAGCGACCAGAGGGGCTGGCGATCGTCTTGATAGTCACATACTAAGTTAACTTCAATCGACATCGTTATATTTTTTCTGAGCATATACTGTGACTTGTGGCAAAAATTTTGCCGTACTTAGGAAAAAAGCCTCATGAAAGTTCGAATGTTGCCGAATTTTCTCTTATACGATATTTTGCTATATACCTACGTAAAATTATGAATATTTTTTCGATAGGTACCCTATCAGACACCGTAAACAAAACTGTGTATTCGATTCCCTGAAAATTTGCAAGAAAATTGCTCACAAGTTTGCCGGAAAATTCTTATTATATCAGAGGAAATTGGGCAACGTCCGAATGTTCATACGGCGTTCTTTCTTGGCATGGCAGTATTGCGTCGCTTCATTTGACTATGAACGGATTAAGATGGTGGCCGAAGCATCCTTAAAAACACGACATCTCGATGAAAAGACGGCGCCGAGCATTTTTTTCAGCATGCCGCTTTCACCACGCTTCCTAGGAAAAATGAATGGAAATATCCTATAGACAAAGTGCCGACCAGCGGTCAAGTTCCGAATCTGAGGGTAGGAACCAGGATGGCTCCAGGAGTCGGAGGATGTATTGTACACGGAGAAAAAAATCTCGTGCGTGGGACCCGAAGTTTAGGTCATATGGATCTCTGAAGTTTTCGGATTGAGCATCTGAACACTTAAGGTCTAGCTGCCGAAGTTCAGGTCTGACATCTGAAACTTCAGTTCTCACATCTGAAATACTTCGGTTTTCACATCCGAAAAATTTCGGTTCTCACATCTGAAGTACTTCAGATGTAAGAACTGAAGTTTTAGATGTCAGACCTGAACTTCGGCAGCTAGACCTTAATTAAGTGTTCAGATGCTCATTCCGAAAACTTCCGAGATCCATATGACCTAAACTTCGGGTCCCACGTGCGAAATTTTTTTCTCCGTGTATGAGGCGCGTACTGAAAATGACCGCGGTGGAAGGGTTCATTCTTCTATGCTGCAAGAGTGTGTGAGAAAATGCCGAAAAGATGGCCGAAACTTGCTACTTACGGAGATATTGTCTATATGTACGTATCTTGTGCTCTTAAGCGATACACTAAGCATTCATCTTTGGTTTTCGACGGTTTTCCTGCTTATTCAACCACAAAAGGTCAAGAAAAATTAAGAAGAGCAAAAAAAAAAAAAAAAAACATCAGCCACAATAAATTTCACTTTAGCAATGCAATGTAGGTACGAAAACGCAGGCTGAATTTCTCTCAAATTCTTAAAATAAGAAAAAGCTCATTGCAGCTGTCAGTGAGGAGCAGTTGAGAAAAGTTGGTGTCGAGGTGTTTATTGCAGAGGCCGATGCAGATCGGGATATTGTCTCGTCTGCCATTTTGAAAGCTGAGAGAGGAGAAACAGTTGTTGTGGTAGGGACGGACACTGATCTTACGGTTATAATGTTAATATTAATCAAGAGAAGGAAACTAAATATATTTTTCAAAATTCCTGGAACTTCAAAAAATCCTGGTACTCTGTATAATATCGTGAAACTAGTCGACGATTTTAAGCAAACTAGTTCTTTACTTCTTTTCGCTTATGCAATGACAGGATGCGACACCACCTCCGCTCTTTTCAGGACAAGTAAAATAAAAGCATACAACCTCCCATGGTTAATGATTCTTCTTTACAAAAAGATGTTCTAATTTTTAATGAGTCGATTGTTGATAAGGAAAGAATAGGCATAGTAAGCGAAAAATATTTAATTCATTTTTATGGGGGAGCCAACTTAACTCAAATTTTAGATGAGTGCCGCTTCATAATGTATTCAAGAAAAGTTGCTAAAATGTCCTTAAAATCTAAATGTGAGATGATGACTCTTCCACCAACATCATTAGCGGTGAAACAGCATAGCTTTAGAGTTTACTATCAAATTCAAGTTTGGCTTGGAAATAGTTCTCTCGACCCGAGAGAGTGGGGATGGAGGGAAGAAGAGGGAAGCGATGAAAGAAAATTTCTATTACCTATTCATTCTACATTAAATTTTGCGCCTGATGATGTTATATAGATGACCTACTGTAACTGTAAGTCTGGTTGCGGCACAAACTGTAAATGTTTTAAAAAAGGACTCTGTTGTTCAGCTATGTGTCGTAATTGTAGTGGCGGAACATGTAAAAATATATTACCAGCCGTCGAAGAATTTGAAGAGGACCATCTATAGGTTTTTGCCCGAAATAATTTTAAGTATCGTCTTGAACTTGCCAACAGCTAACTTTATGTGTCCATTTTCGTTATTTTATGTCATTATTGTTTTGTTACTGATAATTTTTACGATGATTGCTTTTATTTGCTGTTCAATTAATTTTAACCTGAAAATTAACGAATGCCATCAATAATAGACTACATCGCTTAAAAGGTGACATTTTTGTAATACCCATGTAGGCATTTTCTTTCGTATTAAATATTTGTTTTTGCTCTAATTTTTCGTAGAGCTGTGTGTTCTTTCATAAGTAAAACTATTAGGTAATTAAAGATATCCATAAATTTCCACCTCAATCTAATTCTATACTCATTTATTCCTCTTATTCAGTCATGTTTACTACTAACTAAATTTCAAAATGTTTCACTCTCAAAAAAATAAATAAAAAAAGGAAGGAAGCGAAAACACGTCCGAGTGGAAACAGCTTCATTCAAATATAATGTAATTATTTATAGCCAAACATATTGAAAAATTTATGGTTTTGAAAGATAAAATTTATCTGCAGTTCACAAGAATGTTGCCCTCTCAGAATTGAAGAAAAAAAAAATTCTAGGAGTGGGCTTTTTGAGAAACATGCCGCCATGAAGCATTGAGTTGGGGCGGTTCTATGTGAGTGCTGCGTGTTATTACGCTGCGCTGCGCCGCGCTGAGCCGCGCTCTGCCGGACTTTCACCCCCTTCTCATCCTCACCCTTTGCTCCTACCTTAACTTCCAATACACCATTTGATAGGAAATTGCGTCCTCTAAAAATTTTCATAAAGTATAAATTCCATTTTTTAATCGATAACGGAGTTATTCCGATTTATTTAAAAAAAAATAATTCCATTTCATAAATTTTGAATTTGTTTTAAAATTTTCTTAACGATCTCTTGATAAATTTTGATGACCAATGGTTTCATTTTAACGTACGTATCAATACGAACAATTTAAAAAAAAATTGAGGTGTCTAACTATAATAGGAGCCAAGTTACAGCAGTTTAATTGGAAGGGGGGATTTTTCAACTTTGAGGGGGGCTAGCAAAAATCCCTAGGGGGCTAGGAATGGGGACTTTTGTGAAAATACGCCCCACAGTGGGTATAATCAGTGGTAAAAATTTCAGCTTGTTACTAATTTGTTCCGCATAAATCCCTTCGTTTACTGGACTAAGAGTATTTTTTCTTGTCGATGTTTTTAAGAGTCTAGACTCTAGATCCAATGTGTTTTTTTCCGGTGCAGCGTAAGTTTTTGAAGAGAAAACGTACAACGTTTTTCACTAGTTCAGACACTGTCCGAAGGCTTATTTCTCAGAGGGATTATTCGTCGGAAAAACTCGGAATTTCAAGAAAGGATGCGGCAACAATGGTCATCAATATGTAAGTTGGTGCTGCGTTTCCCGGCGGCACCTAGATGGAAAGGGAAAAGCGGGATCTTACGGTAGTTTCCATACGCTAGTGCTCTCTTAATGTCAACTTTTTCTCTCTGGAGTTGCTCAATTTTTTATCCTCAGCCATGGGAGGGGAACAGTGGCCGTGCGACCGAAGTTTTGAAACGCTCTCAAGATGCGTATGAAAAATAAGACCATCAGCGTGCGAGCGAGGCACCGAACTTTCGCTACCGAGTCGATATCAACGCTGAAGCCCCTCCGTTGCTGCATGAGAGAGAATCACCGAATTTGTGTTAAAGCTTGTGAAAAACCAAAAAAATTACAGGATCGATTTAAGTTTCTGAAAGTTTCGATGAGAACCATAAAATAAATGAAACTCTCTATTTAATATCAACTGATTTTCAACTCTAAGAAAAGCATTGGAGGTGGTAGATCTATTATCTGATTCGTCACTTGATTTGAGACGCGCGAATGCAAAAGCTAACACTAAAACATTGCCAAAAATTTGAAGATCCAACGGTCAGAGCGCCAAAATTCTGATTGAATCAATCAAACTTTAAAAAGCTGACTAACAGCAACGGCATTGCCCATTTAAACAAACAAAGTATTGAAATCTTTTATTTCAAAAGAGTACCAGACTAGGTCAAACGGTTAAAATAAAATTTAAAAACTCACTAGTCGGAGAAAATTCGGAACTATCCGACGCGCGTTTCGACCCGTTGGATCATCATCAGGGGCGCGACTGGCATGATCTTCAGATATGTGGCGGTTGCTGGGCCTTTCTTTGTTGCTCTTGAAGCACAAAATAATTATATATCTGAGCAATTGAGCATGCTATGCAAAATTTCCTTCAATTTATGATGCACAAGTCGTCTTTTGTTCGGTTTTTTTGTCCCTCCCCCTTTCGCAAAAATAATTTTAAAGTTTGACTGCGAAGTGTTTAGTGAGCAATTCTGCTAAATTGCATGGGCTTTTGAACGAAAACGAGGACCATCCATCCGTCGGAAAAATGGAATGGGTCAGGGGACTTGACTTGAAACATCACAAGCCGAAATTACACGTATACGATTTACAAGTTTCACTGGCAAGACTGTGCCACAATTACGTCTAGTAAATTTTTATGGCACACCCCTATTCAAAATAGTATACTCTCTATCATCGAACCTAATCGTCACCCGTTCTGCCGCGATAGCAAAGAGAGCAGTAAGTGCATGCGGGGATGAACCTCGAGACACATAAAACCATATGCTAATCATGGCTCATACAGAAATACACCAGTGGCGTGGCGTGAATGATCGATTATCGATATTTCTCCATTTGAAGCCATGGTAAAGAATCGATTATCAAGGTGTTTGCTGCGAACACCCTGTATATTGATCCTTTTCCATAGGTTTGAATGACAGATCAATCGATATATCGCAAAGCACGCCACGCCACTGAAATGCACTTACTGCTCTCTTCGCTGCCACGGCAGCGTTGGCCCTACCCTCATGAGTATACAGTGATTAGGTCAAAGTACATCAAAAACAGTGGCGAGGCGTGAATGATCGATTATTGATACTTCCCTATTTGAAGCTATGGTAAAGAATCGATTGTGAAGGTGTTCGTTGCGAACATCCCGTTTATCGATCCTTCTCCATAGGTTTAAAAGGCGGAACCATCGATACATCGCAAAGCACGCCACGCAACTGATTAAAGAATTGTCCATACGAAGAACGTAGAGGAACATTACATGTTCTTTTTTCGCCTCAGGAATGCTTCGTATCTTAACGATAATGCGCTCGGAAAATGCACCGCCGTTATCTTAAGCGAGGGAGTTTGTAGAAGAGACTTAACCGCTTACGAGGTAAAGTGGGATAAAAAGTATCCTCCCCAAGTTTCCGAACTTAGAACAGAGCAGGGAAATACTTTCAAAGTTCTTAGTCAAGATTTTCTGCCAACTTTTGTCGCAATCCAGAATGGTGATGCGGAATAATCACCTTATACCCTGCTACAGAGGGATAAGGACAAACACCACGAAAATAAGTGGGTATGATAACTTGTTGGCGGTTTAAGGCAGCAGTATTGCTAGGTTGCATATTCTGCCGTGCCAAGGAGGAACATCGTATGAATATTCGAGCGTTGCCGAATTTTCATCGTAAAAATGTTTGTTTTTGCGGAAAGTTACGCATATTTTACCTTGAAATTTTCAGATGTTCTAAATATAATTTTGAACAGAAATGTCAGAAAAATTAAATGGAAAATATTCAGAATTTTCCTCGTAAATTCGTGTTTTATCAAAGGAAATTTGGCAACTCTCGAATTTTCATGAGGCGTTTTCACTTAGCACGCGGCTCTATTCGCGTCAAACGCACGACCTCTTCGAAATTTCATGTGCAAAACGATTAGCGCAACGAGAACTCTGCCGTGCTAAGGAAAAACGCCGTGTGAAAATTCAAGAGTCACTGGAAAAAAAACACATTGGGTCTAGAGTCCAGACTCTTAAGAACATCTACAGGAAAAAGTACTCTTGATTCAATCAGAATCTACCTTACATCAAGAACCAAGCTTCTTAATTTAAGCGGACTTCGTTTTGATTCAAGCAAAAATCCGATTGAATCAAGAGTATTATTTCTTGTCAATGTTTTCAAGAGTCTGGACTCTGGATCCAATGTGTTATTTTTCCAGTGAGTTGTCAAATTTCCTCCAAAATAACGAAATTATGAATGTTTTTTCTTGAAATTTTCAGATAATTTACATCTGATTGCGAGCATAGTTCTTTGAAAATTTGGAGGAAAAATCTTCACACGTTCCCCAGAAAATTCGTATTTTATCAAAGGAAACTTGGCAACGTCTGAAAGCTCAAAAAGCGTCTTTCCTTAGCACAACAGAATTATTTAAATCAACTTCTATCGAAGAATTTAACGTCTTTATTTAACAGTGGTTACGAAAAATTTGTATTTCACGCTCGCATGAAAAAAAAAGGTTTACTTGCATCAAATCATTCTTTAGTCGTGCGGCTGCATTTCCTTACATAAAATATAAATTTTTAAGGAAATCTGCGTGAATATTTTTCTCCGATTTTAATGGAATTTTATTCGCGATCAGATCTCAATTGGACCGCGTTTAACAGAGAGGAACCAAGCCACATCACCTATTGCTTGGTTTAGTTGGGTCACGCAACTAAACTAACTTCGCGATGAGGCTTAGGGTATCACGCGAAATTGAAGGCGCTTTGCTGAGTTCTAGCAAAACAGTTCTACAGCTTGAAGCAAGAATGGGGCAGTAGGCAACGTACGAATTTCAGTATTCTAATACTTATTTCTCGACCAAAATTTCACGTGGAACACGATTCGGAAAATGAGAATTACTAATTTTGATCGAAATACTAACGTTTCTTTATGTATAAACTAGTCGTGATTAGCTCGCTTTGCGAGCTGACACGTCTAGCCGGGGAGTGCCCCTGGACCCCAGTTCTACGCTTCGCGACGAACTTGCGACTCGCTCCGCGAGCCGCCACCGCCCCGCACAGTTTTTAACATTGATGAGGAGACAACATCTATGTCTTAATCTTCTTTTTCACCAAGTTTTACAGAAATTGATGTTCTGGGAGTCCGGACCGCGTTTTCGTGCGGGGCCGCCATCTTGGATTTGGAAATGTTGAAAATCTGACCAAAAATGCGAGTTTTCCGTCAAAATACACCTCCTAATGCCGAATTTCACAAAAATCGATGGATCGGAAGCCAAGATAACAACTTAGACCACGATCGCCATTTTTGATTTTTGGATTTTGAAAATCGGACCGAAAATTCTAATTTCCCGTCGAAATACACCTCCTAATACCGAGTTTCACAAAAATCGATCGATATCAGGAAGCGATGTAGCATTTTAGACCACGATCGCCATTTTTGATTATTGAATTTTGAAAATCGGACCTAAAATTCTAATTTCCCGTCGAAATACACCTCCTAATACCGAGTTTCACAAAAATCGATCGATATCAGGAAGCGATGTAGCATTTTAGACCACGGCCGCCATCTTGAATTTTTGAATTTTGAAAATCTGACCAAACATTCGAGTTTCCCGTCGAAAAGTACCCCCGGATACCAAGTTTCACGAAAATCGATCGAACAGGAGCCGACTTAGCATTTTAGGCCACGGCCGCCATCTTGGATTTTGAAATTTTGAAAATCTAACCAAAAATTCGAGTTTCCCGTCGAAAAGTACCCCCGGATACCGCGTTTCACGAAAATCGATCGAACAGGAGCCGACTTAGCATTTTAGGCCACGGCCGCCATCTTGGATTTTGAGATTTTGAAAATCCGACCAAAAATTCGAGATCCCCGTTGAAAAATACCCCCGCTTACCAATTTCCTCAAAAATCCGTTGAAAAATACCGCCTAAAACCTTATATTTCGTCTTTAAGGCAGTGACGTCACGCAACAGGATTGAACCTGTTCGGCGCGATGCGCGTTAACAACCGCGTATCTCCTATGTAATACTATATGGAGAAACAACTTTTCGCTCTTGCGGGCGTCCTAAGCAGCGGATTTGAGTGGGAATAATTTTAATCAACTTCTCATTACAATAGCTGAGCGTGTACCAATTTTAAAGGAAATCGCTTCGGCCAATTTTTATCTAGGGGGGGCATAGTGAGTGGGAACAGCAGCTTTATATAGAGTAATAATAATAATAATAATAATAATAATAATAATAATAATAATAATAATAATAATAATAGAAACTTCCAGTTTAAGGAAAAATCATTATCTACTCGAGTTACAGTGCACACTAAACTCAACGCGTTTGGCGAAAAGGAACCAAGCCACATCAGCTGTTGCCAATTTTTAGTTGCCAATTTAAAGTTGTAGAACTGATCTGCTAGAGCTCAGCAAAGCGCCTTCAATTTCGCGTGATACCCTATGCCTCATCGCGAAGTTAGTTTAGTTGCGTGACCCAACTAAACCAAGCAATAGGTGATGTGGCGTGGTATACACATTTTACGAGAAAACGTTTGTGCAGAATCCTTTGAAACTTGTGTAGAATTCGCTTCGTACTATCAAAAAAATCACTGAACTTTGCACAAAAATCCGGACAGAACTTTCCATGTAAAAAATTAAATTTCACGAGTTAATTTGGCAAGAGCTGATGTGGCTTGGTTCCTTTCTGCTAAACGCGGTCCAATTCTTGTAACATTTCTAGACGCAGTAGTGCGGATTTCTCGGAAACCAAACAGAGCAAGATTCAACGACATTTGAATCAGTGAGAAGAGAAACACACCAAACTCGGTAACTCGAAAATACTCAATTTCCATTAAAGGCAGTTATTTTACATAAAGGTCATTGAAGTTAGCGCGTCCGTTCCAACTTGGACCTTTAAAGCGGCCATAAGTACTTGTCTTTCGGCAGCAAAAATATTTTTCTTAAACTAACTTCTTCACCTACGGTTCAGTTTTGAGTGTGTCTTAATTATTTTCATTTTTTCGAGTTGGTGTGTTTCCGTTCTCACTGATTCATTTTCCGATAGACATATAGATTGCATTTTGCAAAAAGGAACCACTAGCATTGCAATGATTGTGCAACTTCATCCTTTGCAATAAAATTGTGGAAATCGTGAAATACTATGAAATTTATATGGTAAATTTTGTCTTAAATTGACAGTTTCTAGTGAGTAAAATAGAAAATATTAATGGATAATCAGGTTTTTCCTCCAAGACAAAAGAAGTTGCACAATCTTAGCAACATTGCAGTGCTAGTGGTTCCTTTTTGCAGAATGCAATCCAAATATCCGGACAGCCCTTTTCCGTGTAAAAGATTAATTTTCACAAATTAATTTGGCAATAGCTGATGTGGCTTGGTTCCTTTCTGCTAAACGCGGTCCAATTCTTGTAACATTTCTAGACGCAGTGGTGCGGATTTCTGGGAAACCAAACAGGGCAAGAGTCAACGACATTTCCCGATAGACATATCAACAAGGGGCGGTATGGGGCACGGAGGTGCTCTTGACTCCCTTCAGTGTGCGTGCACCACCCGCACCCGGCACCTGCAATTTCGATGTCAATTTTAAATGACTTCGCAGCCACTCCTCGCGCTTTGCGAATTTGCTTGATTTAATTTAAATTGACGCAGGAGCGGTGGCAGAAAGTTTGCATAATATCGGACAGGAATTTATGCAAACTGGCGCTGGCGATGCACTAAACGACAAGACCGGTTGCGGGTCGGTTATTCGATCTCCCGGAAGCTACACCCTCTGAATAATGTAAATCTTTTAATTATCGAGGCTCTCCCGCCTAAAGTCTGAATATCACCTGTCCCCCCCCCCCCGAGCCCGCCCTCCCGCCTGAATAATCCATCCAATTAAAAATTAATGCATCGCTTGCTGCGTTAAATATAGAACAGTTCTCTTCATTACTTCAATTTCATCACGCGCCCACTTCCCTCCTTCTCGCCCCGATTCACCCCAAAACGACGGTGTAAACTTCTTAGCCGAGACCTCAGCCTGTCCGCGCCGTCTTACCGCCCGCTCGTTACTTCTCATTTAAAAAGTCGTCATCTTTTGTTCTTCGCCCCTCTTCCCCCCGATAAACAAAAGATATGAGCAGCTCATGTCCCTGGTTTGGTCCTAATGGACTGATTTAGTGGCTACGTCATTCGATGTGATATCGAACCCTTGGTTCAAAAGTAAACAAACACAGAATCTTGTTTTGATTCGCGCGCTTTTCACCATGGTGGTAAAATGCGTCCAAGTGTTTTTTACAATCGAAAGTTCTCCTATTTAATGAGCCTTCGATTGATTTAAGACCGGTCAATGACTACATTGCGATAAATTAATACGATGAACTCGTGAAGAATTCGTTCACGAGGTTATGTTAGTTTGAGTTGGTTTGAGCCTAGCGTCCGGTTCGAATTTAGTAACTTTGTCATTCGATATAATATCGATATTTTGGTTCAAACCAAAACAAACTGACATAAGCTCATGTACGAATTATTCATGAGTTAACTGTGTTAATTAATTAAAATTTAGTAGTTGACCGGTTATAAATCGTTTAAAGACTCATTAAACACGAGAACTTTCGATTTTAAGAAACACTTGGGCGCATTTTTCCACCATTGCGCAAAGGGCACGAATCAGAGACAACATTTTTCAAATGCTGACATCGAAGTCGGTGATATTACAAATGCCAGGGATTTGTGGCGAAACATCTGGTTTTTGCTTTTTATGTTTTTCAGCCTCAGCGTCCCCAGATTTGATTTTTGGGTATATATTTTTGAGATTTACTTTAAATTAACTTCTATCCATATAAATGTATTAAATTGGGTAACGTAGTTTTGTGAAGATAATTTACACGCGTCTTTCGTGAACAGCTACATACGCAAAACGTTTCATCTGGATGTGGTGAGTCAATAAACTTATAGATGCGCTAAGAATGGTGACGTCACCTTAGGGATTCAGCATTACATCAAATTGGATCCAAACATCAACAAAGATATAACCTCTTTCAATGTTACCAACGAAAAGAAATCGATAAACATCGCTTTTCCATGCACTGAAAAAAAATTCGCGGCGTTTTTATGAAGGTCCGTTGGTACCTTTACCATCTTAATTTTTTTACCAATTATTGGTAATTTTACCAAGACAGACTGGTAAGCTTACCTAAAAACCCGTATTTTTACTGTTCTTTCCAGGTAAGGGTACCACTTTCATTGGTAATCCATTCCCGGTAACTTTGCCATTTTATCTCGGTAATACTACCACAGTCGATAAAAAATATTGGCGTTATTACCAAGGCCCAGTAAAAGTACCGAGAAAGTTCAATAATTTTACCGAGATTTCTCAGTAAAATTACCAATTCCATAAATGGTAATTTTACCGAGAAAAAACCGGGATCAAATAGAACCCTGAATTCTTGGTAATTTTACCCTTTTCTTGGTAAATACACCGAGATTTTTTTTTCAGTGTGATACGGATCGGGAGAACGGGAGCAAAAACTACTTTTTAATCGCAACTCCATTAGTACCGAAGTGACAGAGAACACACTCATTAGAGAGGCGCTAAGCCGGCAGATCCTTCAAACCTCCGAATGTAACAAGAGAGCCTGTCACTTTAACCAACCGAAATTGAGAAGCCAGGGTCGTTAGCTCAAAATGTTTGATCTTCCTCACCGGAAGTGGACGAACATGTTAAATTCCCGGAAGCGGCGGCGGCGCGCCGGAGCGATAAACCCTTTAGGTTTCCACGCGAACCTTTTAGGTTTCCACACGATCGCGCCCCGTTTTCGTGAAAAGGCGCCCCTACTTAGCCGGAGATAGCTTCCACCCGTCTGGGTCCAGACGCAGCCAACCTCAATCCCCGCCCGATAAGCTGATGGGATCGCGGGATCCTCAATTAGGTTTGTTTAATGAAATGATGCCGTTTTACCGGTCGCATTCCCGCATCCAGAGTGACGCTCTTCGATAACTTTCGTCGGAAACGGTCTCGTCAAAATGTCACTTGCGGAAATTCCTAGATGCGCAGAATCCGACACTACACTGGAAAAAAAAAACACATTGGATCTAGAGTCCAGACTCTTAAAAACATCGACAAGAAAAAATACTCTTGATTCAATCGGATTTTTGCTTAAATCAAGAACAAAGCCTCTTAATTTGAGCGGATTTCCTTTCGATTTAAGCTTAAATCTGATTGAATCAAGAGTATTTTTTCTTGTCAATGTTTTCAAGAGTCTGGACTCAAGATCCAATGTGTTTTATTATTCAGTGCATGTTCATTTTTGAGCTCTAGGGATAACGGTAAATGGACGAGTAGACAAGGTATTTTAAGCATTCTGATTAGTGTTTTTTAACCAAAATTTTACGTAAAATACGATTTGCGCAACGAAAAATCCTGGCCTTAACTCCTGACTTACCACGTTGTTCACTTTTAACTGGCCTCCTTACTCGTTTGCTGGATCAGATACGATGGTCTCAGCAGAGCTCGTCACCGTAACCGTGTGGATATAAGCGCAGCGGTGAGTACTCAAAGCGTCAAAACCCCTTCACATACGTGCGTATGCAACACGGACATCCATAGAGCTCGAATAGTTGCATCCAGGCGCTATAATGAACTGCTGGTTCTCGCACGCCGTAACTTTATTCCAGCATCCCTACTGGACAGATGAAGAGGATCGCATTCAGCAAAACGGAACCAACGCAATTACAGTGTTTTCAAAATCGTGCAAATTTCTCTTTCCTTTTAAAAATATTTAATATACGTACAGTATTCAAATTTACACCATCACTGTTCTTTAAAATAAACAGTTTTTTGGTGGGAGGAAAAAACTATTTGCTTATCTGGGTGATATATTAGATAACTATGAAGAAGCAACATTTTTACGACACTGTTAGCACGCTGGTTCCTGTTAGCTAAATGCGATCCAAGTAAACCATTGCCGATTTTCATCGTGACACTGTCAATTTTCTGTAGAATCCATCTGTTACGTTTAAAAGTATTACAGCGTTGCCGTTCAAAAATAGATGTGCACGCAGAATTCATAGTGTTGCCTTTAATTTACTTTAAAGCGTCGTCTTTTTATGGTACCCCTCTCCTTTTGGAAAAATTCTTTCGACATTTAAATGCGAAATATTCACATAACAATCCTGATACATTGCACGGGAATTTCGAACAAAAACGAGGACCTTTCGCTTTTTAAAAACATGGAATGCGACGGAAACGATCTATATAACATCTCGAACCAAAGTTACACGTTAACGATATCCTAGTTTTGCTGGCGAAACTTAAACGCTTTTTTCAAATACTCTAAAATGGACGCGTTTAGCAGAAAGGAACCAAGCCATATCAGCTATTACCAAATATAATTGGGCAGTTTATTTTTTTATATGAGAACGTTTATGTCGATTCCTATGAATTTTTTAATGTATTTGATTCGTATTATGCAGAAAATTCACTGAAACTCGCACACAAATCCGCACAACAATTCTCATGTAAGAAATTTTCCGACTGTAAGTGCCCTATTAAAATTGGCAATAGCTGATGTGGCTTGGTTCCATTCTGCTGAACGCGGTCCAAATATTCGAAAAGTTTTTTAAGAATTGGACTTTTGCTAAGAATATTTTCGTTTATAAATCGTTAAAAATAGTGTCAAATTCAGCAGAGCAGTAAACGTGCTGTATTCTCAAATTATTTTGAAAGTATTTTAGGTATATATTTGATTTTACAGGGTCTCCGACGAGTAGTCACTGTATTCTAAAATTATTTTGAAAGTATGTTAGATATATATTTGATTTTACAGGGTCTCCGACGAGAATCACTGTATTCTCAAATTATTTTGAGAGTATATTAGATATATATTTGATTTTACAGGGTCTCTGACGAGTAGTCACTGGCAGGTTTTTTTTATATTTGGAGTCTCTGAAATGCAAGTAATTTTGCCGCTTGAGCACGGTTAGGGGTAATCGATAACAGTTCAACGGTTGGATGCGCCTGGAACCCTTTGAGGGGAGGGAATTGGCAGAGATCCACTCCTGGGACCAGTGGCTGTAAGTTTTGTGATCGGAGTAAATGGGAGGACATATAGCACGGCTATTTGCTTCTGAATATCGGCACCAATCCGTGGCCGGTCCAATCCAAAAGACCTCAGTCACAAATCACCTCGATTGTTAGAGTCTGAGGGATCGTATATGTAACAGTCCCTTTGACCCTTGTTAGCTTGAGTGAGGCCCATCCCATATAGTTAAGGTGACCAAGAGGCATCTCAAGCAAAGTATTAATTCTCTGAGTCTTTGAAAGCTCCTCGTAAACTAAAGTATAATACTGTCGTGATAGCGAGGAGAGCCATGAGCGCAAAAACAAGGTTCAGGGTTGCCACAGAATTATGAAAATGAAATTTCCTGACATTTCCCTGATTTTCCTGACACATTTTGGTGAAACTCCTTGACGATGGAAGAAATACTAGATGGTTAAAAAGACATAATTAGAAACAGTTTTCAGGCAAAATTCGTCATTCGAAACGTCAAACCCATTCTAACAAGCAAATAAAGGTGACCTAACAATTTTTCCCTGACGTTTTAAAAGTCCCTGACATTTCCCAGTTTTCCCGATGGCAACCCCATACTTTTTCATCTGTAAATTCCCTGACGTTCCCTGACTTTTCCCTGGATAATTATGCAGGGCAGCGCAAGATGACTGAAAGCTGTTCTTCTCGCTTAAACTGGTTTTCGTCTTGCAGGAAGGAACTACTGATTCTCACCATCCACAAAAGCAGTTATCTGCATATGGAAAGTAATGGAACGTATACTATTTCTAAAATTAGTTAGAAATAGTAGTACTTCTTGCAAAATGTAGTCCGACTAAATTTGCAAACGGTGTCGAGGGTACAATAATAGTGCCCTGTTGTCAGGTTGCGCCGAACTTAGCTGGCTTCTATTTGCCACTTCACTACTGCCACTTCACGGAGACCGTTTATTATTGAATAAAGTTCAATCGGCTCCAACGCTGATGCCAAATAACGAGAGAATATCGATTGAATTTTAATTTATTGCACGTGTCGACACCAATTCTTGGCAAAATTTGGCGACAACGGCTACTTCAGCGTTGTCAAGTGGTATACGAGTGCATTATTTCAATGATAAAATACGAATAAATTGTTCAGGTTCTTAATTCGGGTGGCCGTTCTTCCGTTTTAAGCGGCTATTGTAACTAACTTTTTCACCTGAAGATGTATGCTGTAATCAGTGTTCGAAACTCACAGGCGCCAACGCGCCTAAAAAATCGGCCAAGGCGCCTAAAAAATGAAGGCTCTATGCCAATGTGGCCCCTAAAAATTGCCCCCGAAAAATCCGAATATTCATATAAGGTGATTATTTGAAACTTGCAGCACTACAAGTAAGACTTTTTCTATTCTTCGCGATTTCATCCTTAGTGCTTTTGTCTTCCCTAAGTTACAGCTTCTTACTAGATCTGTTACGAAAACATCTTGCGACTAACTTCTCACTAAATGCGCCGTAATGTATAGGCAAAAAGTCAATTTGGCCCCTAAAAAATCTTCAACGGCGCCTAAAAATCCGGCTTGGTGCGCCACATGGCTCCTAAAACTCAAAGGTGAGTTTCGAACACTGGCTGTAATTTATGCTGTGAAATGACAGGGGCATTTTTATCTCATGATTATTTTTCCTCCCTGAATTTTGAAGCTAAAAAACAGGAAGCTACACTATACTGAGGATAAAGACGTGGCGTGCTTTGCGATGAATCGATCGATCTCCCATTCAAACGTGTGGAAAAACAGGGTGTTCACAGCGAACACCTTAAAAATCGATTCTTTACCATAGCTCCAAAAGAGGAAATATCGATTAATCGATCATGCACGCCTCGCCACTGACTGAGGGTGATCCTGCTTATTTCCAAAACGTGGCCATAGTTGCCTTCCTCTTTCGATCATAACAAGATTCGCAAGAGATAGCAGTCCCTCGTTCTTCAGTGTGAAAAGCACTGGGGAAAAAAACACATTGGATCTAGAGTCCAGACTCTTGAAAACATTGACAAGAAAAACGTTGGGTTCACTGATGCGGTTTACGAAGACCCAAAACGTTATAGACCTCTCGGCGGGACTTTAACTTAATATTTCCCCCCTTTTCAATTTTCAACTTAATATTGACCCTCCCCCCCCCCTTTCAGTCTAATACTGGTACTCATTGGAGCTAAAAAAAAAAAAAAAAAAAAAAAAAAAATTACTCTGATCGAAATTTTTGGAACTTTTTGGCTTCACTGGAAAAAAAAAACACATTGGATCTATAGTCCAGACTCTTGAAAACATTGACAAGAAAAATACTCTTAATTCAATCAGATTTTTGCTTAAATCAAAAGGAAATCCGCTTAAATTAGGAAGCTTGGTTCTTGATTGAAGCAAAAATCCGATTGAATCAAGAGTATTTTTTCTTGTCGATGTTTTTAAGAGTCTGGACTCTAGATCCAACGTGTTTTTTTTTCCCAGTGAGGTGCGCCGCGAAATCAATTCTCGTCACAGCTTTTCTTGTAAGATTAAATCCAGGAGGTAAAGTCGTTACCGGCTATCCATAACTTTTTTCACATCCCGAAGGCGATTTGGCACGGCGAGGAAACATTAATAATCTCATGATAATAATTTTACCGGCAAATTGCGAGCAGGATTTAACACAAGGCTCCGTTCCAGCCGACAATCCTCAGAGGAAAGTTTCCTAGGTGTTCTACAATGAGGTCAGTTTTTCCCCTGTTGTCATATGCGAGCACGAACAAAATAGAGTGTCAGAATCCCGCTTAGTATTGCAATTCTTTCTCTATTTGCAAGGTACTGCCGAATATTTTACAGTGCTTTTTTGAAAAATGCTGGCGAATCATGTTGGGTCCACACCATTTCGCGGGGAAAACAAATCCAAGAAGTTTGGCACTGTGAACTTTAGAAAAGTGAACCAAAAAGCCATGGCCCGCCAAGTGCATCGATTCACTTAAAGAGGTCGGACAAGAAATTTTTGACTAAAAATGCCAATTTTGACGTTTATTTAGTAACATTTTAAATTTTGTGGGGTGCCTTTAAAGGAAAATTTCACGAGGAAATCAATGGAACCACTATTAAAACCTCAAAGTTTAGTATGAACGGAGTTATGAGCTTAAAAACTTTCCAAATTTTGTACGACCTCTCCTATCGATTCGATCCACCGTGCGGCGTTTTGATGTCGTCTTGGATTTTGCGGGATGCTACGTTGGGTTCACTGATGCGGTATACGAAGACCCAAAACGTTATAGACCTCTCGGCGGGACTTCAACTTAATATTTCCCCCTTTTCAATTTTCAACTTAATATTAACCCCCCCCCCTTTCAGTCTAATACTGGTACTCATTGGAGCTAAAAAAAAAAAAAAAAAAAAAAAAAAAAAAAAAAAAAAAAAAAATTACTCTGATCGAAATTTTTGGAACTTTTTGGCTTCACTGGAAAAAAAAACACATTGGATCTATAGTCCAGACTCTTGAAAACATTGACAAGAAAAAACACTCCTGATTCAATCAGATTTTTGCTGAAATCAAAAGGAAATCCGCTCAAATTAAGAGGCTTGGTTCTTGATCGAGGCAAAAATCCGATTGAATCAAGACTATTTTTTCTTGTCGATGTTTTTAAGTGTCTCGGCTCTAGATCCAATGTGTTTTTCCCAGTGAAAGATAACTCTAAGATTGTTGGAATACTATGGCAGGTTGGGTGAACAAACGGCTGAGAACTCCGGTCGTTTATACATTTGTTGTTTTGTTTCTATGGCGGATTTCGCATGCGGAACTTTACTGATCAATCATTGTATGAAAAATAAATGGAAGAAAAAAAATAAAGTTGATTTTTCTGCTGACTTGGAAAAATCTACTTGGAAGCATCAGAGATACCCTCTGTCGAGTGTTAAATTAAAATAAACGAATAAACTTGACTCACCGACGATGATACTAAATTGAACTACACAACTCAATATTTTATGTCATTTAAAGTTGAAGATGTTTCTTACCTGCAACAAACAAAGAAAAACAAATTCATATTAATCAAAGTCAAAATTACGCTGAAATAGTAGAAGCGAAAAAGAATTTTTTGTCGATGTTTTCAAGAGTCCGGACTCTAGATCCAATGTGTTTTTTTTCCAGTGTTTGTTTTCCCCGCGAAATGGTTTTGACCCGACACCATTTTTCCACCTTGCTACATATAGTTCAGGTCATTTCTTAGTGTTTTTTTCTTTTTTTTTTCTCGCTAATGAATCTAGTGGATAATCAATTTTGGGCAAGGCGGATCAAGGGCACTCAAACCACGGAAAAAGTGTTAGGCGTTATCGAGTAATATTTTGGTACCATTCCAATTTATTGGATGATTTAGGCTTTCCAACTGATTGTGGTACACATAGGTTCGGAACATACTTTATTGAGGCACAACCACAACAAATTGGAAATGCCTATATGTATTATACAACAACCCCAACCCCTGTTTTCCCGTAAATCCAATCTAGAGGGACCACATTTTTCAATGGGAAATCAATATTTTTGGCTCATTTTAGAAACATCATACATGCCATTGGTTTTCCTATGCAGAAAGGTGCTTTTATGGAAGAGCCAGGGACAGTGTTTCCTTATTGCGAAATGTAATCCAAGTGATCCACCTTGCTGCTCTACGGTCTAATGATATAATTGAAATTTATAGACAAACCCAAAGACACAGATGATGAGAGGAAAATGGAGCAATTTCATAGGTTGAAACGGGTAGTTAGTATACGCTAAGGCGAAAAAGATGGGCTAACTATGGGGTCTCACATGGGCTGTCGTTATTTGGGTCTATCAGTTCCCTCCTATGTCCATTTTAACCACTTGCTCCCACCAACAGGATCGTTCCATTTTCCCGTTATCTTATTTGTCCATAGCTTTGTCCATCGATTTCAGCAAACAGTCCACTGCACCATTAAAGTAATTGTTAACGTATACACGTATTTACATGCGGACACTGTGAATCAACAATAAAAGCTCGAGAAAGAGCAAAAAAAAAGGATTTTCATAAAAATATTCGTACAGAGTGGATTATCCATAAATCCGAAAAAAATCCAAGGGTCCGGCAATACCGCCTTTACGCTAAGATTAATCGGGGCTTTTACAGCCTTTTACTTCATCGCATGTCTCTTATTTAATTATTTTAAGTGTTGCTTCAAACTACTGCTCAGCAGTGTTCAGCCCCCCTCCTTCAAGCCGGCGCCATTCTTGCTTTCTAATATTTTATAATTTTCACAAGCTCAAACCGCAGTGGCATAATAATGACTCATTTTGCGCAGTCTGGAGAGAGACCCCGCCCCTATCTCCGCACCTCAGCGAGGGGATTTGCTTTGGTTTTATTTATCATTTTCCTCCAAGACGCTGCGAGTCTCTCGAAGTTATTCTGCACTGCTGCGAATCTACGAACCTGATATTCTTATTTTACGATAAGAGTTGTTTCTAATTTTCGAGCTTTTATTCAAAGTAAGGATACATTGATTGCCAAAGTGCGAAACCACATATCTCCATCGCAGTGTTTTAAAATGTTCGCTCCTGTTTCGTTTTCCAGGAAAAAACAAGTCGAGCTGATAGTTCGGAATGTTTACGGAATATTCTGTTGACAGAGAGGAAAATTCAAGGGAGCCTTAGGAAATTACGTTGTTCAATTCTAGAAAAATAAAAAATAGAGTAAGTCAGGAAGTCTTAAACGTCGCAAACGGAAATTAGCGGCTCCGCATATCGGCTATCGATATTAACTGGAAGATACATTGGATTCCTCTGAAAAAATTACCCGTTTTTTTTTCAAGATTACTTATTTAACTTCTAGACTGCCATTAAAAAATCAGTGCTATTTCCGGACTGTTAGACACCCTGTCTAAGGGTTTCAAAAGTTTTAGGGCATCGATGTCCCTGTTATCAGTTAAGTCGTTTGTTTTCCTCGGATCTTGCCCACCATCATGTAGGTCTCGGGTTTTTTCTGCGATATTTTTTAATTTTTAATTTATTTTCCGATCGAAAATGACTCAGTTTTGACTCAGTCTCAGGTTTTCAGCGTTGTATTTACAGCCTTGTTTCCTATTTTTCCTCTTGTTTATTTACAGGTTTCAAAAGAGTGCACTGGAAAAAAAAACACATTGGATCTAGAGTCAAGACTCTTGAAAACATTGACAAGAAAAAGGACTCTTGATTCAATCAGATTTAAGCTTAAATCAAGAAGCAAGCCTCTTCATTTGAGCGGATTTTCTTTTGATTTAAGCTTAAATCTGATTGAATCAAGAGTATTTTTTCTTGTTGATGTTTTTAGAGTCTGGGCTCTAGATCCAATGTGTTTTTTTTTTTTTTTTTTTTTTTTTTTCCCCAGTGAAAGGATTGGAAGTTTTGGAAAAGTGCTTGTTAGTTCACTGAGGCAACGTCTGGTCGCCGTCTGGTTGGACAGAACGGGAGAGGGGGGGCGTGAAAAAATAGGTGAAAGAATATTTTGCGCGAAGACGTAGACGGGTAATGTGCAACATCTTGGAGCTGGAAACTTTTTAGTGAATTAAAAAGAGGTTCTTCGTCGCGGAGCGGAGGGCGGAGCCGTCGATCGTATTTATGCTAAAAGGAACTATGTTGCACGTAAGCCTTGTGCACATAATTCCTTTTAGCATAAATACGTCCAGTTGTAAAATTCACCCGGCGAGGAGTTGGGGAGCGCTGAACGGAGCGAGCGGCGAGACGGTGATTTACCCGTTTTACATACCGGAATAATGGTAGTCTAACGACCGGTTTCGGATCGAGCGGTCGAGCCGCTCGATCTCGTTTCCTCGCGATATCCTCGAAACAACGCAACGGGAGGAGGTGACAAATCCGCCGTGCTGAGGAAAAACGCCGTATGAGCCTTCAAGCGTTGCCAAATTTCCTTTCATGAATCACGGATTTTCGGGAAAATATCTAAAAGTTTTTCATCCAATTTTCCAAATAATGGAGATGCTGCATATGTGAGGAATTTGCGATTTGATTGTTGTTTATTATGTGAAAGTTCGCGAGAAACACGATGGTGCCACTGGTTTTCTCTGAAATCAACTCTCAAGTTTAAAAAAGCTCTCAAGTTGAGGCCAAAATGGAGGGGATATCCCACGCTATCCTGAGAGTCCACATCTGCATCAAGACAAACTATCCATGCAAAGATAGGGAGCAAGTACATTAGCAGTGATTCCGTGTTTTCAGTTTTCGAGTCCCCAAATAAAGTGGCAGCCCTGTCAATGTATTTGCTCCCTATCTTTGCATGGGGTGTTTTTCTTGATGTAGAGGTGCACTCTCAGGATAGCGTGGGACATCCCCTCCATTTTGGCCTCAACTTGAGAGCTTTTTTAAACTTGAGAGTTGATTTCAGAGAAAACCAGTGGCACCATCGTGTTTCTCGCGAACTTTCACATTAGAATCAATAGTCAAATCGCGAATTCCTCGCACATGCAACATCTCCATTACGTTCGCAATTTCACATAAATTTCCTGAAAATTCCGAGGAAAAATGTCCATAGCTTCCTTCAAAACTGAACTGATCGAAGGAAATTTGGCGAATCTTGAATGTTCATACGGTGTTTTTTCTCAGCACGGCAGAAATAATGTCCCGTCCCTCAGCGAGCAAATTTGCGAGCGTACGAGGGTGGAGTTAAGGCGTAAAGACATACTCATACCATCCTGCTCACACATTGAAGCAATGGGGGATAGCACCCGGTACTTTCGGCCTCTGAGCCCGGAACGGAGGGTATGTCTATGGCCCGTAACTTTTTCAGTGTAGTGGTTTTTCTGTGCCTGAACACAATGCAACAAAAAATTATTTTAAGCCACTTACACCTGCAATTGATCCGACCGCGCTCTCCAATCCAGCCCCTTCCTCCTCCCCCCCTCCCCCCAAAAGAAAAACAAGACGATGGTTCCAACGTTAAGACGCTGAAGAGCGTTCACCGTAGCACCTCGTCAGTATGTAAAAGTTTTCAAAAAAGCTTTCGTTTACCCATCGCTGAAACCCTCGAACTGGAAAGAGAGACATGACGTCATCTGTACCGCGGCCGCTTTATTTCCGTTAATCACGAGAGAAAAGCGACCGCAGTAAGTATAACTTTATTAAGAATGATTATAACTACAAGTATCAAAATTCTTGAGGCGCCGTTGAATGAAGGTGGGCTCGGAGTTGAATGCGTGCGTTCGGACCATTTCGGCCTCGATTTACTGTTTTTCTCCGGCGCAACTTTAAAAAGCTCCGGATTTTTACTCCGTCCGGACACGCACTGCGGACTTGTGCACACGGTAATGAGCCGCCCTACAATATGGACAGAGATCCCGTTTTTATGGAAATTGAGATTGTCCGTAATCGGGATCATCGTTTCAAAAGTTCATCGCCGAGCGGCCTGGCAGGGTTCACCGGAGCAAATAATCCATGACGAAGCTGAAAAGAATGTTCTCATGATTTTCTTTGGTGGGGGGGGGGGGGGGGGCTGGATTGGAGAGCGCGGTTGGATCAATTGCAGGTGTAAGTGGCGTAAAATAATTGAGCGTTCACCACGTTATATATAGTAGTTATGGTTATATATAGTAGTTGTGGTTATATATAATAGTTGGAGTTCCAGGATTCGAACTTTCTTTGTTCCAATTTCTCCCACTCCATGACCGTCAAAAGTTCTGGGATTCTTCCTAGATTTTTTCGAAAGTTCCGGAAAATGCAAAAGATCCGGATCATTTGAGGAGTGTCGAAAGTTCCGGGAAAAATCCAGGAAAATCTCAAAAGTTCCAAAATTCGATACTAGTACCGGGAAATGGAAGCACTGTCGGGAGGTGATGATCTTATATTTTGGTAGTTACAATTAGAGTACCTGAATAGCGAGAGTATAGACAGATGCGAAACTCCGAAAATTCATCAGGCCTTCACCGATGCCTTTGCGAATAAAATTAGGGCCCAGAAATGCAGCCAACCTATGAATTTCAATTATCCAGAGCGATTTACTGATACAATTGTTACGAAACATCGTTTATAAAGCACGTATTTGACTTAAGTTTTGCATAAATTTACTAATTTTTGCGGATGAACGCTCATTTATGTACATTCTTGGCCATCTTGGTTAGAATTGGAATCTGCAGACTGGCAGTGAAATTTTGCGCTTTAGAAGTTGGTTAGAAGGGTGGCTGCACTTTTGGGCCCTAAGCCCTCTAAGAAGCGATCTGTCTCGCTATATAGGTACTCTAGTTACGATCATTTTTCTCGTGAAAGTCAACCTGGACTAATCCCCGGAAAAAAGCTCGCGGATGAGGTGAGTGACGCAATTTTTCGAGACGACGCGGTTAAATTATTTAAGGGATAGCCGACGCCGAGGAGGTGGGCGGGCGGAGTCGTCGCTCCTTTGACGTAAAGCCATACCTCTCTCTTGACTTGAGCCCTGAAAAGCATGGAGTTATACGGAGAGCAGGGCTCACGTGGGAACCGAGATACGCCCTCAACGTCAGAGGAGCGAGGGAATGAAGCTCGGAGTCCTAAGACCATCACCACCGTGGCCACCTCTTGAATTGCAGGTCGGTTGAATAATTCGCTGAGTATAATTGCGTTTTGTCCACTCTGAAACGTCACAAAATAAATTATTCCTCCCGGTGTTGCCGGTAAAGGGCAAATGCGCTCGTGACACATCTGCCGGAAATTAATGATTTAACAAAATGACTATTATTTATTATATTGAATAGATAAATAACTAATTTTAATTTAATTATAAATTAATAAATAAAAAGTCATTTTTTATTTCATAAATATAAATGGAGAATTTGCACGCAACTTTTTTATTGCATCATCTGAAAGTGCTTGAAAAGCTAATTTCATAGTATTTTTTATAATTTTTTTCTGATATGGGAAATAGTATAAAAATATATATAAAAACGAGAAAATGCACCGCCTAGTGACGTCATCTGGCGGCATTTCCCATCTAAACACATGTACTTTAGCAGATGAGATAATTTTGTCATATCTTCTCCATTCTCCAATAATTGTTCAATTCATGAACCAAGGGTATCTCCTTGTTCAGTTCACTCAGTAGTTTCCACTTAAAAGCGAAATTCATCACATTTCAGACACGTGCAAATTCTCTATTGAATATTTGAAAAATGTTTTTACAATCATTATAAAATGACTCTAAAATAATTTAAAAACGCATGATTGTTATCATAATTTATCTCCTTGAACTCCTCAACATCGGTGAAACATGGTATTGTTTTTAGAAATATATTTAAAATCATCTTTTACTCTTAGGGTTTGATAACTCTAAGGGCAACGATTCTTCCCTCTTCACGAAAAAAAAGCGGATTGCTGATTTTACAATGTTGTAGTTAAAAAGGTGTCAAACATGTCTCATTGTAGATTTCACGATGGAAAAATGCTAAATTTAACCACACCCGTAGTTAAATTAGATTTTCACTATATTGTAAAATGTACATTTGAAACATATAGGACTTATTTTCCAGCAATTTAATTACAATATGTGACTATGGGAGTAACAGGCATATGTCTGCAAAACTTTGTAAAATGAGATGATTTAAAAAGAGTAAAATGACGCAAGGCGACTACAAATAAAGTTCTAACATTCCAATTTTTGCAAGTGATTCTTACAGAAGGAAAGCATCGTGATCGTTCCGATACCTCTTAGTTTTCTTTTAACTTAAAATGATAATGGTCATTACAGCGTTTAGGAGCAAAGCTTTTGATTTGAATCGCCGATCTTGAGAAACGCACCAACTCTGCTCAAAATTATCAGTACCTACATTTTTTGAAAAAAATCACTTAACATGTTCTTTTGCCAGCTCCTAAAAATACATTTTTCAAAGGCCTCGAAAAATTTTCACCGCAGATAATAAAACATTAAAAAATTAGCGTTCCGACATAATGGACCACTAGATCAGGTATTTCAGCATTCTGATACATGTTTCTTAACCAAAATCTTACGTAAAACACGATGCACACACGGAGATTACCGAAATTAACTCCGTACGAAGATATTTAATGATTCTTAATGCGTGAATTCAAACCACCCGCTCATGAAAACTCAATGCTCTACGTGATTCACATCGCGCGCTAAACGTTACCATGACAGTCTCTGCGATATAAAAATCTGGCAACCTCAATCTTGACGCTTTGGCTCAGTTATAGCAAATTGCTAATAGTTTGAACAACACATGATGGGAAATGAACATTGCTCGATTGAGGAGCTTGCTGAAAACGTTGTAGTGCGTAATTTGACTCACGTAGAGCTTTGAGTTTCTTGTGAGCGGGCAGTTCAAATTCCTCGTAACCAATGTAAAATAAAAACGTTAATATCTTCGTTAGGAGTTGGTTTCCGTAATTTTCGTCGTGTGAATCGTTTTCTATGTGAAATTCTGGTTAAGAAACATGTATCAGATCGCTTAAATTCGTACCTTGTCTAGTGGTCCATTAAGTACTGTGCTGTATGAATTAAGTCCTTATTCATCGCTCCAATTTGTCAGCGTTGGATGTACCAAGAACTGTCCCCAGGGCTAGTGGTGCTGGACGATGCTTAAATTCAGCCCTGTTTATCAAATTAATCTTTAAGCGCAAGATCATGACCCTTCAGTGTATAATAAATTGCATCAGTTTTAGTTTTTATTTTTTCAAGTATGGGCTTCGCGGAAGTAAGCGTACGATTGAAATATGTTCTGTTCACATGACTTTGACATATTCTCGTTTTGTGTAATTGACAAGCACTAAATTTCAACGATATTTGATATGCCATCTAGTTAGGGCTCTATATCGACTGCAAAAGCTGTGCAGATGAAGTACTTTGGTTAAAATTACTTAATTGGTGGTATGCCATTTGAGCCATTGATATAGCAATCATGACCGATAAGAATGGTATTTTCTTCCGAAAAAAGATCATTTTACTCGTTGCAGTACAATTATCACCCAATGGTAAAAATACAAACATTAATGCCCACGATTATTATAAGTTAGGAGTTCATATAGACCTTCATCAATTTGGTAATTTTGATCGCCGAATTGGTTCAGCTCGTGATAAGAAAGTTTGAAATATTGTGATTACTTTTTTTAAAATAAAGATTTCCATAAAGAAAGAAAAACTTACAAAAATGACCATAAACTTTGTTCATAAAATTCAGAAGTATCAATTCATTTACGCATTAAATATTTACTTCAGACCATATAAAAAAGTAGGTAAGTAGGATGAAATTAGTCAGTGGATTACACATCAAAAGTTTCAAAAGTCGCCTCTTGTTTTGGTCAAAATGTGACGTCATCCACTACCGTCCTAAAGAAAAAAGCCTTAAGAGCCTTCATACATTGCCAAATCTCTCTCGATAAAATATTTATTCATGAAGAAATATTAGCATACTACTCCTTGTTATATTAAGATATTTTAGATTAAAATGCGGAAAAATCGTCTGAACGGTTGAAGAAAATATTTGAACTTTTTCCGGTGCATTCGTTTTTTATAGGAGCAAATATGGCAACGTCTGAGGGCTCATACGAAGTTCTCCTTTAGTATAGCAGCAAAGTCCGTCGTTGAAATACAAAGTGATCTTAACTGCCGTGGTAAGGAAGAAAACCGTATGAACATTCGAGAGTTGTCAAATTTTCTCCGAAAAAATGTTCATTTTTGAGAAAAGCTAAGAATATTTCTCCTTGAAACTATCATACACTTTAGATCAAAGTAAAAATAGAAGTATCTGAGAAATTGGGAGAAAAGTATTCACAATTTTTCCTGAAAATTAGTGATTTATCGAAGGAATTTCTGCAACACCTGAGGGATAACACGGCGTTTTTCCTTAGCATAGCAGTTAAGGCCTGCCGTGTGGCGGTTTTGTGGTATCATGAACGGCAGCACAGCTGCGTTTAATTTTTAACAGCGATATGAATAAATGACACGTGTGCCGATGTAGAGAAAATATTTATCCTGGTAACAGCTAAAGAGTGTTGATCGCAGAGTGGACGGAATTCCCCCGGAGGGAGCTGTTAAGGGTTGAACCAAGAATATCAAATGGCACGTTCGTTGTCGGATCGAGGTTACCGAATTGTGGCATCAAATAATATATTTTACATTCATTCAGGTTAGGAATGCGTGCGCAAAATTTACCGCCTCATTTGAAAACCATGTAATAAAAGTTACAAGTCCTGGGGATCAGATGTTCACTTGCAGGAGAACAAAAACTGACAAGCGCTTACGATTCAACCTACGTACAGACTAAATACAGTAGTGCTATTTATGGGTTTTTGAGGCGTCGAAAATGCATGGACAGTTTTGTGGGTGAATATAAAATATTCCATTTCAGTTGACATGAGAGTTGATTAGTGTGATTAAAGGGTACATTTTTTACTTTTAATCGATCGTCAAAGTATTCATCTGTAAGTGCGTTATCATCGTATTTCGTGTACTGAGAGTGATTTTACATTACGATTTGAAATACTAAAAATGTTACTCTAAATCGGGAAAACATGTTGAAATAATGGACCACTAGACAAGGTACAAATTTCAGCATTCTAATACATGTTTCTCAACCAAAATTTCACGTAAAACACGATGCGTACAACGAAAATTACGAAAATCAACTCCTAACGAAGCTGTTTAATGATTCTTGATGCATAAATTCAAACCACCCGCTCATAAAAACTCAATGCTCTACATGATTCACATCGAGCGCTAACCGTTATCATGACAGTCTCTGCGATATAAAAATCTGGC